>NW_026555331.1:69195353-69554126 GCF_014898055.3 Talpa occidentalis
TTAGAAATTCAGATATGTTGAATTTGTCATGTTTACAATATGTAAGGAATTTTAACTAAAGTATGAAAAAAACAGTAAATGATTTGATAAAATATACTTTACAGGGTAATATTTAGAAAGTGAATTTAAAATTATGTTCTTACTTATTCTTTAAAAAGTTAAATAATTAAACTGTAATTTAAAAATACATCTTGGGCCTCCATGGTGGCGCAGGCAGTTGAGCGCCACACTGTGAAGCTGTCCACAGCCTCTGAAGCGTTGGTTCGATCCCTGCCAGCAGGCGAGGGTCCCACATGGTGCAACAGTCCTCTCCTGTCTTGCCTGCTGCTCCCCTCAGCAGTGTATTTGGTCAGTCTGCCTGTTCTGTTCCCTGCTCTGTCTCTGCTGAATCCTCTCACCCTCCTGAGCATCTGGCCTATACCCCAGTTCTTGTATAAATAAATAAATCTAAAAAGAAAATACATCTTTGTTATAAATGAAACCACTCTAGTAAAGTTGAAAATGCACATATTCTTATGTACATTATATAACTAACATTTTCATCTTAGTTTATATTTATTTATTTATAATAAGCTTATTTATTTATAATAAACCCCGTGAGGTATATATAAACATTACATTTCTGTTTTTAAGATGGAATGTATGGATTGCTATTTGTTTAACCAATAGTATACATTATTTTTTTATCTTTGTTTCTGACTTTTCCTTTTTTTTTTTCTTGGAACAGTTTACTTATCCCATATCTTGCTCTTTTTGGCTAATTTCTCCCTGTCTTTCTCTAAAAATATCTTACCCTGGTCCCCCAATGCTGACCAGATGTGCTTCCTATGTATTAATGGCAGTATATATTTCTGTTTACAGGGTTCTATTTTTTTTTTTTCACAATTATAACCTCAATGTCTTACACATTTTTTCTTTTCAATCTTGTTGCATATTTTCCCCAACTCTATTGAAGTATGAAATATACACGTACACAAACACATATATACAGTATACAACAAGAAATAAACACAGGAAGAGCTCACTGAAATTGGTTTTGGCAATGATTTTTTTTAGATTTTACACCAAAATCACAGGCAACAAGAGCAAAATTAAACAAGTTGGACTACATAAAACCCAAAGTGTATTACAACGAACAAAGCAATCAGCAAAATGAAAACATAATTTACAGACTGGGAGAAATATTTGTAAAATATATTTAATAAGAGGTGAATGTCCAACATTTGAAAGAAACTCTCACAATAACAAAAGAAGCAAATAGGGCCTCCCCAGTGGCGCAGCGGTTGAGCGCTGGGGTGCGAAGCTGCTTGCAGCCTCTGCAGTGCCGGTTCGATCCCCGGCTGCTCCCCGGCCACCGGAGGAGGGTCCCACGTGGCGCGCAGACCTCCCCTGCAGCCCGCTGCTCCCCTCAGCAGTGTACTTGGGTCCTTCTGCCTGCTCTGCTCCCCGCTCTGGCTCTGGTTAATTCTCTCACCCTCCCGCACTTCTGACTGTACCCAGTGCTTGTATAAACAAAACAAACAAACAAATAAATAAAACATGCCTCTATTAAAAAAAAAAAAGCAAATAACCCAATTTTTAAAATGAACAAAGGATCTGAATAAATATTTTCCCAAAGGCAAGTAAATGATAAACAGCATATAAAAGTAGTTTGAAATCACTAATCATTACAGAATGCAAATCACACCACAAGATGTTACCTTGTATGTCTTTTTACCACCTAGTAGGTACTAAATAAGCATTCTTGATAATTAAACTTATTCTGTAAATCAAGTCATTCAATTGGAGATTAAACAAAAATGTTTTTCACTCTAGTGGTTCTACCTTCCCTGAATCAATGTTTATATGTCCCGACCTGCGGGATTTGTAGGCACGAAAAGAGAAGGGCTGAGGATGAAATGAGGGGCTTGAGACAACTTGACGCTGGCGCATGCTTCTTTATTTTTCCTTTTCCTTCTCTTACTTTTCCATGTCTTTCTTTTCCCTGTCTTTCTACCTTCCCTGGCCTTCTCTCTGCTCCTCTCGCAGCACTCTCCTCTCTCGTGGTTCTCCTCTTAAATCTCTTTTCTTCTCTCTCTCTCTCTTCCGCATTCTCCTCTTATATCCTGGTAGCTCCTGCCCTCATACCTCCCAGTCTCATGTGATTTACAGGAAAAACCTGTGGTTCTCCGAAAGTGAAACGGTAAAGCGAAACTTAACTCATGGCACACATACGCAACAGGGCGCATGCTCCGGCCGGCTCCGGCTATCTATATTTAAAAGTATCTTACATAGAATAAGAAAATAGACTTGAATGCAAATGAAAAGTTGAATATTGAAATATTGTCAATATTTTGATTAAATAAAACTGTTTTTTCTCCTGGAATCAATTCATATTGATAGTTAGTGGGAAATAAGTCAGTCAACCCAGACAGGACATTGGAATATATAGCAGGAGGACACTGTACAATCATTAGAAATCACAGGTAAAGCATATTTTAAAATTCTAGCACATCAGCAACTCCAGCACCCTCACAATCAGACATCAGCCAGTGCAGTATATAAAATAAGATCATTGTCCTTCAGTAAATGACATTGTTTAGGTAAAGGAAGTGATATCTCATGGAAAACACAATAGGAGATGGGGCAGTTTAAATGAACTACATGGGGCCTCCCTGGTGGCGCAGGCAGTTGAGCGCCACGCTGTGAGGCTGTCCGCAGCCTCTGCAGCACTGGTTCGATCCTGGCCAGCCGGTGAGCGTCCCACATGGCGCTGCAGACCTTTCCTGCCTTGCCTGTTCTGTTCTCCACTGTCTCTGGTGAATCCTCACCCTCCTGCACATCTAGCCTGTACCCCGGTTCTTGTATAAATTAAAAAAAAATAAAGAAAAATGTGGATTTAATAAATAAATAAATAAATAAATAAATAAATAAATAAATAAATAAACTACGTGTTATACATTGTCAGTGCTATCGGAAATCAGAAGATGCCCTAGAGCCAGAGCAAAAAAGAATGCTTTACTGGACTATGTGCCTCAAAGTTGTTATACCAAGAACAAAGTCTGTCCTTTGAAGAAATATCAATAATAAATATTTCTGGAGTGAATAAATACATGAATGTGGGATTAACTTGGGTGTCAAAAATGGTTAAACACATGTAGGTAAACTTTAAACGCAAAAGTTTTTCATAAAATTCTATGATCCTTCAAAAATATTTTGAAAAATGTTGAATAATTCTGTTATTTCCTGTTTCCCTCTGCACACCATTCTCATATTGTCAATAGCCTTATGTATTTTAACAAACATATTTTAAGGCTTTAACTTCGATAATGAAATGACAGAGTGAGTGTCCTATAAAGGGAAGTTATCAGAACTATTGACAACTTGACACAAGAATAACTATGCTCTTGACCGAAAAAAGCACTTTAAATATGCTACTAAACAAACTGAATGGCAGAATCTGTGTTTCATATTAACATTTCCATATGGAGAAGAGACAATGTTGATAAGAATATAAGGTAAAAGAACTGCAAATACATTTTTATGCTTATTTCCCATGTTTTTATTTGTGGCCACCTGTATATTTGCTATGTCTGCCTTTCAATATATTTGTACTCCTATGGAATACTAGTCAGCCATAAAGAAAGAGGAAATACAACAAATTTCAATAAAATGGAGGGTGTTTGAGAGAATTATGTGCAGTAAAGCAAGTCACAATGATATAAACCACATACTGGACATTTATATAGCAGATGATTCTGTAGAGTAAAATGTTTAACAAATTCTGTGGATATCAGTAAACATCATAAAAATTTTGAGATTAAGAAGGAAGGGGGAGGGAAAAGGGCTAAGGCATATAAGAAATAGTGGTGGGGAAAAGTGAAAACACATGCAAGTAAGCAGAAAATAGAGGATTGGTATTCATAATATAAATTGCCTCTTAAAAATTAGCAAGGAGAGATACCTTTGGGAAAATGTAGGAAAATATTTAAAAAATTGTAAAATAATTAAAAATAAATATATTTGTATTCATCAAGAAAACACTTGCAATATCTGAGACTATTTGCCAATGAGAGTTTGAGGAAATCTCAAGGTAATAACGTGTCTCAAACAAAATTATCATAAGATCAAATGCAGCTCTTGAAATATCAAAGTTATTAAAATGAAGTACAAAATCAAGATGAACTTTATCATATTAAAATGGTTAATTATAATCTTAATTATACAACAATATGAAGAAAAATTGTAATTTTGAAGCCTTATCTTCAGGGATTATTCCATTTCTATAGGCCAAAAGACTTAATCATTTCAAATCATAAACACATTTAATAGTGTTTTGTAACAATATTGGAAAACAGGATTTTACATCAATATTCACATCATGTTTGGCATGATATTGTAATCAGATCATAAAGTAATTCAATTTTCTATGTTTAATCGAGGGATAGTCAGGTTTTTCATTAACATTTCAAGTGTTTTCTGACTGAGTCAGATTCATATATTCCTATAAGTAGCATTAATTTCTGTGGGAGGAAAATGTTTCAGAAATAATTTACTTCTTAGATTTATTTAGGTTAATATATTACTTAAAAATTCCAACTAGTTTTGGAAAATAATTATAAATGTTTTGTAATTAATACAGCACTCGGTCAAAACCTTTCCATTGTTAAAGGCATGATACTTTGAGAAAAGTTGTCTTTTTAATGTGTGTAGTAAATAAGTTTCAAAGCAGCTTGGAATATATAGTGCAAATCTTAGAATAATTGAAATTCAGCTTTACTGAAGAATATCAGGTTAAACATTAACTATCTTACTTATGAAAAGCAATTATAAAGGTCAAAAGAAAAAATCCAAACCTATAGTTCTTTGGTGACAAAGAATGTAATATATTTTACATACTCTTCTTCCCATATCAAATATATTCTTAGTTCTATCTTATAATTTCAATTTTCAAATCCGTCATAATATCCAATCTACTCCATATTTTTGGAAGTAAAATATCTTTCTTAGCTCAGAGCACTTATCCACTCCTCATATTCACCTGCTATTATTCTCCATCTGGGCCTTTCACCATGTTATTAATTGAAAGGAGATGTATTATTATTAAAGGTATTATTTTGATAATACTATGTAATTCACCACGACATGCAGAATATATAAAATATTAACCATAGCTCAATAAAAAAGTTCATGTGTCATACTAATCCTTCTGACCTTTTAGTCTTTCATTTTGGTGTCATGAATTTATAGTACACATATTTGAGCCTGGTGCATGGTATATATTTGTATCAGGTTTGGCATATCATACAAATCAAGATTTATGTAAGAATGACATCTCTAATTGATAATCATATCTTTGCCCATGTGCACCAAAGAAATACAACAAAAAGACGAAAACATAACATTTTTACAGCATAACCTAGTCACATTTCTAATTACTTAATTGGCTTATATGCTTCTATTTATACTTTTTAAAAATTTCAATATATTGTTAACAATTATAGGTATAGTCAATGTTGTTATTTCTATCTTCAATGGTTCTGTTGAACATGCTAACTCTGACAAGTTGTAATTGGAATTCATATAATTATTGTCTTACCTTATATGGCCAAAATATCATTGATATCAATATTTGTCTATTTAGATTATCATGATTAAATCATTGGTCATGCTAGAAATCTGAATACCTGAAATTATACTTTAATTGTTTTTGCTATTTCTTGTGCAATGACAGTAAGTCTCTTTGGCTGGCAAAATTATTTTACATGATGATGCAGAGAGTAAAACTTGTTTTCAAGCTCTGAAATTCCCTAGGGGCTGCAGTTATAAATATAATGAGAGAATAGAGATAGCACCCTACTAATGTGACAATGAATGAGTAATTTAAACTCTCTGGATTTCTATTTCTTCATGTATTAGATGGCAAAAATAGATTAGTTGACCTGACACTAATCATTTATGATTATGCAGTCATAGAAAATGTACTGCAAAAGATAATTACATATGAAAAAATAATATATTTTACATGATTTCTTGATACTCTAGAAATATGCAAAACTTTCTAATTTTTAAATCTTACATAATTTTATACAGAGGCAAGAAAGGAAAAATAAACTATAGATCTATCAACTTAGATTATAAATAGATAGAATTCATAATATATTTTTTAAAGATTTATTTATTCATACAAGAACTGGGGTACATGTCAGAGGTGTGGAGAGTGAGAGGATTCACCAGAGACAGAGTGGGGAGCAGAACAGGCAGATTGAGTGAAATACACTGCTGAGGGGAGCAGCAGGCTAGTCAGAAGAGGTCTGCTGCACCATGTGGGTTGCTCCCTGGCCGAGGATCGAATTCCTGTTGCAGTGGCTGGGGATAGCTTCATAGGATGTGTCTAAACCCCTTCCCCCGGCAGGGAGGCCCTAATCCATAATATTGAAACAATATCAATGAGAATGAGTGATTTATTACAATAATTAAAAATGATAAGATTTAGAAATTCAAACATAAAATATTTAATACATGAGAAACTGAAAATCAAGATAGTACTCATTTATTTATGTTCATTAAAAATATCTAATACCATTATGAAATTAACTGTTACATTATATATAACCTGAAAAGCAATAACAGAAATATACTACTTAAGATTAAAAAATTATACCATACTATTAAATAACATCCTATAATAGTAAAATAGTACAATTAGAACAGGAGCTCCAAATTTTCTTACTGACCAATGAGCCAATCAACAAGATAGAAAATAAATGAGAAGACAATAGCCATAAATAATTATTAGACCGTATGTGCTTAATAGATATTTATAGGCCACTGCACACCCCCAAAATTGAATACACATTCTTCTCAACTGCAGATTGCACATTCTCCAGGATAGACCACATCTTGTTTCACAAAACAAGTATTATTAAATTTATGAAAATTGAAATTACATCAGCTGTTTTTTTCTGATCACAATAGTACCAAATAATATCAACTACAGAAAAAAAAAAAAAGGAAAAGAGTCAGTATTATGTGGAGAATGGACAACACGTTGCTGAATAACTATTGTGTTCATGAGGAAAACAAAGTGGAAATTTATGAAAATATGCAAAGACAAATGAAAATGAGGACACAATCTCCTACACTTCAGTGACAGCAAAAGCAGCACTAAGTGGAAGTGTTTTAACTACATTAAACCACAACAAGGAACAAGAAAGAACTGAAATATGATTTTATCTCTCACCTTAAGGAAATTGTGAAAAATGAACAAAAGAAAAAACAGTGGAAAGAAGAAACAATAAAATTATCACAGAAATATATGGACAGAAAATTTTAAAACCATCTAAAATATTAATTAAACCAAAATCTGGTTCTTTGAAAAAAAAAAAAATAGACAAACCTCCATTGAGGCTAAAAAAAGAAAATCATATAGTGTTAGAAATGGAAGAGAAGTAGTTAATATAGATATCTCAGAAATTCAGAGAATACTAGAGCTTGTCTTTTAAGACTGCCCATCTATGTCTATGCAGGCATCTTGCTTTCCTTTTGCTCTTTTCTTTAATAAACTTACCATGTGCTGATTTTAAAAAAGGAAATTCAGAGGGTAATAAGTTACTATGAACATGTATATGCTAGTAAGTTGAATAACCTGGGAGAGAAGGAAATTCTTAGAAATACAAACTGTCCTAGAATGAATTGGGAAGAAATAGAAATTTTGAACAGGAAAATTCACGTATTCAAAACAACAACAACAAAATTCCAGGGACAGAGGGCTTCACTACTGAGGTCTACGGAACCTTCAAAGAAGAGCTAATACCTAACGTTCTCAGACTCCAAATAATATGAGAAAGTTGTGAATAATTCCAAAATAATTTTATGAAGCTGAGATTACCCTAATATGAAAACCAGATAAGCTAACACACACAAAAATGAAAACTATAATTTCCCTAATGACATAGTTGAAAAATTCTCAAAAAAATCTGTGCAAACTGAATTCAACAATGCATAAAAGGAACAAACTCCATGACCAAGTGGGATTCATTACAGGGACAGAAAGATAGTTCAGTATCTGAAAATCAATCAACATAATTAACCACATCAATAAAAATGAGGTAAAATCATATGAACATATCAACACATGCTAAGAAAGCATTTGATAAGATTCAACACCCATTTATGATCTCCATTGAAAAACTGGGGATAGATTGAAGACACCTTGTCATAATATATGATAATCTCACAGCTAATATCAGACTCAATGGTGAAAAACTGAAAGCTTTTCCATTGAGATAAACACAAGATTGTCCACTCTCACCTCTACCATTCAACTTGATGTTGGAAGTCTTGCAAGAAGAATTAGTCAAGAGAAGAATAGAAAAGGAATCCAAGGAGGAAATGAAGAAAAGCTATCGTTATTTGCAGATGATATGATAATTTACATAAAGAACCATGAAAACATATTTAAAAACACTAATAGAGACAATAAATTTGTTTAGCAAAGTGTTAAGTTATTAAGTCTATACGTTCAAATCAGTTGCCTACCTATACACAAAACATGAGCTAGAAAAGGACAAAATGAAGAAAACAATTTCACTTACAATTGCATCAAAAATAAATACCTAAGAGTAAGCATAATAAAGGTGGTGAAGGATCTACACAAGAATATAAATTATACGAAATTTTAGTGGAAATAGAAGAAGGCACAAATAAATTGAAAGATACTTCCTGCTAATGGATTGGAAGAATGGACATTGCCACAATGGCCATCTTACCTAAATCAATAAACATATCTATTGCAATTACTACCAAAGTTTCAATGGCATTCTTCAAATGTTACTGAAATTGATGTGGAACCACAATAATCCTAAATAGACAAAGCAATCCTGCTAAAAAGAAAAAAAAAAAAAGAAAGAAAAGAAAAATGGAAGAATGGAAGCATTGCACTTCCAGAATTCAAACTGTACTAAAAATCTGTAATAATCAGGAGCATGAAAATGGGAGAAAAACCGAGATATAGATCAATGGGTTAGAATTGACAGACCAGAAATGAATCCACACTTATGTGAACAGTTTATTTATAACAAAGGAGCAAAGAATGCAGACTGGAAGCAGAAAGCCTCTTCAATATACGGTGTTGGAAAAACTAGAGAGACAGTTGCAAAAGAATAAATCTAGACCACTATTTCACACTATAAACAAAAATTAACTCTTAATGAATAAAAGACTTGGATGAAAAAACATAAAATACATAAAAGCAAATATAGGCAAAATATGATTTGACATAAATTTAAGAGAGGTCTTCATGGAGACCTTCATGGACGCAAGGCAAACAAAAGATAATATTGAATACTGGGATTTCATTAGTTTAAAAAGTTTCTGCACAGCAAAAGTAACTATCACTAAAACAAAAGATACCTTATTGGATGGGAGAAAATATTTGCTTACAATATATCAGGCACAGGCTGATATATTAGAGCTACAAAGAACTCATATAACTCAACAAAATAACAGCCCAATCAAAAAGTGTGCGAAGAGATATATAGGCACTTCTAGAAGGAAGGCATAAAGATAGCCTACAGACACATGAATAAGTGTTCATTACCACTTATTGTCAGGGAAATGCAAATCAAAAACCACAATGAGATACTACCTTATACTTGCACAATGACAGTATCTGAAACAACAAGTGTTGTCATGTCTGTGGAGAAAAAGGGACCCTCTTCCACCTTTGGTGGGAATGTATACTGATCCTGTCCCTGCAGAAGACAGTATGGAAGTTTCTGAAAATATTAAAAATGGATGTCATATGACCCAGCAATTCCACTCCTAGGTATCTACCTGAAGAATACAAAGGCACAAATTCACAGGGAAATATGTACTCCCATGTTCACTGCAGCAGTATTCACAGGAGGCAAGCTATGGTAACAACCCAAGTGCCCAATATTTTATCAGGAAGATGTGGTATAAATGGACTATTACTCTTGATATTTGTGACAACATGGATGGAAATGAAGGGGATTATGCTAAGATAAATAAGTCAGAAGGAGAAAGATAAATATGAATGGTGTCACTTATAAGTGGAACACAGAGAAACCAAAGAAAGGGTCAGATGAAGTCAAATGCATACAAACCCTAGAATTCTGGCTCTAGAACTGAGGCTTCCTAAGGGGGAGGAATAGGGAAGAGGCAAGAACAAAGATGGGCGGAGCACCATGATGATAGACTATGGACGGTGGACTATGGGTGCTTGGATGATGGGTGAGTTGTGGTAACACCTGCAGTCAGGGAAGATGCTATATCTCTTATGTAAACAATTTTGTAAAACAATGTTACCTCTATTAAAAAAAAATCATATTTTATCATTTGCTAAAACATGGATGGAACTAGAAGGCTTTATGTTATATGAAATTAACCAGAATAAGAAAGACAAATATTGGATTTCCCTCTTATGTGGAATATAGAGACAAAACAAAGGAATTTTTAAAAGTAAACCCAAAGAAAGTCTAGAAATATTACTGCAGAATTAAAGCTTCTGGAGGGGAAGAATGGGGTGGGGGGTGAACAAAGAGGGCAGGAGACCCAATGGTATATGGTAAAGGGCTATGGGTGTTCTGGTTTTGGGTATGAGTCACATCTGAGGAAGATTTGAACCTATTCTCCTAATTATACACAGTATTATAAATCAATGTTACCTCATTAGCAAAATCAATAAATAAAGTTTAAAAATAATAAATTTAAAAATAAAATATTCATATAGAAGAGAATATTTTATTTTAAGATTTATTTATTGATACATGCAAGAGCTGGGGTATAGACCAGAGGTGAGGGGGGTGAGAGGATTCACCAGAGACAGAGTGGGGAACAGAACAGGCAGATTGACTGAAATACACTGCTGAGGGGAGAAGTGGGCGAGGCAGAAGAGGTCTGCTGGTCCATATTGGTAGTTCCCTGGCCAGCCGGGGATCAAACTTGTGCTGTAGAGGCTGCGGATTGCTTCATAGTGCTGTGCTTAACCCTTCATGCTACCAGGGATGCCCAAAGAGAATATTTTGAATTAACTAGCTAGTTAGCTATTTAAATCCAATAAATGGTAAAGATATTATTTTCCTCCTTTCATTCAATCATTAAAAATAAAAGTCAGGATAGATATGACAAAACAAAAGATGAAAAAAACAAAGTTGGAATACAAGGATGAAGTGTTCAGCAGTTCAAACACAGAACTGGTTCAAATTCCATCACCACTTATTGTCAGAGAAATGCAAATCAAACCACAATGAGATACTACTTTATGGAACTCTGAAAATTACCACTGAATTACTAGGAGACCAATTATAATCCTCTTGGCTCTTTTACGTTGCGCTAAGCATTTAGTCTTACTAAATTTATTTTAAAAATGAAGCTAATACTTCTACTCCACACACATTTTTTAATAATGATAATTTAATTAATTTTTTAATCTATATATTTTCAGGTTAAGACTCACAGCATAAAAATTTCACTCTCTATGTTACAAGCAATCTCACTTTGACACCTTCACCTAGTTTCTTACTATAATGAATAAAACTAATATAAACACCCATAAACATAATAATATGTAAAAATAAATTTGTTTCTCTGGGAAAAGTGACCAACCATTACCTAAATTTACAGTACTATTTTAAATTCTCGCTAACAATGTATGAATGATCCAGTTTCTAGTCATCCTTACCAAGAAATGGTTTTATCATACTTTAAATTAGTCCAGTTAATAAATGTGTAATGATGTCACACTGCAGTTTTAATTTGCATTTCACTTAAGGTTAATGATGTCATACCATGGAATATTACTCAGCATTCAAAAAAGATAAACACATGCAATTTGCAGCAACATGGATGGCGCTGGAAGGGATCATGCTCAGTGAAATAAGCCAAAAAGAAAAAGAAAAATACCGGATGGTCTCACTCATAGCAGGAATCTAGAAAACGTAAATAAGGGACCAGGAAAATGAATAACTATAAGAAAGTGCAAATCAGAATCAACAAAAAGCTATGAACCAGAGGCACTTTTTGAGGGGTGGGGGGGCGGGAGGGGAGGGATTGGGGTCAGAATGGGGGGGTTGCAATTGTATGGGGGAATATAAAAATAAAATTTATTATTTAAAAAAAAGGTTAATGATGTGAAACATCATTTCATGTCTTTACCTATCATTCATATATATGATTGAGTTAAATTCTTCTTCATATTGTTGCCCATTTTATAATTTGATATTTCTAACTGCTGTGTTTTAAGAGTTATTTATATATTTTTTGAGATTTATTTATTTATGCATACATGAACTGGGGTACAGGTCAGAGGTGTGGGAGGTGAGAGGATTCACCAGCGACAGAGTGGGGCAGATTGACTGAAGTACACTGCTGAGGGGAGTAGCAGGTGAGTCAGGAGATGTCTGCTGCACCATGTGGGTTGCTCCCTGGTCGAGGATCGAATTCCTGTTGCAGTGGCTGTGGATAGCTTCAGAGGTTGCATCTTAACCCCTGCGCCACCAGGGATGCCCCCTTTATGTATTTTAGATACTAGTTCTCTATGAGATGTGTGGTTTAAAAATATTATTTCCAAGTCTGTAGTTTGTCTTTCATCCTCTTAATTCTTTCACAGAGCAAATTAATAATTTTAACAGTCCAATATAACATTTTTCTCTTCTTTGCATTGTGCTTTTTAATGTTAATTTTAAATACACCCTCCTAGTAATGGAGATTCCCTAAATCAATTGCTTCAGATAAATTCCTTTAGTCATTCTTTCAAAAATATGTCTATTGTGGGCCTCCGTGGTGGCTCAGGGGTTAAGCACAGCGCTATGAAGCTATCCACAGCCTCTGCAGCACAGGTTCTATCCCTCGGCTGGCCAGGGAGCTACCCACATGGTGCAGCAGACCTCTCCTGACTCCAGCTTCTCCCCTCAGCAGTGTATTTCAATCAATCTGCCTGTTCTATTTCCCAATCTGTCTCTGGTGAATCCTCTCACCCCCCTCACCTTTGGCCTGTACCCCAGTTCTTGTATACATAAATTAATCTTTAAAAAATGTCTAATGACATGCATGTCTACTGACAAGCTCACTGAGCTTGGTTATCAAGATTGACTCATGGTAGACCGTAAGCAAGTAAAGTCCATAATGGCTAAAAAACTTGGTAGCCCAGTGCCCCCTGCAGAGTGGACTCTGTGTACAAGTGCCCCCTACTTTCTCCCATTCCTGTGAATGGTTTTGCTCTCTGGCTAGCTCTCAGAATTATTGTGAAAATCAAATGAGAAATCTGAAAATTATTTGTAAATCATAAATACTGATATAAATATGGGGAATGAACACATGTGATGAATATACTAAAAAACACTAAATTGTTCACTTGGAATGGTTGAAAGTCTGGAATTTTACCTCAATAAATAATTTTAATGGGAAAATATGTCCATTGATGGCTAAAGAGCCTTGATATTTATTTCATTCATGAAAGATATTTTTACCGGAACTGGGAATCTGATTTGACAATATTTTCTTTTATTACTTGAAAAATGCTGTTCCACTTCTTGCTGACATCAGGGACTTCTCTTTTTTTAACTTAAAAATAAGATGTTTCTCTCACTGCCCTCAAGTTATTTTCTTTGTCTTAGTTTTTAAAATTTGAGTATGGTATATCTTAATGTTTCTTCTGTTTATGTTCACTCAGATTCTCAAATTGTACTTGTAAATGTCCATTTTTTATTAATTAATTTCTTTATTTGTGTTTAATTTACACTAGGTGTAGTCCCCATAGAACTTCTACCACCGATTCACCTTTGAACAATAACATTAGTCCCTTGAGCTCTTCCCACCCTCGTTTTGATCCCTCTCTCTCCCCCTTCCCTGCAAAATATTTCTGATTTATAGATCTCTGTTTATTTTTTTTTTGTTTTGTTTTGTTGTGTTTTTTATTGTTACTATTTTTTCCTGATCCCTTATTAGTTTCCCCTATATTCCTCCTAAAAGTGAAACCACCCAATAGTCTTCTTTTTCCTTCTGACTTATTTCACTGACCATAATCCCTTCTAACTCCATCCATATTGCTGCAAATGGTATTTGATTGTCTTTTTTTTTTTAAGCTGGATTATATTCCATTGTGTATATATACCACATCTTTTTTTAAAAGATTTATTTATTTATGCATACAAGAACTGGGGTACAGGTCAGAGATGTGGAGTGTGAGAGGATTCACCAGAGACAGAGTGGGGAGCAGAACTGGTAGATCTACTGAAATACACTGCTGAGGGGAACAGTGGGTGAGACAGGAGAGGTCTGCTGCGCTATGTGTGTGTGCTCCATGCAAAGAATTCATGCTGCATTTGCTGGTGATAGTTTGATAGATGAGACTTTAACCCCAGCCCCACCAGGCAGGTCCTATTTTGTCTATTTTTCAGTTGGGGATTAGAGATTTTTCTGTCTCCCAGTTCACTTTTACTTTTTCTGACCCCACCATCCAGATGCTGCCCATATATACTGAGAATTTTAAACTTATTATAAGTTGAGTTCCCAAAACTTGCATTTGGTTCTCATTCTTTGTTAAGACTTTACATTTTTCTTATTTGTTCTAATTGATGGCAACTTGAAAATCTTTGTCTGATAATTGTAACATCTCTGTCCATCTTGATATTTGTATATATGGAATATATTTTCTTTTTAAAAAGATTTACTGGGCCTCCCCGGTGGCGCAGCGGTTGAGCGCTGGGTTGCGAAGCTGCCCGCGGCCTCTGCGGTGCCGGTTCGATCCCCAGCTGCTCCCCGGCCACCGGAGGAGGGTCCCACATGGCGTGCAGACCTCTCCTGCCGCCCGCTGCTCCCTTCAGCAGTGTACTTCGGTCCTTCTGCCTGCTCTGCTCCCCGCTCTGGCTCTGGTGAATTCTCTCACCCTCCCGCGCTTCTGACTGTACCCAGTGCATGTATAAACAAAACAAACAAACAAACAAATAAATAAATAAACATGCCTCTAATAAATAAATAAATAAATAAATAAATAAATAAAAGATTTACTTATTTATACCAGAACTGGGGTACAGTCAGAGGAGCAGGAGGATGAGAGAATTCACCAGAGACAGAATGGGGAGCAGAACAAGCAGATAGACCGAAGATACTGCTAAGGGTAGAAGCAGGCGAGGCATGAGCGGTCTCCCACGTCATGTGGGTTTCTCCCTGGCCAGCTGGGAATAGAACCCACACTGCAGAGGCTGTAGGCAGCTTCACAGTGTGGCGCTCAACCTGCTGCGCCAGCAGGGAGGCCATGGATTATTTTTTTATTCTAGTTGAAATGTTCCATATTCTTGGTGTGATGAGTTACTTTTCACTGAAACCTGAGCATTTTAGTTATTAGCTTATGAAGTTCTAGAAGCTATATAAACCTATTTCAGTTGTTGTTTTTCACTGATATTGCTCCAACAGAGAACAAGGATGTGTCTCCATGTCATCATGAGATGGAGGTAGAAGCCCAGGTTCCCAATTTGTCTTCCACTGACACATGAATGGGGAACATAGTTATTACTAGGTAAGGGAAGGAATTCCAGATCTCAATGATAGTGCCTTTTCTGAGGAGATTAGGAGTGCTTCATTATTTTTCCCAACTGACTGGTCATCATTGACATCAAAAGAATTAGTCACATTATTTCTAGGTAGTCATGAAAGGGGTATGTCTCCCCTAACACTACTTCAGTGCAAAGGAGGATTTGAGGTCATTACTACTAGAAAGTGGTGGAAATTCAGTCACCCCACCTGACCTTAGTGGGGGTAAGGGAAAGTTCCTATGGTCTGAAGAATATTTAAGTTCTTCCTGTATCCTCATTTTCCCTGCATTCGTATTTTATTACTGTAACAAATTGCCACTAATTTGGTGGTTTAAAACCACCCATATGTATTCTCTCACAGTTCTGGAGGATAGAAGTCTAAAGTCAGTATGTTAATGAGACAACTTCTTGGTGCTTCCAGGGATAAACTTTTCATTGCTTCATCAGTTTCTAGAGGTCACAAGCATTTTTTGACTCATGTTTCCTTTGTCATAGCACTCAAGCGGCTTCTTTCCATCGTCATAGTACCTAATACTGAGTTATCTTCATAACTCCCTTTTAGAAAACGTGACAAGTCCACCTGGATAATCCAGGAAAATCCCCGGCTCAAACTAATTAACCTCATCATGTCTGCTAAGTCCTTTTTAGCATGTAATGTAACATAGTCATTGATTGTCAGAAATATGACATGGGCATCTTTGGTGGCCATTATTCACGCTACATCATATCATCTAAACCATTGTCAATTCTTGCAGTTTACATCTCCAAAATACCAATATTTTCATTTTAAGTCTCCCTTGTTATCACCCTGTTACAGGGTTCCATTTCTCACCTGGAGTATTGCCGCCAGAGATTTTATACAGTAACAAGAACTATAAATTAGAAATACAAAAGGTTATTTTTTGAAAAAGATAGAAGTAGGGCTAAATTGTAAAAGCATGTTATATCTCTTCTTGTGTATGCAGGTGTGGAGAGAGCATTCAAGTCATGAGTAATTTGATAAAGACTCGTTCACTTTAATTTCTTTTTTATTAATTTGTCAGTCATCTACATGTCTGTATAACTTTGGGTTTACAATTTTATTCTTCCATATGTGCACAAACTTCACTCACCCGCCACCAAACTACCTGTGCCAGTGCCCTGTGCCTTCCCTTCCCCTTTCCCCTCACCTCTATCCCTGTGCTCCCTCTGGCAACCAGTATGTTTTTCACTAAGCATATCTTTCACTGTGTTTTTCCAGTATATGCTTTTTCTTTATTTATATTGCATAGATAACATAAAGCCAGCTGGTATTTACCTTTCAATTTATGACTTTTTTCACTTATTATAATCACCCCAAAGCCCATCCATTTTGTCCATTTGCAAGCTCTTGGCACAAATGTTTGCTTGGATTAGTACACAAATAGGCCAAAAGTCATAAGGCTCTATATGTTTATCTGAGTGGACACTTACATGACTCTTTTACTGTAATGCTGAATGACTGTTGGGGAAATGTTTACACATTAAATAGCAATTATTAAATGGAAGAAAGAAAGAACTATGACAAAGGCATTCAATTAAATTCAAATAACCTTGACTGAGCACCCAGAATGTAAACTAGGAAAAGACTGAATATAAGAATAATACACAACACTTGTCTAAATCAGCTTAAATGTAATAAGACATTTAAAATATGATGTTATAAATATGATTGGAAAATTGTTTAAAGGTTACTAGACAAATTACACACAAATAACAGCATCTACTGGCTTGAGAAGATTTTTTTTTTCTGCCCCAAAAGATTGACAATGTGGAGCAATGAATAGATTATCACAAATTCATAGTGAAAACCAGATACTGATCATATCTACAAATGGAAAGAATGAGCACAATTAAAAAAAAAAAAAACTGCCACCAAATGACACCAAAATGACTTCAGAGATAGGGATGCAGAGAGTGAAAAGTTGGGGGCATTTTATGTCTCTAAATATTCTGTAACATATTCCTTAATTTCAAAAAGATTTTTCATGGAAGAGTGATAATGGTACTTGCAAACTCTTGTAGGATTCAGAAGTAGGTCTGAGTTTCATTAATATTGTACTTATATGAGTTGTCACTTTTCTTGAAATTTTCCAGCAAGATAAAACTATATTATTTTCAGTGTCAATATACCAATTCTAATGTTACAGAAAATTTAAAAGATCAAAATTTAGGTCAATTTTCTAGCTATTATAACACAATTTGTTACAGTATAGCTGACATTCAACTAATGTTGTTCTAGAGACTTGAGATAAAAATGTGTTTCTCAAAAAAGGGAAATCTGTGTCTTTGTGCGGACTTTATTAAATTACCATAATTTATCTAAAGCCTTGACAAGTGTGAGTAATTAATCAATAACTTCTTATAGTCTGGATATTTGGTTCATTATGGTGCATAATCTATGAAGCAAAATTCCTCAGATATATTAGATAATAAACATTTTTATAAAGTATAGTTTAAAGTTTTAAATGTGCCTCACGAGTCAATAGATTTATAAGTGAATCATTTTCACCTGCTGGGACCTGTGTTAGAGAGGAGGGTTACTGGAGCTGAAAATTCTTAGGCAATTGAAGCAATTTATGTTCCTTCAGCAGGACATGTTCCCTCTAGTCACACACACACACACACACACACACACACACACACACACAAAGTATATGACTTAAGAAGGCAAACACACTTTTTTTTTTCAATGAAAGAAACCTTGTAATTTCAGTGTTTGAAAAAAGAAAAATATTTTTAAAACCCAGTTAACAGGCTCTTTGCAGATTATATCTGGCACTGAAAATTTCACATACTGCATATTTGGTTCATAATTAAATCTGACTAGTATTGAACAGACTGTATTGAACGGTTTTGAAAAATAATACTTGAACAATTAGAGTTGTGTATGAAAATAAAATATCATTCCTATCATTCCATGAAGAAAATTCATGGTATGACTCCTAATAAAGTTATATTTTATATCTATTAGAATCTTTGGCTGAGAAAAAAATGAATATTAAATTGGAGAAATAAAGTGCCAATGGCTGTATTGACAAAATGGTGTGTGATTCAGTGAATCATATATCAAACTGTTTAGCTGTTATTAAACAATTATCTAAAAATGATTCCATTTCTGGAATAAAAACTATGTTCAAAAAGTAGTGAAGATATAATTTGTAAATACAGATTCCTATTTTTAAAAGAAGTGTTTTATTTGTTGGGACTTCTCTGACAATAAGCTGCAACCTTTGGGCCTCCTTGGTGGCTTAGAGGTTAAGTCTCAGTGCTGTCACAGCTAGGGCCTCAGTCCCATCATTGACCAGGGAGCCAACCCACATATGGTGCAACAGATGTCTCCTATTCTGCCCCCTACTCTGTCTCTGGTGAATCCTCTCACCCCTACACCTCTGGTCTATACCTCAGTTCTTCCACACAAAAATAAATTTAAAAAAATTTAAAATGTAATAACTCCATGAATATTATATAGTTTCTAGTGCTCCCACAAAAGACCTGCCCAGTCATAAGTAATTTCATTTAAGAAAGCACAAAAATAGAAGTACCCTATTGTACATTTAGAGTTATTTTTGAACAGAAGCATTTCACCTACTAGGGTCCATTTCCTTCCCAACCCTTTTCATAGAGAGTCATAATTTCCCCACAGCAAAGGGCCACCACTACTACCATTTCCTCAAATGTCAAAGCCTTTCTACAGATAATTTATTCAACTTGCTTGATTAAATGGTACCAAAAATTTTTTTCCCAATTGGTCAATTGATCCAATGATGTTCTTCATAGTATTATTTCCTTCGGCACCCAGCTTAACCCAGGTCTAAGTAACCTCAGCTCTTTGTAACCACAGTCTTACAGTATTCAGACTTACTTTTTTGTTTCTATTTACAATATTTTAAATATGTGTTGTTTTCAATTTCCTGACATAGTGGTTATATGGGGTTTTGTTGTCTTTGTGACTTCAAGAGTGTTTTGTTTGTTTTATTTTCTTGGGAAGAAGGAGATTCAAAATTAAGTATATAGCCACTCCTCTGCCTACATGTATAACTTTTGAGGTAAATAAATTATTTCATAAAATGTAATTCTATTACATGTTGTTCTCATTTATAATGTCTTCATGATTTGAACTAAGTCTTACTGATTTCTAAAGCAGCCATCCCAATTATCCCTGGAGTTTTCCATTTTATATCACATTCACTATATTCATTAATCATGGTTAAGGGAAAATTCAGTAACTCAATTTACCTTCTGTGCCAAGTACATATATTCTATTTTTTAATATATATTAATTCAAGTATGCAACTCATTTTTTTTTTTTGAAGATTTATTTATTTATTTATACAAGCACTGGGTACAGTCAGAAGCGTGGGAGGGTGAGAGAATTCACCAGAGCCAGAGGGGAGAGTGGAGCAGGCCGACTGATGAAGTATGCTGCTGAGGGGAGCAGCGAGCTGCAGGAGTCTTTGCTCCATGTGGGACCCTCGCCGGCGGCCAGGGATCGAACCGGCGCTGCAGAGGCTGCGTGCAGCTTCACAACCCAGCGCTCAATAGCTGTGCCACAGGGGAGGCCCTGTGCCAAGTACATATATTCTAAATCACACATTTGCTGTATGAGTTTACTTAGTGTCTTGATGAACTCCTCCCCCTTTTTAAATTTATATATATTTTACATCATTGTTCATTCTTAAACAATGTTTGCCGCCCCAACCCAGGTGTAGTCCCCATAGAATTTCCTTGTCAAGGATACTCCAACTGGCATTTGGATGAATGACATATTCTTAGTCTATTGTAACATAGGTTTCTTAATTATAATTTACTGTTTTATTCAGGCCCTATGCTGAAAGTTCTACTAACTTTATCTTGTTTAACATGCATGTCTTAATGAGGCAAGTATTAGTATTAAAACTTTAGATGTGCGGGGTCTCCCTGGTGGTGCAAGGGGTTAAGACATAACCTATGAAGCTATCTGCAACCACTGCAGTGTGAGTTCCATCCCCGGCCAGGGAGCTACACACACGGCACAGCAGACCTCTCCTGACTCGCCCGATGCTCCCTTCAGCAGTGTATATTTCAGTATTTCAGTCAAATCTGCCTGTTCTGTTCCCCACTCTGTTTGTGGGGAATCCTCTTACCCCTCCTCCCCACACACACCTCTGGCCTATACCCCAGTTTTTTGTATGCATGATAAAAAAATAAATCTAAAAAAAAAACTTCAGATATGCAGACAGGGGAGGCACAGATTAGAAACCAAGTCTGATTATAAAATACAAGCTCTTAACCACTTTAATGGCTCTTTTTGTTAAGAATTTATTTTATATTTTGACAGTTATTTTGTGGTGTTATCTTTACCTAACTAATTATCATCTTGTTTTACCAAAAAAGGAAAATTCAAATAAGAAGGTATACTTGACTAAATATTACCTAGATTTGCTATGGAAAAATGCTATCACAAACTCTTAAGTTGGAAGTATGAGAAAATGGTGGTCTCCCAGATATTTTCTGTCATTTGTTCTCTCAGACCTACATTTTTCTATGTCTATCTTGCTCTCTATACCAGAAGGCTGGTCCCTATGAATGATATATGTAGGGTTCTTTATGGCTTATAACTAGATTTAACCAAAGGAAAAATATAAGAGAAAGAAGGAGTTTAGGTTGGAGGTTTAATTTGTTGGGATTTCTCTCCATGAGGTTATTTGTGGTGGACTACCTTTTTTTATCCAAAGGTTATATAGTTTTACTCACATAATAAATCAACTAGAAATGAATGAACTTAGAAAACACAAATGTTACTAGTTTGGAATTGAATATTTTTTTAAATATAAGAAGCTTTAAGTTCATGCAAACAAAATTTTTTTCTTATTTTATTTCAATTTGGATATAAATCTATTATTCTTTCTTATTTTAAAATTATATTAAAATTCCAAGTACATTGCATGTGAGCTATAAAAATACAACATGTGATACAGTTTTTGCAAATAATAGACACATTTACTTCATTATTTTATATTTCTACAACTACTTATGACCATAATAAAATTTGACTTTTTTTTAAGATTTATTTAGTTATTTTGTACAAGAACCAGGGTACAGGCCAGATGTGCAGGGAATGTCTGCTGCGCCATGTAGGACCATTGCCGGCCAGCTGGGATTGAACTGCCTGCACCACCAGGGGAGGCCCGACTTTTTATTTTCATCAAGGTGATCATTGGTTTTGTTTTTTTCAATAAAATTGTGGTTATCACTCATCACTAATATTTGACATATTGGATTTGGATTTTTTGTGTTGGAGTATTGACCTAGTAAAAATAAATATCAGACCAAGTATCATATATAAAAAAAGGTAAGATTAAAATTTTCATATGAAATTTCATGTCATCTTGGATTTTTATGTCAGTACAATTTTACATAAAATAGAAGTATGTCTACAAATTGCTGTTGCTTTTACTGCTGACAGTGTTAGCAAACGGTGTTTTTCATAAAGCAGATAAGAATTAAATAGTTTTAAAAATAGAAAATTCTCACTGCTATCATTTAAGAGATGAGTTCAACCAAGATATGCTGAAAAGATTTTATACAAAGGAAACTATTGTTAAAGAAAAAGACACCGTATTAAAAGGGAGAAAATGTTTCTATATCATACATTTGACAAGAGGCTAGTGTTTAAGTTTTTCAATGATTTCAAGGAGGAAACAGATAACTTTGTCAAAAAATAGGCAGAAAAATTAAATAGTCATTCTCCAAAGAAGATGTACAGATGGCCAACAGAAGCATGAAAAATTATCAGTCACCTATCATCAAGGAAAAACAGATTAAAACCATAATGAAATATCAACTCACACCTGGAAAATAGCATATGCCATAAACAAGTTCAGGCAAGGCTGTGGAGTCAAAGGGACCTCCATAAACTGTTGGTGGGAATGTAGACTGGTCCAGCCCCCTATGGAAAATAGTATGGATGTTTCTAAAAACAGCAAAAATAGATCTACCATATTACCCAGCAATTCCACTCCTTGGTATTTATCCAAATGATGCAGAAACACTAAATTGAATATACATTGCGCTAACTGCAATAGCCAAGTTATGGAAACAAGCTAGTGTCCAAAGACAGGTGAGTAAAAAAGAAGATATGATATATATACACGGTGGAATACTACTGAGCTACAATAGTATATGGAATCTTGCTCTTTTTCACAACATATATGAAACTAAAGGGGATTATGCTAAGTGAAATAACCCAGAAATTAAAGAGAAATACTAGATAATTTATCTCATATGTAGAATTATATGGAAACAAACAAAAAGGCAAAGTTAAAGTTAAACCAACACAATCCCAAGAAATTTGAGTACAGGGGGCCTCCCTGAGGTCAAAAGGGGTTAAATCTCAGCACTATCAAGCTGAAAACAGTCAGTGCAGCATGAGTTCAATCCTGGGCCAGGGAGCTAACTCTCCTGTCTTGCCCCCCCCCCGCTCCCCTCAGCAGTGTGTTTCAGCAGATCCACCTGTTCTGCCCTCCACTCTGATCCTCTCACCACCACCCCCACCTCCATACTCTGGCCTACACCCCAGTTCTTGTATGCATCGATAAATAAAAATAAAGCTTAAAAAAGAAATATTAGTACAGAATTGACACTACTAGAGGGGCATGGATAAGAGTGGGGAATATAGTGGGAAGGGGATCAAATGATTTCTGGTGAAGGATTATGGGTGTATTCTGTTGAGTGTGGTGTAGTAACATAAATCTGAAGAGATGTGAACCCTAAATCACATACAGTATTTTAAAACAAATTTACCTCAACAACATGGCATATGTGTGTGTGTGTGTGTTTGTGTATATTTGTTGTTGTAAACTTTTTAAAGATTTATTTATTTATTTATGCATACAAGAGCTGGGGTGCAGGGCAGAGGTACAGGGGTGAGAAGATTCACCAGAGACAGTGTTGGTAGCAGAATAGGTAGATCTACTGAAATACACTGCTGAGGGGAATAGTGGGCAAGACAGAAGAGATCTGCTGCTCCATGTGGGTCAGCTCCCTGGGGTTTGAACTAGGGCTGCAGTGGCTGTGGGTAGCTTCATAGTGCTGACTTAATCCCTTATGCCAACAGGGAGGCCCAGAGATACATTTTAAATATATATAAAAGGAAAGCTATTCTGACATATGCTGCAACATGGATGAACCCTGGAGACATCATACTAGGTGAAATAAGTGAGTGACACAAAGACAATGAATAGCTGATTCACTTATTTGAAATGCCTAAGGCAGTCAAATTCATAGAAACAGGAGACAAAAAGGTTTCAGAGCCTGGAGAGAGAAGGAAACTGGGAGTTTTTGTTTAATAATTGGGTACAAAGTTTCACTTTTGCAAGGTGAAAAAATCTCAGACATAGGTTACACAACAATTTGAGTAAACTTAACATTGCTGAACTGTATATATAAAAATGGTGAAGATGGTAAATTTTTTGGGCCTCCCCGGTGGCCCAGCGGATTGAGCACAGCACTGTGAAGCTGTCTGCAGCCTCTGCAGTGCGGGTTCTATTCCTGGCTGGCCAGGAAGATACCCACATGGCATGTCAAACCTCTCCTGTCTTCCCCGCTGCTCCCCTCAACAGTGCTTTTTGGTCCGTCTGCCTGTTCTGTTCCCCACTCTGTCTCCAGTGAATCCTCTCACCCTCCCACGCCTCTGGCCTGTACCCCAGCTATTGTATAAATAAAAAAAAAAAATCTAAAAAAAAGTTGTTTAAAAAAAAAGATGGTAAATTTTGTTAGGTGACTTTATCTCAATAAAATATATTAAGAAGAAAAAAGAAAACAAAGGAAGAGACATAACTAAAGCAAAACAAACCCTACAAAAATTACTGTAAAGTTGAGTTAACTAGAGTTACCTCTAGTTGTTGAACAAAAGAGGGTGTGGCCTCAATAATATATGGTGGGGTATTATGAATGCTTTTGTGTTGGGTGTGGTAAAATATCTCTGAAGGCATGTGAGCCTATTCCTCTAAATCATACTTGAAGTTGTAAATTAATGTTACCTCAATAAAAATTTTTTATAGAAAAAAGCTGTCAATTTTTTAAATATTAAGTTCTTTAAAACTTCTAACTCAATGATTTTTTTTATATATCAATGCAAAACTTCTATAAGGTAGAGTACAAAAATCCATAGTGTATATCTTAATTCTTACATAGATGAACTTCTAGGCAGCAACCATGCACACCAAGATGCGTTATAAAATTATCAGTCCCCAGAAAGTCTCCTTGTGACACTTCCCAGTCAGTGTCCAGTGATATGTACTCTCTTATCATTACAGACTACTATGTCTGAACTTAAACCTTGGCTAATTGCTTTTCATATCCCCTAGAGAGCTGGAGTATTATGTCACTGATTTGCCAAAGTAATGCCTTTCAGTTTCTTTCAACCATAAAATATGCTATATGTGACTAATTGTCTATGGATAATTGTCATTTAAGACTCATGCTTGCTGCACCTATAAATGGCAATCATGAAATATGTTTATATAAATTCTAAAATATAATTTCAGTTTTCAACATTTTGGGTGGCAAAATGTTGCTTAATAAAAAGCAACCAAAATTAACATTCTTTCTCAGTGAAAAATGCTGTGTAAGCACACTCTCTAAGATGATTCCAACATGTGTGCCAAAAGCTCATACAATTCCATGACTTTCTCCAGCTGCAGAAGTATAATCCTTCTTCTACTGATGTGTAATTCCCACATTAGCCAACATTCATTCTGTTTTTGCCTCAGTTGTAGCTTTTCATAAGCATTGGTGCTGGCTTTCAGTTCTCTCAGGGATCAAGTTACTTGGAAAAGTTTTGCTATTACTTTTACTCTTTGCTATTTACTATTACTGTTTTTTTATTTTTATATATTTTTAAAATATTTATTTTTTTATTTATACAATAGCTGGGGTATAGGCCAGAGGTGCAGGAGGGTGAGAGGATTCACCAGAGACACAGTGGGGTGCAGAACGGGCAGATGGACCGAAATACACTGCTGAGGGGAGCAGCAGGCAAGACAGGAGAGGTCTGCCGCACCATGTGGGAATCTCCCTGTCTGGCCGGGAATCGAACCCATGCTGCAGAGGCTGCAGACAGCTTCACAGCACTGTGCTCAACCCATTGTGCCACCGGGAAGGCCCTATTACTATTTTTTAAATATTATTTTTTTCTAATTTGGAAAAGTAGTGAAACTTCAAGGGAAAAACAACACATTTCTCATTATAAAACACACTTTTCTTGTAAGTTAAGAAGTCTACTTTAAAATAAAACCTGGTAATACTACAATAAATTGAAAACTAGCTGATTAAAATGAAGCATAAAATAAACAAAATAAAAACATTTAATAATATTAACTTTTGGCAAAGTAACATTGTTTGAAAGTTGATGCTTAATCTTTTTTAAGTTAGCATCTATTGAGATATAAGCAAAAAACTGAGATGTTTTTTATTATGTAATGAGAATAATTGAAACAGGATTAATTTATTTACTTTTTTAGCATTTTTAATTTTTTTTTGAATTTGGATAAAATTGGTTTATAATACTCTACATATGTCAAATATATAAGGATTAAAATTCTACAGACGTATGCTATACCCACCTCCAAGGCACCCACTGTCCTCCACCATAGCCCACTATGTGCCCCTTTACTTAGCACCCTCTCTCTCCTGCTCTGATAGCCTCATTTTTACTGTCAGATTTCTAGGGCTTTGTTTTGTTCTTTTATATGCCCCATATTAGTGAAACTATCTGATTTTTTGGCTTTCTCCTCCTCACTCCCTTTACCTAGTGTAACCACATAATCATCTCCAGTTCCATATATATATATGTATCTATACACACATAAACATACACACACATATATGTCTTGCTATTAGTTACAATATGTAGTATTGTACTGCATATAAATACATAGACATACACACACGTGGTGTATATAATTATATGATATATAGATCTCAGCACACACACACACGCACACACACATTGAATTATCCTAATTCACTCACCTGTCCTTGGCATTTAGGTGGCTTCCATAACTTGGCTACTGTGCTGCAATAAACATGCAAAAAATTGTGCTGCAATAAACATAGGAGTACATGTAGGCCTTTAAAATAGTATTTATAGCATTCTTTAGATAAATGCCAAGCAAAGTTGTTGGATTATATGGCATATCTATTTTTGATATTTTGAAAAATCTACAAACTGTGTCCCATAAGGATATGACAAGTCTACATTGTCATAAAAAATGTATGAGAGTTCTTGGGCCTCCCTGTTGGTGCAAGCGGTTAAGTCTCAGCACTATGAAACTATGAGTTCGATCCCCAGCCAGCAAGATAACCTACACAGTGCAGCAGACCTCTCCTGTCTCGTCGGCTGCTCCCCTCAGCAGTGTATTTCAGTAGATCTGCCTGTTCTCCCGACTCTTGTGAATCCTCTCACCCCCTGCACCTCTGGTTTACACTCCAGCTCTTGCATGCATAAATAAATAAAATAAATCTTTTACAAAAATGTATGAGGGTTCTTTTTTCTCCATAGCCACATCAACACTTGTTGCTGGTCTTTCTTTCTTTTTTAAAGATTTATTTATTTATTTATTTAAACAAGCACTGGGTACAGTCAGAAGCGCGGGAGGGTGAGAGAATTCACCAGAGCCAGAGCAGGGAGCAGAGCAGGCAGAAGGACCGAAGTACACTGCTGAGGGGAGCTGCGGGCAGCAGGAGAGGTCTGCGCACCATGTGGGACCCTCCTCCGGTGGCTGGGGAGCAGCCGGGATCAAGCCAGCTCTGCAGAGGCCTCAGGCAGCTTTGCAACCCAGCGCTCAACCACCGCGCAATCGGGGAGGCCCTGTTTCTGGTCTTTCTGATAGGCCATTCCTCACTGTGTGGGATGGTATTGATTTGCATTTTCCTGATGATAAGAGATAATGCAAAATTTTTTTATAATAAATTTTATTTTTATATTCCCAATACAATTGCAACCCCCTAATTTTGACCCCAATCCCTCCCCTCCTGCCCCCTACCCCCCATAGAGTGTATCTGGTTCATAGTTGTTTGTTGATTTTGATTTTCACTTACCTATAGTTATTCATTTTCCTGGTCCCTTATTTAAGTTTTCTAGATTCCTGCTATTGAGTGAGACCATCCGGTATTTTTCTTTTTCTTTTTGGCTTATTTCAGTGAGCATGATCCATTCCAGAGCCATCCATGTTGCTGCAAATTGCATGTGTTTATCTATTTTGAATGCTGAATAATATTCCATGGTGTATAT
Organism: Talpa occidentalis; assembly: GCF_014898055.3. Classification (NCBI taxonomy): domain Eukaryota; kingdom Metazoa; phylum Chordata; class Mammalia; order Eulipotyphla; family Talpidae; genus Talpa; species Talpa occidentalis. The sequence goes on from NW_026555331.1 coordinate 69,223,185, forward strand.
GTACCACATCTTCTTGATCCAGTCATCTATTTTTGGGCATTTGGGTTGTTTCCAAAGCTTAGCTATTGTAAATAGTGCTGGTATAAACATAGGGGTGCAGGTGCTCTTTGGAATTGATGTTTCTGTGTCCTTTGGGTAAATACATAGGAGTGGAATTGCTGGATCATATGGAAGCTCTATGTTTAGTAGGTCCAGAAATCTCCACACAGCTCTCCATAGTGGTTGGACCAGTTTGCACTCTCACCAACAGTGCAGAAGAGTTCCTTTTTCTCCACACCCTCGCCAACATTTGTTGTTGCTAGATTTTTTAATATGTGCCATTCTCACTGGTGTAAGATGGTATCTCATGGTAGTTTTGATTTGCAATTCCCTGATTACAAGTGATGTTGAACATTTTTTCATATGCCTGTTGGCCATTTGCATTTCCTCTTCAGAGAAGTTTCTTTTTAGCTCTTCTGCCCATTTTTTGACGGGATTATTTTCTTTGCTGTTGTTGAGTCTCATCAGCTCTTTGTAGATTTTTGTGATCAGTCCTTTATCATTAGTGTTGTGTGCAAAAATGTTCTCCCAGTTGGTGGGGTTTCTCTTTGTTTTTGTTATTGTCTCTTTTGCTGTGCAGAAGCTCTTTAATTTGATGTAGTCCCAGCTGTTTATCTTTGCCTTCACTATCACTGCTTTGGGTGATGTGTCTATAAAGATGTCTTTGATGTGCATATCGTAGTGTTTCGCCTATATTTCCTTCTATGTATTTTATGGTTTCAGGTCTTATGTCTAGTTCTTTAATCCATTTTGAGTTGATTTTTGTGTATGGTGTGAGGTAGTGGTCAAGCTTCATTCTTTTGCATGTAGTGACCCAGTTTTCCCAGCACCATTTATTGAACAAACTTTCTTTGCTCCAATGCATAGTCTTTGCTCCTTTGTCAAAGATTATTGACCATAAATCTGTGGGTTTATTTCTGGATTTTCTATTCGATTCCATTGTTCTGTATGTCTGTTCTTGTTCCAATACCATGCAGTTTTGATGATTATGGTTTTGTAGTAGAGTTTGAAGTCTGGGAGTGTGATGCCTCCATTCCCTTCTTTTTTTTTCAGGAGAGCTTTGGCTATTCGGGTTTTTGGTGATTCCATATGAATTTCATCAATAATTGTTATATTTCTTTGAAGAATGACATTGAAATTTTGATTGGAATAGCATTGAATCTGTATATTGCTTTTGGTAAGATGGCCATTTTAATAATGTTTATTCTTCTAATCCATGAGCAGGGGATGTCTTTCCATTTCTTTGTGTCTTCTTCTATTTCTTTTAACAGTGTTTTATACCTTTTAAATTTGGATCAGTATCACTACTTTCCTTGCTTCAGATTTCAATATGACTTTACAAAGTGCTAATAGACATAAGAAAATATGCATGAAAAACTATTCCTAAGACATATAGACAAGTTGAGGAATGATTATAAATCAGTTGTCTCTGCATTTTCTTCAGTACTTCCGAATCACTTGATATATGTGGACTATGAACAGATTATGTTCTAGGAAAATTCATTGATAAAATATATATCCATGTTGGGTCTCCCCAGTGGCACAGCGGGTTGAGCACAGTGCTGTGAAACTGTCCACAGCCTCTGCAGCACCGGTTCGATTCCCAGCTGGCCAAGGATATACCCAAATGGCATAGAAGACCTCTCCTGTCTCGCCCACTGCTCCCCTCAGCAGTGTATTTTGGTCAGTCTGCCTGTTCTGCTCCTTACTCTGGTGAATCCTTTCACCCTCCCATGCCTCTGACCTGTAACCCAATTCTTGTATAAAAATAAATAAATCTTTAAAAATAAATAAATAAAACAAAGAATTAAAAAAAAATACATATTCATGTCATGTGTATGTATTTTGATTGAAATTACTGTGCTTTGAGCATAAACAATTTTGTCTAATGATAGTAAACTAAGGAATACTTTGTGAAATTCTTCATTAATTGTAAATGGACCTGTTGATATTATGTGTATTAAAGGACATTTTGCAGTTTATTTTTATTCCTTTCATAATACTTTCAACTATTGCATTTTCAAATTCTATGACAATGTAATTATACTACTTCATTCGTAAGCACAAATATTTTATTTAAATTTTATTTTGATTGGGCTTGTTCCTATTTCAAACTATTCATATCAAGGTGAAATATATTCTATATTATTTAATTTGATTTGGAGTATAATTTTGTTTAAAATATTTGGTAGGGCCTCCCTGGTAGCTCAGGTTTGAGTGCAGCGCTGTGAAGCTGTCCACAGCCTCTGCAGTGCCAGTTTGATCCCTGCTGGCCTCGGAGCAACCCACAGGGCCAGCAGACTTCTCCTGTCTCGCCCACTGCTCCCCTCAGCATTTATTTCATCAGTTTGCCTTTTCTGTTCCCCACTTTGTCTCTGGTGAATCCTCTCACCCTCCCGTGCATCTGTCTATACCCCAGTTCTTGTATAAACAAAATAAAATCTTTAAAAAAAATGTGGTAGCATGTTCAAAAATACGTATTTGAAACATACATTTAAAATGTAAACTCTAGGTTTCCTGCATCAAAGACAATCTTTATATCAATAAAACATAAAATGTTTATCATTTTTGAGCAAATGAATAGGTAAGAGATTATGTATGATGGACCTGCACTCCTATGTTTATAGCAGCACAATTTGCAATAGCTAAGCTTTGGAAACAACCCAAATGCCCAAAAATAGATGACTGGATCAAGAAGATGTGGTACATATACACCATGAAATATTACTCAGCATTCAAAAAAGATAAACACATGCAATTTGCAGCAACATGGATGGCGCTGGAAGGGATCATGCTCAGCGAAATAAGCCAGAAAGAAAAAGAAAAATACCAGATGGTCTCACTCATAGCAGGAATCTAGAAAACTTAAATAAGATACCAGGAAATAGAATAACTATAAGAAAGTAAAAATCAAAATCAACAAACAACTATGAACCAGAGACACTCTATGGGGGGGGGGGGTGGGGAAAGGAGGGATTGGGGTCAAAATAAGGGGGTTGCAATTGTATGGGGAATATAAAAATAAAATTAAAATTAAAAAGAAGAGATTATGTATGTTACAGAATTATTGTGCCAAAAATAAATATTAAAGAAAAATATAGCATGATATAAAACCCAACAAATACAAAGCATAAAACCACATTTCAATCATTCCTTCTACTTAGTACAAGTGCTCCAGAATTTAGCTTAGTATGGCAAGAACTCTTGGGAAAACTATCACATTAACTGAACTACAGTATTTCCCCACCTTCAACCTCATGAATCAAGTATAATGCTTATATTTTGAAATGTGAAATGGGTGTGAAGAACTAAATATTGTAACAAAACATTAACCTTAACAATAAATAAAAATCATATTATTAGAATAATAATTATAATGTTAATATTATTAGAATAAAAATATATTCAGATCAAATTTAACCAGTAAGCATGGTGAGAGTATGAAAGATAACTTCTATTTGAAATTGTTTTACATGTTCTTTTCTCTCTCAACAGGTTTAGTGCTTTGAAGTCATCTTAATTCAAGATCTTTGTCAGTAATCACTTCAGGATGATTGTTAAGATATATGTGTCTGTTAGAAGGAAGCCAAACTTGATCCATCATTTTCTTGCAGCTTAATGAAGACTTTGGATTTCCAAGTATAGGTGATCAATAGTAATAACAATCAATTATAACACTAATCAAAATTTATCTTATTAATTTGCTTAGTTAATAAACTTGGTTTTTAAAACAGTTTTAGATTCACAGTAAAATTGAGTGTAAAGTCCAATATGTTCCCATATTATTTTTCTGTCACCACACATTTACAGACTTCCCCACTATCAACATCCCATGCAAGAAGTATACAGTTTCTGTAATGGATGATTTTATATTAACACATTAGAATTATTTAAATTTAATATTTTCTTCATACCACAAATATATATTTGATCTCAGTGATACTTTATATTTTTTTAAGGTTTTCATGCAGTTGTAAGAACTATGACAGAGGGAGCTGGCATACTTTCACACAGTTTCACTCAGAAATGACAACTTACTTAAGCAGAGTATGATATTATAATAGAAAATTGGTATTGATTTAACTCATTGACTGTATTCAAATATCATCTTGTTTTATATGTGGTCATGTGTGTACATGCATGACAATTTCAATATTATCATTTGTATAGTTTTGTGGTGCCATTACCACAGTCAAGATAATGAACAATATTATCACAATAATGCATACTCCCTTTATAAGACACAGATACACTTTTAATCCATCTAATATTGTTTTCATATCTATATCACTTCAATTCAATAATTTTAAATAAATGGAATTATGAACTATGTATTATTTTAAGAGGGACTTTTTTCATTTGTTGAAAATTCATTTTTGTATATTATTTTTTAATTTTTTACATCATTGTTCATTTTTGAACAATATTTGGTTCCTCCCACCCCCTCAGGTGTAGTCCCCATAGAGTTTCCTTCACCAGTGCACCTGGGCACCATCACCTCAGTCCCCTGTGCTCCTCCCTTCATCTCTCTGATCCTTCTCCCACCTCCTCCCCTGCAGTATGTCTCTGATTTATAATTGTCCATTTTTGCTTTGTTGTGTTTTGTACTGTTATTATTTTTTTACACTGATGTCTTATTTGGTTCCCCTATATTCCTGCAATTTGATATTTTCCTTTGTCCTTCTGGCTTATTTCGCTAAGCATAATTCCTTCTAGTTCTATCTACATTGCTGCAAATCCAACCACTATGGAAAGCTGTCTGGAGGTTCCTCAGTCTACTGAAACTGGAGCTACCATATGATCCAGCAATTCTACTACTAGGGATCTACCCAAAGGACACAAAAACATTGATTCAAAAGAAGACCTACACCCCTATGTTTATTGCAGCACTATTTACAATAGGTAAAACCTGGAAACAACCCAAATGCCCAAAAATAGATGACTGGACCAAGAAGATATGGCATATATACACAATGGACTATTATTCAGCAATCAAAAAAAGATAAACTCATGCCATTCGCAGCAGCATGGATGGAAGAGGGACTTTTATTTTCACTCAACAAAATCCTCTTGAGAGATGTACAAGTTACTACCAGTAGTTTCTTCCTTTGAATTTTGTATGGAATTCCATGACTTGTTATGTCATGGCTTGTTTAATCGCTCAGTTGTTGAACTACTTGTGCAACTTCCAGAGTATAGCTATTACCAATAGATTTGCTATATTTTATTATTTATAATCAATGCACAGAAATTTGTGAAGATAAGATTGTGTATTATTTGGCATCATTGGCCAGGAATTCAATTGCTGGATCATATATCAATACCAGTCTAATTTTTCAGAAAGTGTTAACCAATTTTCAGAGTAGTTAAACTGTCTTACACTCCATGCAACAATAATACATGAATGATATAAAGGAATATATCAATTCTGCCACTTCCTAGCCCGGATATGGTGGTGTGTTTATTTTAGTAATTATGACCTCTCTGCAAAGAAAGTTCAAGATCAGATAATGTTAATGGTTAATTATGCCAACTGTTAAAAATAATCATTAATACAAATAATTCTAAAACTTTTCCAAGTAATAAAAGATGAGTAAATACTTCCAAATTAGTTTGTCTACTTTTTATTTTAATCTAGACAAAGTAAATATATTAAAATAAAACTACTGGTAAATATCACTGGTAAAAAAAAAATAAAAGTCCTGAAATATCTTAGCAAACTAAATTTGACAGTATGTCAAGAAGATTATTCATTATGACCAAGTAGGGTATATTCCAGACACACAGAATGGCTCAAAATCTGCAAATCAATGTAATTCACCATATCAATAAAAATCATATGATCATGTTTCAGATGCAGAGAAATATTTGATTATCCTTAACATTCACTTATGATAAAAATCTTTAAAAAAAAAACACCTAATGATAGATGCAACATACTTAAACATAATAAAGGTCATTTAACACAAACACACAACCAACATCATACTAAATGGTGGAAGGCTAAAAGCATTTCCTTTAACATATGTTATAAGACAAGGATGTTCTGTGTCACCACAACTATTCAATATAGCATTGGAAGTCCTAATGAGCAATTACACAGAGAAAATTATAAAAGAAATCCATATTTGGGCATCTCTGGTGGCGCAGAGGGTTGAGCACAGTGCTGTGAAGTTGTCTGCAACCTCTGCAGTGCTGGTTGGATCCCCCGCTGGCCAGGGAGATACCCACATGGTTCGGCAGACCACTCTTGTCTTCCCCGCTGCTCCCCTCAGCAGTGTATTTCAGTCAGTCTGCCTGTTCTGCTCCCTGCTAGGTCTCTGGTGACTCTCTCACTCTCCTGCACCTCTGGCCTGTACCTGACTTCTTGTGTAAAAAAATAAACAAATAAATAAATAAATAAATAAATAAAAGAAACCCATATTTGGAAAGAAAAAGTTAAATGATCACTATATAATAAAATACATGGAAACTCTAAAGACTCCACTCAAAAACTAACTGAAATGATAAATCAGTTGAAAAAAGTGACAGATTACACAATCAATTTTGCAAAAATTAGTTGTCTATATATAAACTACAAGCTGGAAGAGAAATAAAGAAAACAATCCCATTTGTAATTACAATGAAAGGAATTAAATACCTAGAAGTTAGCCTAACAAAAGAGCTGAAATGAAACTTATAATAAATTGTTAAGGACATATAAAATTCTAAAAAAGATGGAAATATAAACTGCTCATGGATTGGAAGAATTCACATTGTCAAAATGGCTATCTTACACGAAGCAACATATAAAGTCAATGCAATCCCTACCAATGTCAAGGCTCCAATTACATTTTTCAAGAAGTAGAAGAAACACTATGGGAATTCATAAAGAGTAACAAAAGGCATAAATAGGTAAAATAATCTGACAAAAAGAGGAAGTATATCATACTCCTGGGTGTCAAACTATACTACAAATTGTAGTGAACTAAAAATGTATGCTACTGGAACAAAAACAGACACAGACCAAAGGAATACAATCAAGAGTCCAGAAATAAACCTGCATGTGTATGGGCAGATAATCTATGACAAAGGACTCAAGAATAAATAATGGATAAAGGAGAAAGTATAGGAGTATGAAGGAAAAAAAGAAGAAAAAAATGGGTCTTGGGAAAACTGGAATGCCACATGAAAAAAGAACAAAACTAGACCACAATCTCACACACACCATACAGAAAAATTAACACAAAATGGATTAAAACCTTGGATATAATGGTCTTCCTGGTTATGCTAGTGGTTAAGACACAGTGCTATGAATCTATCCACCACCACTACAACATGAGTTCTGATCCCTGGCCAGGGAGCTGACCCACATGGCGCAGCACACCTCTCCTATCTTGCTCACTTCTCTCCTCAGCATTGTATTTTAGTTGCTCTGCCTGCTCTGCTCCCAACTCTGTCTCTGGGGAATCCTCTCATCTCCCATATCTCTGGCCTGCACCCCAGCTCTTGTATGCATAAATAAATACAAAAATGCCAACATAAACTTACTTTCACTTGTTTGTCAGTGGGTAAGTGTCCTGCATTAAAAAAAAAAGAGAGAGAGAAAACACAAACTCAGATATAAGACTTGAAACCATAAAATACATAGAAGTAAATATAGGACAAACATTGGCTTCAGAAGGATCTTTAAGGATTCATTTTTAATGACAAGAGAAGTAATATAAAATATTAAAAAAACTAAAAGCTTTTTTTTAAGATTTATTTATTTATGCATACAAGAACTGGGGTACAAGCCAGAGGTGTAGGGGGTGAGAGGATTCACCAGAGACAGTGTGGGGAACAGAACAGGTGGATTGACTGAAATACACTGCTGAGGGAGCAGTGGGCGAGTCAGGAGAGGTCTATTGCGCCATGTGGGTCACCTCCCTGGCTGGGGATTTAACTCGTGCTTCTGTGGCTGCGGACAGCTTCATAGTGCTGCATCTTAACCCCTTGCACCACCAGGAAGGCACCCCTCCAGAAAAAAAAAAATACAAAACTAAAAGCTTATGCACAGCAAAAGAAAGTAAAACAAAACAAGACAACAAAGCAAACAAAACTACCCTACTGACTGGGAGAATATAGGTGTAAATTATACACCTGTATAATATCAATTATACACACACATATATATATAAATACAATTATACACCTGTATAATATCAATATCACAATGTGTTACCAGCCAACTGAGCTGAAAATTACCCATATCAAAACTAGAAATAAGTACTGGTGAGAATGTGAAGAAATGGAACCCTTATACACTCTGGGTGGAAATTAGAATAATCTAGCCCCTATGGAAAACAGTATGGAGCATTCTCAAAATATTACAATAGATCTATAATGGGAAAAGAGGGGAAGCAAAAAATAAATAAAATACATCTATCACATGTTCCAGCAATTCCACACCTAGTTATCTACCTAAAAAGCACAAAACATTAATTTGTAAGAAAACCTGGAATCCTGTCTTTATTACAGCAATATTTAAAATAGTCAAGAAATGAAAATAAACTACATGCCCAAAAGCAGATGAGTGGCTCAAGAATATGTGGTATATTTTTGAATCCACACAGTAGACTACCACTGGGCAATCAAAAATGATAAAATTATACCATTTGCATCAACATGGATGGAACTGGAAGAGATTATGCTAAGCAAACTAAGCCAAAAGTAGAAATGAATATATCACATTGTGACTTATGTGTGAACACAGAGAAAACAAAGGATGAAAGACAAACATTAAAACCAACCCTTGAAAGATGACCCATATATCCATAGTGGCAGGGGGAGAACAAAAGGAGAAAGGGGGGAAGCACAGTGGACTATGATGGAGGAATATAATAATTTAGTGATGGGAGAGCCACTGTAACCACACCAGAGGGGGAAATCCTATACTGTCAAAATTCTGGCAAGGATATTAAACAATGGTGTTTCTTTAAAAGTATTATAATTAGGGCCTCCCTGGTGGCACAGACTGTGAAGATGTCCGCTGCTTCCACAGAGCGGGTTCTATCCAGATCAGCCGGCGAGAATCCCACATGGCGCAGCAGACCTCTCCTGTCTCACCCACTGCTCCCCTCAGCAGTGTTTTTGTCCATCTGCCTGTTCTGCTCCCTGCTCTGTCTCTGGCGAATCCTCTCATCCTCCCGCACATCTGGCCTGCACCCCGGTTCTTGTATAAAAATAAAATAAATATTTTTTTAAAAAGTATTATAAATAAATTTTAACATGAGGAATGCATCACCTAGTCTACATAATCAAAATCTAAATTTTTTGATTAAAGTTTTCTATCAAAGAAAGGAAAAATAAGTGTTTTTTTTTTTTTTTAACCTAGCCAATACATAAATGCTTTGGTATGGTTCTAAAATGATGACTTAAAATTTACAGTGGTATAGCTGGAATTAGTTTATATTTACCAATAAATAAATAAATAAAATAATAAAATAATAAGTAAGTAAGTAAATAAATGAATAAATAAATAGCCTGTATAACATGAGGACAATAAAGTTGCTAGAAATAAGAACAACTAATTGTTCTCCATGGTGTCCATCTGGCTCTTAAGTATAGTTTTTCAGCAGCATATCATGATTTTGGTGTCTGCTCCTTAGCTTTAGACTTTTAGGAACTTGAAATTATTAATTTCTTCAAACTGCTTGGTCATTTTGCTATAGTATGTTGATGAAAAATTTCATTAAAAAACTGTCTTGAATCAAGGTACATTTTAATAATATGTTATGATTATGTAAGAGGAAAAAGACTTTGAAGTACACTAAAATTTCCAGAAAGTAAGTAGACTTGAAAGACAAATTTATTTTTAGTGATCTTGGTATCAGATGAAGATGAAAATGTTATGAGTGGGCACACATTAATTCTACTACATTTATTCTTCGTATTCTTACCATTTTTGTTATAAAATTACAATTAAATTTTGTTACTCCTGAATGATAATAGACTAAATTGAGCGTTTTATCAGAACTATTTTAAAGAAAGTAGTAAATGTGATTTACCCTATAATTTGAAATGATTCCTATTTGTTTATTACCAAATGATGATTGCAATAGAATCTAATTTTCACTGGTGCTTATACACTGATTTTTTTTAATCACAGTAAGATCTGTATATTTTTATTTTGAGTATTTTTAGTGAAGATAAATAATAAACACATGATAAAACATCCCATAGTTTTCATATCAAGTTAACACTCAGTATCTAGTAAACTAATAAGGCAATACCCAACAGTGATGGTCATGGATTTTATCATAAATTCAACCACTATATGCTAAGTGCTTTTGAGCAAATTACTCAAATATTCTGTGTCTGAATGCTGGTAAAATTTGTAGCTATTAAATATACTTAAGTATTCCATATGTTGTTCAGGGAACACATGAATAGGACAGTACATAGGAGATAGCAAGTGTAATATGATTATTAACAATGATAGATTTTTTTAATACATCAAAACTTTCTGTTCCAACCAAGATGAAGTAGTCCCTATGTTTTCAGGCCTCACTTCTTCCACCTGGAAACCTGAAATACACAACCTCACAAGTTGAAGAATACTGTTCTGGTTTCTGATTGCCTCTTGGGTGTCCTAGACAAAACACTGCAGATCTGCCATAGTCACAGGCTAAATAAATAAAGAAAGAAATAGATTTCAAGAGAAGGAAAAAAATCCAAAGAGTAAAATTAAATTAGAAAACCCTTTCGGTAATCTCCATGCTAATCCACCCAAAATGCCAAAGAACTAAGTACAAATAGCCAACCCTTTCTACACTCACCCTTCTGCTGTGGTCTTAGCAGGTCCAGCAGCTACTAATGCACTACTCTGTTTTCCCAGGGAGGTAGTGTGACCGAGCTGTTGAACACTAATTATCTGGACCCCATTCAATGAAAGCAGCATAATTCAGGATCTTGTCCATGAGGCAGTGGAAACCTGATTTTCCATTTATTTTTGGTGGAGGGTAGTGATGCCAAAATTCCTCCAACAGAGTAGTGTCATCAAGACCCAACAGAGAATTGGGTTTCTTCCACATTCAGCATCAAATAAACTGAGTGAGGTCTTGAACTGTGGGGCTAGTCCAAACTCCACTTGTGCCCCTCCCTTCCCACCATGTCACTAAGACCCACCATTAAGTTGAGCTTCCACATGTCTGCCAGCAAGAAAGTGAAATGGGTTGGTCTTCCATTTCCCCACTTTGTGTTGAGATCTGGGTCCAGGAAGGAGCTGACCTTATACTAACTTACATCAACTTACCCTTGAAGCAGGGTCTGTAAGGAATTAGTACCTTTATTTCACCAATATTGGCAGGTGTGATTATAGTGAATAAGGCATTGTGAATATGAACTCCTGACTGACAGTGTGGAGAGGGTGTACACACACACACACACACACACACACACACACACACATGCAGCCTCCCTGCTGTACATTGAGAGGGTGAGTGCTGGCGCTGGCTAAAAACTAATGAAGGAAGAAAACTGCAAATAATAGTATTGAGATTTGCATTATATAAATTTTAAAATGTCTACAATATAATGAAAATATCACTTATCATGCAAAGAAGTAGGAATATTCTAATTGAATTGAGAAAACATAACCAGCAAACATATAGTTATATATGTCCCCAAAATACTAATCCTCTATCTAAAGTACACTCAAGAGAATTGAAAAAAAAAATACCCACACAGAAAGTTGTATGCAAATATTCATAGCATAACTAAGAAGGAAGTACTAAAAGATCTGTGAAACCATGATCTTGTCCTTTGAAAAAATATAGAGAGATGGGCAAGACCTTATATAGGCTCACTAAGAAATGAAGAGATAAACACCAAGTAAATAAAATAAAAAATGAAAAAAGGGATATTATAAAAGTTGCTGCAGAAATACAAAGTATCATAAGAACCTACTATGAATATCTCTATGTAAACAAACTTGACAACTTAAAAGAAAAGGGACAAATGCACAAATTCATACCATATTCTCATACTGAGCCAGGATGAAAGAGACAGTCTAAACAGTCCAATCACAATCACAGAAGTGGAAAGAGACATAAAAACTGTCTAATAACAAAAGCTGAGGACCAGATGTCTTCTCCATTGAATTCTACCAAATGTTCAAAGAAGTTTTATTATCTATCTTACACAAACACTTTAATAAAATCAAAAAGGGCTGATAGCTCCTTAATAGTCTACAAGGCCAACATCACCATGATTCTCAAACCAAACAAATACAATGCAATAAAAGAAATTATAAACTAATATTCCTGATGAAGATAGAAAAAATCATCAAAAAAATCCCACAAAACTGAATACAACAACATATTAAAAAACCATTCACTGAAATCAAGTAGGCTACATGCCAGGGGTACAAAGTTGCTTCAACATATGCAAATCAATATCATTCACCAAATCAGCAAAAAGGAATAGAAAAATTCATGTGATCCTTTCAATAGATCTCAAATAAGCATTCTACACGCTTCAACATCCATTTATGATAAACTGTGAATAAAGTGGTAATTACCATAATTTACCTAAATATAGTGAAAGCCATATGTAGCAAACCTATAGCCAACACTATACTCAATGGTGATTACCTGAAAGCATTGTGCTAAGATCAGGAGTGAGAAAGGGATGTCCACTGTCACAACTTCTGTTCAACCTACTATTGGAAGAACTAACTAGAAAAATTGAGCAAGAAAAAGACATGAAAGAAATACAAATTGAAAGATGACATAATATACTTAGTGAACCTAATAGACTACCAAATAAATGCTAGAAATAATTAAATGAATACAGTAAAGTGGCAGTATACAAAGTGAATAAATAAAATTCAGTTGCAATTCTACAGGCAAAGAATGATGCAGAAGAGATTTTTTTTAAATCATACTAATAAATGTACCAAAAAGAATGAAATATTTGAGGGTAAATTTAATAAATAGGGTGAATTACCTAGCCATTAAACTATAAGACTATTTTCAAAGAAATAAGACACAAAGAAATTGAAGTATATTTGATGCTCATGGACTGGAAAAATAATCATAATTTAAATGGCCAGTTTACCTATACCAAGTTACAACAGATTCAAAGTAACAACTATCAAAATCCCAAAGACTTTTTCAAGGAAATTGAACAAACAACTATAAATTTGTATGGAAACACAAAAGGCTTAAACATAGCTCAAGTAACCCTAAAAGAAAGGAAAGAAAAAATGGATACATCATACTTCTAAACTTCAAACTACACTGCACAGCCACAATAATAAAAACAGAATGGTGTTGGAAGAAAAAGTGAAGCAGAGACCAACGGAATAGATGAAAGTCAAATGTATCCACTGAATATGGATAGTTAATTTTTGATAAATGAGAAAGGATTATATATTGGAGATTAAAAAAAAAAAACAACTTTTCAACAAATTGTGTTGGGAAACATGTATATAGCACAAGACAAAAAATGCAACTAGTTCCATACTTAACTCTATACATAAAAAAACAGTTCAAAATGGATTGAAGGGCCTCCCTGGTGGCGCAAGGGGTTAAGTCTTAGCACTTTGAAGCTATGGGCAGGCACTGCAGCACGAGATTGATCCCTGGCCAGCAAGCTACCCACATGGCGCAGCAGAACTCTCCTGCCTCACCTGCTGCTCCCCTCAGCAGTGAATTTCAGTAGATCTGCCTGTTCTGCTCCCCACTCTGTTTTTGATGAAACCTCTCATTGCTCTGCACCTCTGGCCTGCACCCCAGTTTCTTATATGCATAAATAAATACAAAAATAAATCTTTAAAAAAATGGATTGAATATATCTGTATAAGAAATGAAAGGATACAATGCTTAAAGGAAAACCTAAGAGGGGCCTCCCTGGTGGCACAGCGGTTGAGCGCTGGGTTTTGAAGCTGCCAGCAGTCTCTGCAGCGCAGGTTTGATCCCCAGCTGCTTCCCGGCCAACGGAGGAGGGTCCCACATGGCGCGCAGACCTCTCCTGCCGCCTGCTGCTCCCTTCAGCCTGTACTTCGGTTCTTCTGCCTGCTCTGCTCCCCGCTCTGGCTCTGGTGAATTCTCTCACCCTCCCGCGCTTTTGACTGTACCCAGTGCTTGTATAAATAAATAAATAAATCTTTAAAAAAAGGATTTAAAAATTAGACATCGTAATTTTTAATTATTAAGTTCTATAACACAGGTAAAAATGGCCAGCTTACCTCACACTCTTGTCATTTCATATACCAATCTTAATGGTGTGACTGATATCCAGAGCTACCAAATATGCCATAATTTAAAGTGGTTTTTCACTGGTCTTCAATAAACTAAATCAGATGTTAAACCATGGTTTCTAATACTAGTTATTGTATTGGCCAGGTTATCAGCGACAAACTAACACATCCATATTCACTTCAGGAATAAGGAATTCATTAAGTGACATTACATATGAAACCTAAATGAAATGATAAAGTAATATTAATGTGTACAAGTGTCACAGGTATTTTATGTAGGTATAAGAATATCATGTAAGGAAAAAGATATCTACATGTTTAAATGACACATTAGTTCCACCCTGCTATAAGAAGGAATCTATCTTTGATTTAAAATAAAGAGAAACCTATAGACTATTTATTTATTGCATTTATGTTCTAAATGTTTTGCTGTAAGTTTTCAATCACAGTTATTATAGGTCTAGTGAAAAAAACAGTTTCTCGGGCTCTTTTTATTGTGGCCTTACAGCACAGGTAGCTCAACTGATTGTATGTAACCTTGACTAGCAAGCATATTGTTATCAATAAGCATTCTGATGTATGCTTCACGTGCACAGTTTATGCACACCTTATATAACTAAAAAACACACTTGGTTTTGCACTGCCTTTGTCTATAAATCATATGAAGTTTAACAGGGCTCCTGGGGTTGGGGAGGGTGCACGGCTGCTGTGTGGGCTGTTTGTGCTATGGGAGGGGAGGAACCCAAAGGGGCTGAAGGGCCTTCCACCACCAGGTTGGCCTGATAGGAAGATGTTACTGCTGTCTGTGTGACTTGTCTGCTGTTGCTGCTATAAAGATATGATGTTAGACCTGCCCAGGGCTCTCTGAATCTTCTCTCATTTTGCCAGAATTCAAAATGAACCATGGCTGGGTGTGGGGTACTGGCCCAACAGTTATATATAAGACTCTTTTCTTGATAGTTTGCGTGAAGACCCAAGAAACAGCGGATACTTTTTAATAACATGACTGTCACAGTGAGATGACTTATGGGCACCAGTGCAATTAGACTCTGAAGTTTCTAAAATTTAGTATTTGTTTCAAAGTAATTTGGCATCACTGCCTCTAATGTTCTTTGATATTATCAAGCAAGCCCACCAAATTCAACCTTAGTAACTTTTCATTTTGTTTTCTTGTGTAATTAATCAATGAGTCATGAACTGGAATAAAAATAGCTTCTCACACCTTCTTGTCATAAATATGCAGTTAATGATCATACACAAGAATGACATGAACAATAATGGGTTGTGTCTTGTGGTGCTGGTAAGAGAGTATCTTTAACCTTATGAAATGTCAAAAACATATTTATAATTAAAGTCTAAATACAGCTTCTTTATAAGAGAAGGATTTGTTTAAAAGTGTCTACATCATTTTATCAGTTATCTTTTAAAGGATTTGAAAGAGAAATATAAAAGTGGCAGACAAGTTTCTTATGAAGGTACTTATAGTATAAATGTCATCTCTAAAAATCAGAGAAAGGTGTAAGAATTTGAATTCTGAAGCATATGGCTGTGTCAAAGAACTGGTGTTTCTAACTAAATAATTTAAGAACATGTTTGATAAGCTGAGTTGGTTGAAAGAATACTGAGGATCTGTAAAAGATCAGAATTCAACTGTGGCTGTCACCTTAACAGATTCAGATGTTAATGTTGATACATATAGTATTGTGTCCTACTGATACAAAGATTTCATGAATTTGATACTTTAAAACTATTTCTGAAACACAATGTGAGTAGAAAATTATTGTAGCTGGCAGAAAAATGGTGATGACCCAAGTTTATTAGCAATTGAAACTAGGACAAGATTGCTTCTGTACCAAATAGACTATATGAGTTTTGATCAAATAAATGGCTCCCCTCCCCCTGTATAATAATTAATTTTGCACAGGAAATTTCTGAATTGTAAGTCAATATAAGTATACCCCGCATTTCATGTCACCATAGTAGTAGGTGCTTAACCAACTCAACTTTTGAAAGGCCATAATATGTAGATACTAAATTTCCTATAGACTATTCATATAGAATCACAAAAGACCCCAAATCATCAAAGGTACCCTGACAAGAAAAAAAAAAAGAAAAAAAATGGCAGTATCACACTTTCAGTCTTCAAACTATACTATAAAGCTGTAATTATTAAAACAGCATGTTACTGAAATGAAAACAGACACAAATAAATGGACTAGAACTGAAAACCCATAAATAGACCCATATCTATATGAACAATTTATCAATGATAAATTATTAAAGAACATTCTGGTGAAGTAAGGTTTATTCATAAATGTGTTAGGAAAACTGCATGCCAAAGACTGGAAGTATACCACTCTTTCACACCATAAACAAAAATCAACTCTAATTGAATAAAATACTTTGATATAAGACCTGAAACTATAAAATAAACAGAAAAAATATAGTCAAAACATTTCAGGAAATAAGCTTCAGTTATTGTCTTCAGGGATTCACTCCCAAAAGCGAGTAAAATAAAATAGAACAACAAAAAAGTGGGACTACATCAAATTAAAAAGATTTTGCAAAATAAAACTAGCTGAAACAAAAAAAGACACCCTAGTTAATGAAATAAATATTTGCATATCACATATTTGACTAGAGACTGGTATCAAAGATTTAAGAAGAACTCATACAACTCAACAAAAAGGAAGCAAATAACCCAATTTAAAAAAAAAATAGACAGGAGAGCTAAACAGGCAAAAAGTCATGTGAAAAATGTTCATCATCACTTATTATCAGGGAAATGCAAATTGCAACCACAATGTGATGTCACTTCACACTTGTGAGAATGGCCCTTATTGAAAAGAGCAGAAACAAGAAGGTTTGGCAAGGATGTGGTTGAAAAGAAGACCCTCTTACACTGTTACCAGAATGAAGGCTTGTCCAGATCCTGTGGGAAGCAGTATGGAGGTGTCTCAAAAAATTAAAAATGGATAGGGATATAACACAGTATTTCCACTCAGGGCATCTACCTGAAAATAAAATTCTAAAATTTTATTTCAAAAGGAAACTTGCACTTTCATGTTTGTTGCATCACTATGTACAATAGCCAAATTATGGAAACAACATATGTGCCAAAAACAGATGAGTGGATAAAGAAGATGTAAGATATAGATATAGATATATATCACACTTCACTCATTATTTCAGGATCTTATAGCTAAACCTTCAATATGTTAATGTGAGGCATTTATGTATGTATAATGCCTTTATATCATTAAATATCAAAGCAGATTAAATCATTCCACTTGTGACTACATGGATGGGGCTGGAAGGGATGATGATAAATGGAATAAATCAGGAGAAAGAAAAAATACTAGATAGTATAACTAGTTTGTGGAATAAAGAGGAGGTAAAAACAAGCTTAAAAACTAACCCTTGAGTGGCCTCCCCGGTGGCGCAGCGGTTGAGCGCTGGGTTGCGAAGCTGACCGCGGCCTCTACGGCGCCGGTTCAATCCCTGGCTGCTCCCCGGCCATGGGAGGAGGGTCCCACATGGCACACAGACCTCTCCTGCCGCCCACTGCTCCCCTCAGCAGTGTACTTCGGTCCTTCTGCCTGCTCTGCTCCCCACTCTGGCTCTGGTGAATTCTCTCACCCTCCCACGCTTCTGACTGTACCCAGTGCATGTATAAGCAAACAAACAAACAAATAAATAAATAAATAAAACATGCCTCTATTAAAAAAAAAAAAAAACTAATCCTTGAAATCTGACTATAGAATTGAAATATCCAGAGGGGATAGGGGGTTAAGCAGGTGTGCAAATTAGGAGGATAGGGAACACAATGAATTATGGGTGATTTGGTGGTGGGTGCACTAAGTAATTTTTCCAAAATACCAACAATAATGTAAGCCAATGTTACTTCAATTAAAATATGTAATTAATAAAAATAAAGCATAAAAATCAAACTTAGATAAACTGTGTGTGCTCTATTCTATCACTGACTTTTCTATTAGCAATATATCTTATCTTGTTCAAATAATAATAATAACAATAACTACTTAAAAAACAAATACATAAGGAGTTATAATAATGAGCATAACATGTAGCAATGAATATGAAACAGTTTCCAAGTTTTAATCTCTAAGTGCTTTTATTTTTTAATTTTTAAATTTTTTTAAAGATTTATTTATTTATGCATACAAGAACTGGGGTACAGGCCAGAGGTGCAGGCAGTGAGAGGGTTCACCAGAGACAGAGCAGGCAACAGAACAAGCAGATTGACCGAAGTACACTGCTGAGGGGAGCAGCAGGCGAGATAGGAGAGGTCTGCCGCTCCATGTTGGTTGCTCCCTGGCCAGCCGGGGACTGAACTTATGCTGCAGAGGCCACAGACAGCTTCACAGTGCTGTGAGTAAAGCCCTGCACCCCTAAGGAGGCCCTAAATGTTTTCAACATACTGAGTATCTGTTTGTTTTCTATTACTGTTCATACTTCACTCATTATTTCAGGTTCTTATAGCCAAACCTTCAATATGTTAATGTGAGCCATTTAGGTATGAAAATAAATTATGTTATTCTACATATTTCAGCATGAACTGATTATCATATTTTAAAATATTTTAAGGACAGCAGCTGACAACTCTTTAGCTACATTGCACATTATCAACTTTTCATGTTTAATCTGAAGGTACTTTATGACCTTTTAACGGGAAGGATTCATAATTTTAATTTCAATTATGATTTTCTAAGTGAAAATGAGACCTTAAATAAAATTCCTCATTAAGAGAATGCTTAAAATTTTTAAAGTATTCACAAAAAGAGAACCCAATCAAAAATGGGCAAAAGGGGCCTCCCCGGTGGCGCAGCGGTTGAGCGCTGGGTTGCGAAGCTGCCTGCAGCCTCTGCAGCCGGTTCGATCCCCGGCTGCTCCCCGGCCACCGGAGGAGGGTCCCACATGGTGAGCAGACCTCTCCTGCTGCCCGCTGCTCCCCTCAGCAGTGTACTTCGGTCCTTCTGCCTGCTCTGCTCCCCGCTCTGGCTCTGGTGAATTCTCTCACCCTCCCGCGCTTCTGACTGTACCCAGTGCATGTATAAACCAAACAAACAAACAAATAATAAATAAATAAATAAATAAATAAGACATGCCTCTAGAAAATTAAAAATAAAAAAATAAAAAATGTTAAAAAAAAAAATGGGCAAAAGAACTAAATAGATACTTCTCCAATAAAGACACACAGATGATCATCAGGTGCATGAAAAATGCTCATTATCTCTTTTCACCAGAAATATGCATACCAAACCCACAATGAGATACCATCTCACACCTTTTAGTATGGCCTATATTAAAAAGACCAGAGCTGGGCCTCCCTGGTGGAACAAGGGGTTAAGACACAACATATGAATTTATCTGCAGCCACTGCAGCACAAGTTGCATCCCCAGCCAGGGAGCTACCTACATGGTGCAGCAGACCTCTCCTGTCTCGCCTGCTGCTCGCCTCAGCAGTGTATTTCAGTCAGTCTGGCTGTTCTGTTCCCCACTCTGTCTCTGGTAAATCCTCTTACCCCTCTACACCTCTGGCCTCTACCCCAGTTCTTGTATGCATAAATAAATGAATCTTTAAAAAAAAGAAAAAAGACCAGAGACAACACTTACGGTGAGGATATGAGAAAGATAAGCCAATGCACACTTTAGGTGGGAACTTGTTCAGTCCTTGTGGGAAGTTATATGGAAGTTTCTCAAAATAGTAAGTAACATGTACTATATAAGCTAATAATCTACTCATAGGTATATACCTGAAGAATGAAAAAAAGTAAAATGCTAATTTGAGGGGATTTATTCATTCCTATGTTCATTGCAGCAATATTTGCATAGCCAGGTTTTGGAAACAAAGTACCCAAGGACAGAGGAGTGTATCAAGAAAATATCTTATACACACACACACACACACACACACACACACACACACACACACACACATATATATATATATATATATATAAAGAAATGCTAAGTTATGAAAAGATGAACTCTTGGCATTTGCAAAAAAGTAACTGTAACTGAAGGGTTACAGCTAACTGAAATTACCACGGTTTGCTGCCCTTGCCCTTGAACAATATGAAAAGGGCAGACAGAAACTCCCTGCTGTTTCCGTGTATTCCTACCTCCTGCATCAGCATTAAAAGCATGCCAAATCTACCTATAGCTCCAAGGCTTTTCTTCTGTCTGCCTGAATCCATAGTGAAGCTGTCTGGCCTTGGGCAGTTGCAGAATATCCTTCTATCTAGCCGAGTCAATAATTGATCTATTTGCTTAAAAGAGCTTATAATTGCGTTCTTAAGAATTTACAGACTAAAACAGGAAGGCACATATGTCTTTTAAAAGTTTATATTTGCACACTTATGACAGAAATATTAAGATTCAAAGAGTGAGGTAGATATTGTAGACTGGAATTATAGAAAGCTGAGGACGTGGTAATGTTGATGTATACCTGTGTTTTAACCATGCAGTAGAATCAAAATAAATATAAAAATATATAAATTCTACTAAGTCTCTGCATCGACATACTTGAATAAAGGTGGCATTCAAACACTGCCTAAAGTGTTTTTAATGGGAAGGCTCATAGGAGTTCATGAAAAATCAGTGGTCATTTCCCACTGAAAATTTTTTGAGAACAGGTGTTTCTCACTAGATATTCTAAGAATGAGCATCCTGATCTGTTAGCGTCAATTTTTCCCTCTATTCTTCAAGTGTGAAAAAATCTCAATGTCAATATTGTGAAGAGTTCTGTGGAGAATATGTAAGGACTTTTATTTTAAAAGTTGATAGACTTATGCCTCAGCATTGCCACTTGAATCTCAGTGTTTTACAAAATTATTATTTCCATCTTTTAATTTATATTTCTAGTACCCAGACAGGGCTATGTGAAGTAAATAGCAATAGTAGACCCTTCCCAGAACTAACCTTCCCCTCAAAAATTTGGGCATCTCCTACTGCATCAGACTCACTATTTCTTATTCCTTCTTCTCTTTCGGTAACTTCTCTTTCAAGATGCCTCTGGCTTCTTTGGAAAATAAAGGAGACATATTCCATACAAGTTTGTGACACCGACTTTCCTTTAATTTTCAGGTAGGTCGAGCTTTTAAATGAATAGCAAAAACAGGAGAAGTAAAAGCAGAGTAATCAAATATTCTGGACGTACATAACTTTTTTTTTTTAACTATAGAATTTTTTTAAAAAATTAGTTTTATCTCCTTATGCACCCAAGAACTGGGGTGGGGGGGCGATTGAGAGGATTCACCAGAGAGAGAAGGGGAGCAGAGCAGGTGGATTGACTGAAATACACTGCTGAGGGGAGCAGTGGGGGAGACAGGAGAGGTCTGCTGTGCCATGTGTGTTAACTCCCTGGCTGGGGATGGAACTCATGACACAGTGGCTGGTGATAGCTTCATAACACTAAAACTTTAACACTTGCACCACCAGGGAGGCCCCAATGCTATACAATTTTTTAATTCAAATTTTCCCAAAGGAAATAAAACACTTTTCAAATAACCATCTTAAATTGTCTATCAGACAAAAAATATCAGTGTTTGATGAAGCAATATATTGTCCTTTGTTTGATGTCATTATTTTCAGTTGACTTGAAACTTCATGAATTATAATTTTTCAATCCTAGTATCACTTTTATAAGAATTATAAGTGACAATCAAGAAATTCTTGTAGAGAAAAATCAACTTTCCTTTTAAAAGATTCAGTTTTATTCTCATTTTTCTTTGTAAAATGAATTGAGCATTTTCATTTTTTTTGAAAGATTTATTTATTTATTTATTTATACAAGCACTGGGTACAGTCAGAAGTGCGGGAGGGTGAGAGAATTCACCAGAGCCAGAGCAGGGAGCAGAGCAGGCAGAAGGACCAAAGTACACTGCTGAGGGAAGCAGCGGGCAGCAGGAGAGGTCTGCGCGCCATGTGGGATCCTCCTCCGGTGGCGGGGGAGCGGCCTGGGATTGAACCTATGCTGCAGAGACTGCGGTCAGCTTCGCAACCCAGCGCTCAACCGCTGCGCCAATGAGGAGGCCCGCATTTTCATTTTTTAAAAGATTTATTTATTTATGCATACAAGAGCTGGGGTAGAGGCCAGAGGTGCAGGGTTGAGAGGATTCACCAGACAGAGTGGGGAACAGAACAGGCAGACTGACTGAAATACACTGCTGAAGGGAGCAGTGGGTGAGCCAGGAGAGATTTGCTGTGCCACTTGGGTAGCTCCCTGGCTGGGGATCGAACTTGTGCTTCAGAGGCTGTGGATAGCTTCATGGGTTCTATCTTAACCCCTTGTGCCACCAGGGAGGCCCAACATTTTCATTTTTTAATAATTTAAAATTCTTATTGTGTTTCTTCTTTTCACATTATACTTATTGAGGTAAAGTAGATTTACATCTTCATATCTGCTCCAGCATTATAGGTTCAAACAGCTACAAATGTATACTTATATACCTTGCCCACCACCACTGCCCCTACAATTCTCCACCATGTTCCATTGGGTCCCTTAATTAACCCACTTCCATCAATATCCAATCTCTTCCCCTGACTCTAGTTGCTTCAGTTTTGCAGTCAGAAGTTCAAAGTTTATTATGGGTTTGTTTTTGACTCACTGTTTGTTATGTTTCACTTTAATATATTAAATGAAATCATCCAGCACTTCTTTTTCTCCTTTTGACATTATTCTCCTCTCCAGTTTTATCCATGTTGTAGTAAATGACTGGAGTTCATCTTTTCTTTACAGCTGAGCAGTATTACATTGTGTATGTGTGTGTGTGGTGGGGGTTTTGTATACTCGCACTCCTCTGTCCTTGGACATTGAAACAGTTTTAAAAATTTAGCTATTATAAGTAGGAATGGGAAGTGCATAGGGACACATATATCCCTTCAAAATAGTGTTTCCATATTCTTTGTCATATACCTAGGAGTGGAATTGGTAAGTCTACTTTAGATAAGAGCCACTTCTCTTTATGTTGCTCACCTTGAGATACATAATATTACTTTGAAAGAAAATTATATTAATAGTAAACTGAATGCTTCTCACTTCTGTTATAATTTTTTTTTAAGATTTATTTATTTTTATACAAGAGCTGGGGTACAGGCCAGAGGCTGCGGGAGGGTGAGAGGATTCACCAGAGACAGAGCCGGGAGCAGAACAGGCAGACTAACCAAAATACACTGCTGAGGGGAGCAGCGGGTGTGACAGGAGAGATCTGCCACGCCATGCGGGAATCTCCCTGGCTGGCCAGGAATCAAACCCGCACTACTTAGGCTGTGGGCAGCTTCACAGCCCTGTGCTCAACCCATTGCACCACTGGGGAGGTCCTCTTTTTTTTTTTTTTAAGATTGATTTATTTATGCATACAAGAGCTGGGGCAAAGGCCAGCGATGTGGGGGATGAGAGGATTTACCAGAGACAAAGAGGGGAGCAGAATAGGCAGACTGACTGAAATACACTGCTGAAGGGAGTAGCAGGTGAGACAGGAGAGGTCTGCTTCACCATATGGGTTGCTTCCTGGCCAACCAGGAATTGAACTTGTGCTGCAGAGTCTGCGGATTGCTTCATAGTGTGGTGCTTAACCCCCTGCACCAGCAGGGAGTCCTACTGTTATTTATTTATTTATTTTTTAAGATTTATTTATTTATCTATGCAAGCACTGGGTACAGTAAGAAGTGCGGGAGGGTGACAGAATTCACCAGAGCCAGAGCAGGGAACAGAACAGGCAGATTGACAAAATACACTGCTGAGGGGAGCAGCAGGTGCAGCAGGAGAGGTCTGCGTGCCATGTGAAATCCTCGCCAGTGGCTGGGGATTGAACCAGTGCTGCAGAGGCTGCAGGCAGCCCAGCGCTCAACTGCTGCGCCACCAGGGGAGACCCTCAGTGTTACAATTATTAATGCATTATTAGAAACATAATTTTTCGCATTTTATTTGCATTTTAGTGATAAATGCAAAATTATTTCTTTACTTGTTTAATGCGCTTTGGTTTCAGAAAGCAAAACAATCCCTGTGAGGCTTAATAGCATATTTTACCTTGACTCCTTGTTTCTAATTTTCCTTGAATCTCAATTACCTTTTAATTTGGTACATGTTCTATTCATTAACATGGCTAATGGATATTTTTATATTAGCAAGTACTGAATGTACAGTTAGTCTCATTTCAGTGAGTATGGATTTCCATTTGTGAAGCAGTTAAAGCAATATCATTGTTTTCCATTATCACCAGTTGAGTCATAGTTAAGCAGTGATTTGAAGTCATAATAGGAATCAATTCTAGTACCAAATCTTAAAAATAGAGTTTTCATGACAATTTTTGGAATTTGTTCATGATGATTTAAAATCAAAAGCAGGGCTATATGATCACAGTTGGCATTGTTATTGCTTCTCTAATCCTGGCATGACACTTAATTTTCTGAAATCAGTCTGTAAGTGAAAAAGGCCAGGGTAAGTTTGCATTACCCTCCTAATAAAAGTGCCCCATTTCCCATACTGCTTGAGGGACCTGCAAATAGAGAGATAGCTATAAATCCCTTGGCCACTCCAATTAACTGAATCATAAGCAAAATGAATAGAAGGACTGCAAATTGTTGTATCTCCCTACACACCAATGAACTCAAATTAGAGGTTAACTTCCATTAACTAAACAGTAGGTAGATAGTATAGAGACATTAATTGGAGCTGTTCAGGTTGATATTGCATGCAATGCAGAAATGAACAGGGAGCTGCTGAGTTGTGTTATTATTTCACAAAAATCATGTCTAGAATATAATCTGCCTTGTAAGGCTTGTGTTATAGTTGTGAGGTAACATGTTGATGGAACAGAGATGAAAAATCTCTAAAATATTTTTGTAGGTCTATATACTTTCATATTCCAAAATTTCTTGGCAATTAACCTTGATTTTTGAGGCAACTAAATTCAAAATTGGTATTTAGTTATTTTGTGAAATGTTAAACAGGATTTTTGTGAGATTTATGTAATATGTATAATAAGTAATGATAATTAAAAAGTAATTGTTTATACTCTATTCATATATATATATATATATATAGTCTAATTAGGACTAAACTAGGGTAGAAAGCAGATTTCCAGATAATTCTTAATGTAATATCATTTAGTATATCCAGTTCATAGAATTACTAATTTGTGGTATCAATTTTTTAGAATGAGTCAATGGAGAATTGTATTATTTAAAAAATGTTTTATCTTACTTTCAGTATAACTATATGTCATGAAATTTTAAAAGAGGTGCTTAATCATGAAGAGCCAGCTACTTTTGAAAATTACAGTGTATCTTATTCTCTCTCTTTGCTTTATGTGATAAGTGAAGCAGTAAGTGCATTGTTAAATATGTATGCATGTGCATACACAGGTATGTGCATGTGCCATATATTTTCCCTTCTTAGCTATAAGATAAATAATATGAAATTTTAAAAGATAAAGACTAGATGACCCAACAAGCAGACGGAACACATATATATCTAGAGAAACAGCAAAAAAAATTACATCTAAAATTTGAATACACAATTTAAAAAAAAAAGAGCAGTACATTGTCATCATAATCGAAAGTAGCTTTTCTTATGCTTAATTTCCTTAGTCTTAATTTCAGTAGAAATACATTTATTTTATTTTATTTTTTTAAGATTTATTTTTTATTTATTTATACAAGCACTGGGTACAGTCAGAAGCGCGGGAGGGTGAGAGAATTCACCAGAGCCAGAGCGGGGAGCAGAGCAGGCAGAAGGACCAAAGTACACTGCTGAGGGGAGCAGCAGGTGGCAGGAGAGGTGTGTGCGCCATGTGGGACCCTCCTCCGGTGGTCGGGGAGCAGCCAGGGATCGAACCGGTGCTGCAGAGTCTGTGGTCAGCTTCGCAACCCAGCGCTCAACCGCTGCGCCACCGGGGAGGCCCAGAAATACATTTATTTTTAATCTGAAATTGCCAAAAATATTTTCAGTCCCTATATCTGACAGAGATAGAGTTAGTTATGGAGTTAGTTATGGAGTTAGTTCTTTTACCACATAGCTTTCTCTTTTAAGTCCCATAACCACCATTCAAGAAGCTTTGCTATCATATTCAAGATAATTTTTCCCACTTTTGGTGGCCAGACCCCTCAAGGGACCAACCTGATTCCACTGCTGGTGGTGATTGTTTTTGTAAACCATTATCTTTAATAGGGTGGGAGCTATCACTTGCTTCTAGCTAAAGAACTGTGGTTGAGGTAAAAATGATTTTGTGGATCTAATTAAGGTCACCCATTTCACTTGATATTAAATTAATCAAAATGGAGATTATCTTTAGTAGGTTTGACCTAACCAAGTAAGGGCCCGTGAGAGAGAGAAATTCCATGAGAGTAAAAACTCACTCACCTGCTGGTTTAATGAAATAATTGGCCAAGTTAGAAGAGTCCATATGACAAGGACCTGCAAGTGACTTCTAGGAATTTGTCAGCACCAGTTACAGTCAACAAGAACCAATCATGTTGTTCTAATAAATTAATTCTGCTAATAAAACAAATGAGTTCTTTCCCAGCCCTACCTCCAGGGAAGAATGAGGGTAAATAACAAATAACACATTGATTACAGACTCATGAGACTGAGCAGATGACCCATAGTTCGCAACATATGGCAAGGGTGAGTTAACAAATATGTATTGTTTAAACTAGTAAGTTTTGGTAATTCTTACAGAGCAATCGAAAGCTAATATAGTCTTCCTCCTCATTGATAGTAATGGAAATAATCTTATTTTTCTTTCCAATTGGATTAAAATTTGCTAGAAATATTAAAACCTAGGAAATAAACAAATTTTTTTGCAATTCCTGAAGGAAAGATTCTCATGTCTTTTGACTAAAATTGTGTCTCCTCTTCTGTGAATACTCATTAAGCCATTTTAGAAAACTTAATTACTTCCCCCTCAATCATTTTCAAAAGCAGCTAGCTCTTCACAATTAACCACCTCTTTTAAAATATCACAAAAGATCTATATGATCAATGAAAATCAATAGCTTTTCTTTGGATTTATTTAATTTACTAGTAGTTATTATTTTGCCAAATCCAATTAATAAATTATAATTTTTTCTTATTTGTATAACAGATTTCAATTTAGCTTCAAAATGGAAAATTATAGGACTATAAAAATTGCTGATTTCTCAAGAACAACTAATCCATGTTTGAGATAATCAAGATGAAAATGCATACATTGTGCAAAAATAAAAAAAAATCATGTAAAATATATAAAATTAAAATAATAATAATAATAAATACATTTAAAAAATCTCATTTCATTATGGATAAATCTCTACTACAATTTTAGTGATTTTGATAGGGGTTAGGGAGGGTAGAAGATCAGGTGAGACACTAAGCTGGTATAGTAGGAAATCTGCACACATATATTGCTCATGGCCTGTCTGCTCTGAGTTAATGATCTAGCACAAGGACATGTCTGAAAAAGCATGAGGAGCCAGTGTTGTCTAAAGATCAGCCTCAGCACAGTGGGACAAGCCGAGGCCAGGAGTATGGGAGGGTGAACAGGAGTTCTGGGACTGGACGTCACAATCTCCTGGCAGCAGTGAAGGCTTGCTTACTGCTGAATTCTCTTTGTTCAAATCACTATAAAAAGGCAGCTGGAAGTGAAATGTGAAGGCAATTACTTTAGGTGTTAACACCCTGTCTTCCAGATTGCCAGCTGTCTGATTAAAGAGCACTTTTTTTTTTTTACCTTTTTTTAAAAAAAATTGTTTGTTTGTTTGTTTCTTTATACAAGCACTAGGTACAATCAGAAGCGCTGGAGGGTGAGAGAATTCACCAGAGCCAGAGGGGAGAGCAGAGCAGGCCGACTGATGAAGTAAGCTGCTGAGGGGAGCAGTGGGCTGCAGGAGTCTTTGCTCCATGGGGGACCCTCGCCCAGAGGCCAGGGATCAAACTGGCTAGCAATTATTTCAAGGGCAACTACTGGCTTTCTTCTATGGTATGGTAAACAAGCAGTATGTTATTGTCACTAAGCAAGCAACGATTCCAAAAGGAAGTTGTTGACAAAAGTTATTTTAAATAGAAACATTTTAGGACGTGTGTTGTTTGTTATTCCTCATCTAAAAGAAAGAAATTAAAGAAATTAAAAAAAAAACACTTTTAAAGATACGCTTACTGAGAAAAACCACTAGCACTACCTCCTTTTGGTTGACATCACACTTCACCCACTTGCAAACTATCCACTTTCGGGGTTTTCTGATCTTCTCTATTAGACAATTTTTCCATCAACAAGTAAATAGACACGCAATACATTACATATTGTATGTTGAAGATTAGTATTGGAGAATGGAGTAGTTTTTAGAGAAGGGAGTTTAGAGACAGATGTATACAAAATGCCCATGCAATATTCAGCATGTTTTATGTGTCCAGGCTCTGCCTAATCAAAGTGTACAGGTGGACTTGTGGGTACTGGAAGAAGTGTAGAGCAAGACAAAGGCATGAAACATTCTTCTGAATCTTACATAGAGTTCCAACTCTTCCATGAAATATTCCTTTATAACTCTTGTTGCTGCTGACATTGTAACAGTGTAATTTCCATAAAAAGGAGAGATTGCCAATTCCCAGTCCCACCTAAGGAAGGGTGGATCTGAATGGGGAAGATAATATATTGAATGTCAAGACAAGAGTATTAGAGAAGAGACAGGAGGGACTTTACAGAGCAACAAGATGTGTGAAAGAAGTTGAGCTTCCTTCTGAGTTTTGGACTTGCACCAGGGACTTAGGGGACATGGAAAGAGACATGTAGAGTTGAGACATGTAAGCATGCTTGGAAGAGATATAGGTGAGGCATGTAGGGAGGTTGACAGTGGCATCTGTTTGCATTTTGATTTTACGCTTTCATCCCAGACTTGCCCGGCCCCTTCTGTCTCTTTGCTATACTTGCCTGCCAGAAGGTAACTTGGATTTATGGCAAACTTTTGGGATTTAGTAACCCTACTTTTGACCAAACCTATTTGTCTGGACATTTACCCACGAGGGGATGGCTAACATTGAGTGTTTCATTGGGAAACTGTTATCCTTTCTTCTCTTCTCTCTATGCACAGAAATCCTATTCAAGTTCTTTTCTATTAAATTACTTTCGCATGAAGGGTTTGTTTTTACTTCATGTAGCATATGGTAGAACCTGTTAAGAGCATGCAGTTTTGGGGGTTTTGGGGTGCCCCTCAGCCTGCACACTACTGATATAAATGTATTCCTCACTCTAGCCAAAAAAAAAAAAAAGACTTAGAGAAAACCATATACAGGTGAGACCTGTGTAAGGTGAATTTTCACTAACTAGAGTTCTTGAAATATCTTCCAAAATTCATTTGTAATATTAGCATTTTGAAAATCTTTGAGTAGAGAACCACATTTAAGTATGGGAGCTATATAAGTATGTATCAGAATGAATTTCTCCAGGATTCAAGAAAGAGACCATGTGTTAAATTTATAGCTGACAAGAAGATGGATGTACTTGATTTCATACTGCTAATAAGTTCAAGTTGATGTCACTCACTGAAATGATGTTAGAAGTCCCTTACATTCCAGTTTAGATAGGGCATGTCTTTCAGAAGCAGTATTCTTTATCTGACTCATTGGAGATTCTGAAGAGTTCCAAGCAACAGAATGATGTATCTTACCAGAACAACCCAAAGTAATCTGTTCTGGTAGCTGAGTATAGGCCCCATGCACTCAGGGAACATATGTGTTTTACATAATGAAAAACACTCACAAGCAAATTAGCTTCCTAGGGTTTCTATTACAAAGTACAAAAAACAAAGGACAATTAAGAACAAGAAAAAAAAAAATATGTTGTCCTAAATATGGAGGCTAGAAGTCTAAAACCAAAACTGCAAGATCATGTTTCTTCCAAAATCTATAGAAGAAGGATCTTTCTTGCTTCATCAAATTCCCGGTAACCCCAAATGTTTCCCTGGTTTGTTGCAATAGGGCTGCAACCTTCATATGATTCTCCCTCTATCTATTCACACAGACCCCCCTCTATGCTTGTCTGTGACCTAATTTCCTTTTCAATAATGACAACACTCATTGGGTTAAGGTCCATCTTAATGACTTCATTTTAACTTTATTAGTATTTCAAAGCCCTGACTGTCAAATAAGTTTACATTCTGAGGTATTGGAGATTATAACTTCAATGTATCATTGAGGGGTCACACTTTAACCAATAGCAATAAGCTGTGGGTAGAAACGTCTTTACTCCCCAAGGCTTTACTCCTTGTGAAGAAAGAGTTATTTTCTAAACTGAGACCCTTGCTTCCCATATCAGAGGAAATATTTATAGTCACATGGTAAGTATATTAAGACAGAGCAGTGGTTCTGTAACCAAGGCTAAAGGTTAAATTTCTCTCAGAGTCCAGTGCACAAAAGACAAAAAAACCTTATCTTTATTTTCCCTTTGAACTCTGCTTTCAAAGGGAGCAGAATCTGGACTTTATGTCCACATCACCAAGAGAAAAGTGACTAACCTTGAGCTGAATTCTGAGACTCTGAGACTAATTGCAACTAAGACTACAAACACAGGAGTTTCTATTCAGAGGTGAGTGACCCAACAGCAGAATCTCAAAGCTCCATTTGTCTGAAGAAAACCCCTTTTCATATATTTTCATGCCCTGTAACTAATCAATGAACTTCAGTCAACTCCATATTTCTTTGCCTCTAGCTCATTCCTTAGTCAATAAAATATAACTCCTTTGGTCTCAAATATAGTCTCCAAAAACTATATAACTTCATTCCTTTTCTGAACTGGAGAGGTAGATTTGAGTTTACCTCCTGCCTCCTTGCCAATCTATTTGCAATAAAGCTTCTTTCTTTCTCAAAACTCTGTCTCATGGTATCAGTCTTTATGCACTTTGGGTAGTGGGTCATTATTCTATAACAATCCTATTCTCTCTTGCAAACAACACAGGATGAAGAGAACACAGGAAGAAAGCAGTTAGCACTTTTTTATTTTCCCAGAAAGTTGCTGCAGAAACTTGGGGATCCTCACTGCTAGGACTCTGTAAAGAGATGTTGGAGGAATAGAGGTGGGTGGTTTGAGAGGCTGGCTGGTGAGTTGTGTTACTGTGTAAATATCCCTAGGAAATAACCTGGAAGACATCTCAGTAGCAATGAAATTGTCCCAAGCTTTCAGCATACTTGATTCCCTTAATTTAAAGAAATGTTTATGTTTGTAACTAATTGTATACATGTAATTTTGTATTCTTTTCCTGAAAATAGATCCTCCAATTTATATATGCTTCAGGTGCCACAAATGTGGATCTGCCCCTGGGAGGAGCTCAGTCTTAATCAAACTATAAATATCAGGGAACTGTTCTTCAGGGAAGTAATTGTCCTCCAGGGCAAATATGAACTGGTTATACTCCTGTCTAAAATGTTTAATTTGCCCTCCCAGATCTACAACATAAAACAGGAAGAGTTACTTGCCTATCCTGAGGTGCTGCAAGACCCTCTCATTGCTGGCTGGGTCATTCATTTCTGGGTCAGCATAACTGACCTCCAAGTTGTGTGCTTCCTCTGTCTCTTTACCCCTGACCTGCTTTCCACTGTTTGCTCATGATTAAAACAAAAGTCAGAACATTACCCTTTGGAAGCCTTTACTGGCTGGTGAAGCGGGACAGTAGAGAGCCTATTGTTCACTGTTATCTAGATCAGTAACTTCCTCATTCCATCCTTTCCCACTGCATGTGCTCCACAAGCATCAGCATCAGCCACAACCATAGGATCTTGGGTGACCTATGAGAAGTGCAGTGGTTTTTTTTTTTAAATACATAAGGCAGAGAGCTGGATTTTATGATGATGACTACAGTGTTAAGAACAGCCACTCCTATGGCGCTGGAAGGGATCATGCTCAGCGAAATAAGCCAAAAAGAAAAAGAAAAATACCGGATGGTCTCACTCACAGCAGGAATCTAGAAAACTTAAATAAGGGACCAGGAAAATGAATAACTGTAAGAAAGTGAAAATCAAAATCAACAAAAAACTATGAACCAGAGACACTTTTTGGTGGGTGGGGGCCGGGAGGGGAGGGATTGGGGTCAGAATGGGGCACGTGCAGTTGTATGGGGGAATATAAAAATAAAATTTAAAAAAAAAAAAAAAGAACAGCCACTCCTACTAGTGTCAACTGCTTTACTCACCCTCTTTCTTTACTCCACTGAGGAATTATCTGTCAGCTGCTCTGTTTTAACTTGTCCTTATGGCAGGTCTACCCAGGACCAATATATTATATACCCATGATTGTTCTTATTTGCCTAAATGACAATCCAAAATAAAACTGTGGGATTTTATGTTCAAGTTAGTCCTTTTTTTTTTTCCTAACAATTATCTGTGCTCCTTATTTCTCACATTTCTCACTGCTACATGGAATAAATCTATTTAAAGCTCTTTTTTTTTCCTTTTTAAAGGAAAAGTTTGATTAATGCAAATGTGCATTATAAACTTACACATATACCTGTACTTTCAACTATCAAATATTGTCTAATTCTTTTTGCAAATTTAGGTTGTCAAGAGTTTGCACATGTGGTAATTTTATATAGATAATATACATATACCTCATCTATCAGCTGATAAAAACAGGAAAAAAGGCCCAAATTGGAGTCATTCTTGCTGTACCCCACCTAATTAATACTTAACTTAATTGCAGTTTCACCATCTTGAAAAAATTGGCATTCCTAGCTAATCAAAATGCAGTTTCTTGTTAGATGTAGTGAAGTCATATGAATAAAATTTCCTGCCTTCCCTGAGGGGATATGGCTTTGTCTGAAATAGTCTTTCTTTTTCTTTTATTATCCCATCCTCTTTCTGACTACAAAAACCTTCCATTTTGTGCAAGTTCTTTGCAGGTCCTTTCTACTTGCTAGATACAGTATGGTGCCCAATTCATGAAATGTTCAATAAAATGAACATTTCATCTCTAGGTTTATTCTGAGGTCTTTTGTTTTTAACACAACTAATAGGACATTTCATTAGATGATTTTTAATTTTTAAAGACTTATTTTACTTATTTTTGCATTCAAGAACTGGGACATAGGCCATTGGTGTAAGGATTGAGAGGATTCATCAGAGACAGAGTGGAAAACAGAACAGGTGGATCTACTGAAATACACTGCTGAGGGAAGCAGGGGGCGAGACAGGAGAGGTCTGCTGGGCCTGTGGGTTAACTCCCTGAGCTGGGATCGAACTCTTGCCACAGTGGCTGGCAAAAGCTTGATAGCACTGAGAGTTTAAACCCTGAGCCACCAGGGAAGCCCTGATTTTTAATTTTTTTAATCTTGATTTCTTTATTTTTATTTTATTTTTTCTGATGATGTTATCGTCATATGAATTTATTGTAAAAATTTTCTGAGGCGAATGGGACTTGGTTTTTAACCCCAAGGAAATAACTTCACAAAATCCTATATTATTTCACAGATATTTTTTAAAGTTACATATTAGGACATTTTTAGTACAGTCTTACATGGAGAGTGTATTTTAGAACTATTTTTCAGTAAAAAGCTGTATGAGTAGTAACATAACAAAATAAATATAATGAACTTTTATATTTTTTCTTATCCCTTATGCTTTCTCAGTGTAATAACAAGAGAGAAAAATAAACCACATCCAAAAAAGAGAGGGACAAAAGATGTGAAATTATTTTAATATTCTTTTGTTCAGGGTTTCATGCTTCTCGGACTTCCAGGTTCTTTACCATAGGATTAAATAAATTGATTGAAGATCAAATTTGACTTTTTGTAATAATGTCCTTTCTGGCTGTAGGGTCAGGAAGGACACAGGGCAGGTTTTCTGATCCAGCAGACTGGGTAAAGGAGGAATCAGAGTCCTCAGTGGTTTTTGCAGGTCTTTTACTTAGATTTACCAGGCACATGGCAGGCAGAGGTGCTGGGGGGCCAGGAGGCTGGCAGTCCTCACAGCCCCCAGCAAATCCTCACTCTATCTAGCATTCTCTCTTTCTCTCTCGGCTTCTGCTGCTCTTGCTTCTCTTTCAGCTTCTTCTTCTGCTGGCATCCCTGTGATGCCACCCTTAAATGTACAGTCTCTCAACCCAGGTGTACCCACTTCAGGTGCCCGCCATCAGGCATGCATTCAGGACCACAGGGTTCCCTCATCTATCCTAATGGCGGGAGGGCAGAAGAGCCTGATACCTTTTACCTACCCTACACTGGCTTTTCCATAAAAAGGCAAATTAAAATTCTTCCAACAATCCCAATTTGCTTTCTCCTGTATCTCCTTAATCATAAGAATCCTAAGTTCTTGCTAGTGATTATCATTTTCATTTCAATATGCTCAAACTCGATTTTCATTTATAAATTGTTCTCTCCAGATTAAGTAATTGTGATTGATTCATAAAATATCTATGTTTCCTATCCTCTAGTGTTAAAGAACTTATAATTATGAAACTTACCATGTTCATTGAATATATTTTGAAACAGTTTAACTCATTTTAGTTAATATTAAATCCCTATCTAAACCCTTAGCTACCTATTATTAATGATATTCAGTGCAGTTATTCATCTGAATATCTGTAGGGTAAAGAAAATGTCAGGCTTTTCTGCCCTTCCACCATCAGGATAGATGATGGATCCTTGTCCTGAATGCATGCCTGATGGCGGGCACCTGGAGTAGGGTGTGGGCATAGGTAGATGGGATACACCTGCACTAAGACTGTGCTTTTAAGGGCGGTGTCATGGGGACACCAGCAGAAGCCGAAGCAGAGAAAGCAGCAGTAGAAGCTGAAGCAGAAGCCGAAAGAGAAGCTGAGAAGCAGCAGAACGAACGCTAGAGAGCCCAGATAGAGTGAAGACTTACTGGGGGCTGGGATGCTGCCAGCCTCCCAGCCCCCCAGCCAGCACCCCTGCCTGCCATATGCCTGGTGAACCCCAATAAAAAACCTGCAAAACTACTGAGGACTCTGACTCCTCCTTTACCCGGTCTGCATGGAATCAGAAAACCTGCACTGTGTCCTGTCCTGCCCTTACAATATCCTTTCACTTATATCATTAATATGTGTTTTTGTGTTGGCAAGCCTTATTCACATCTTCAGATCACAAACCCTAGTTACACAATGTGCATTTAACTAAACTTTCAAAGCTTTATAGTAGTATATAACAGATTAACACATGACTGATAGAATATTTCATTGATACAGTTTGACTTCATTAATCATCAGCTTTAAGATATGGAAAAAATAAGTAGTAAGGTAGATTTATTTTTTTATTTTTTTAAAGATTTATTTATTTATTTATTTATTTATTTATTTATTTATTTATTTATTTATTTTCATTTATTTATACATGCACTGGGTACAGTCAGAAGCGCGGGAGGGTGAAAGAATTCACCAGAGCCAGAGCGGGGAGCAGAGCAGGCAGAAGGACCGAAGCACACTGCTGAGGGGAGCAGCAGGTGGCAGGAGAGGTATGCGCACCATGTGGGACCCTCTGGTGGCCGGGGAGCAGCCAGGGATTGAACCGGTGCTGCAGAGGCTGCGGGCAGCTTCGCCATCCAGCACTCAACCACTGCGCCACCAGGGAGGCCCAGTATTAAGGTAGATTTAATAAAAATTGTTATTAATATATTTTATTCAGTGATTCCCACAATTTTGTTTTTATTTACTTGTTTTCACTATTTCATAAAGATTTTGTATCTCTTCTGTACCATTCTTTGCAGTTTTTGAAATAAATTACTTAGGTTTTAAATGTGATGTTTTATTTAGATACACAATGATCTTTACAAAAAATATTTACAAGCTTATGAAGTCCATTATTCATTCGCATGAAGTTGCAAATGCAAAGCTAAATCATTATACATATATGCTGTTTAGGACTTCAGGGAATAGATGTGATAACACCCACAGGAACATCAGTCTTCTTCGGGAAACTGTGTTAACAATTGAGAAGACTGAGAGGAGACAATGAGATTGTCTTATATGAAGCACAGATAAGTATCTGGTGTAGATTGAGAACTATTGGGTCCCAATTAGAATACTGAGTTTCCTATGCTCCCATTTAAGAACATAACATTAAAAACATAACACTGTGGAGTCAGCTGTTCATTTGGCATCAACCCAATCAGAACACAACTACAAGCACATCTACAACATCTCATGGTTGAAGGAAGAAGTGGTGATTATAATGATCTTGGATGGGCATATGCATGTGAATTCACACACACACATTCATTATATTAATAAAAAAAGAAAGCAGAAGAAGTTCACATCAAATTCTTAGATCATTAAGAATATATTAGGGGGCTACATTCTGAGAAATTCTGATGACTAGAAATAAAATACAATTAAAGACTCACAAAAATTAAGACCATTGCATGGCATTTAAAAATACTTAAACTGTTTAACAAACAATTATCATATATTAATATGCTATATATCAATGTACATATGAATATATACTCTCTATATAATATACCTTATACATATATTATAGATTTATTTATTTATGCATACAAGAACTGGGGTATAGGCCAGAAGGGAGGGGGGAGAGTGGATTCAGCAGAGACAGGGGTACAGAACAGGCAGATCCACTGAAATACACTGCTGAGCGGAGCAGCGGGCAAGTCAGGAGAGGAATGCTGTGCCATGTGGGTAGTTTCCTGGCTGGGGATCAAACTTGCACTGTAGGGGCTGCAGACAGCTTCATCCAACAGCTTCATAGTCTTAACCCCTTGCACCACAGGGAGGCCCCCACTTAATATATATTAATATACTTCATAAACTTAAT
Source organism: Talpa occidentalis (assembly GCF_014898055.3). NCBI lineage: Eukaryota > Metazoa > Chordata > Mammalia > Eulipotyphla > Talpidae > Talpa > Talpa occidentalis. Next base: position 69,260,224 of record NW_026555331.1, read on the forward strand.
ACAATTTTACCATTACTGTTCCCAACTCTGATTCCAATTCTTTGGGCTGGAATTGCTCAAATTGCTAAGACTTCGCTGCTCTTTATTCAACTCTTAGCAAAAACCTAATGCCTGAAGAGTAGGTATATTCAATATGCATTTTTTTCTACAAATCTTCCTCCTTTAATGTACATTTTACTCTCTGCTTTCCTTTAGTGTTAATGTGAAAGATCGGTTGTATTTTTAATATGTATACATTGATTTTACATATTAGTGACAGTAATCAAAACAGGGCTTTCCTTTGCATATGTGATCCAAATACACAGGTGTTGATTTTATGCTCTGTGGTGTAGTTAACTATTTAGTTAACAACTGTACTTGTTTTCTTGCTTATTTGTTTTTCAATTAACCACTTGATTGAGCAAGGGTATTGTGTTAGTTAAGTCTGGCTGTCATAGCAGAGTAACAGGATGGCTTAAAGAACAGATATTTATTTTCTCACAGTTATGTAGGCTAAAAGTCTAAGAACAAGGTGACAGCAAGGTTGGTTTCTGGTGAGGTCTCTTCCTGACTAGCAAATAGCCATTTCTTGCTGTGTTGTCACATTGCCTATTCTTAATGCTCACTAGACAGCATGATCATTGGTGTCTTTTCCTCCTCTTATAAGAATACATATCCTATAAGATTAAAGTTCTGCCTGTATGACTCATTTAATATTAATTACCTCCTCAAAGGCCCTTTCTCCAAATATAGTTGCATTGGGAGGTAAGGCTTTGTTAAACATCTCAAAGAGCTGACCACCACCTCTGTTATCCAGAACTACCTGCTGGTGCTGTTGAGTCCACCACTGTCTGATCTAGCATCTGGTCCAGCCTTCAGCCTGCTGCTATGGGCTGTTGCAGTGTCAACTCATCCTTCACAAGTGGCCCTTGTTAGGGACTTCTGGACACTGAAGACACTATCTGGAGTGAGATAGTTTGCCCCTTGTTGCCTCAAAAACTCTTTCCATTTCCCAATTTATTATGCATACAAGAGGTGGGGTACAGGCTAGAGGTGTGAGGGGGCAGGGGTGAGAGGATTCACCAGAGACAGAACAGGGAACAGAACAGGCAGACTGACTGAAATACACTGCTGAGGGTAGCAGCGGGTGAGTCAGGAGAGGTCTGCTGTGCCATGTGGGCTGCTCTCTGGCCAGCCGGGGATCGAACTCATGCTGCAGAGGCTGCGGACAGCTTCACAGGCTGCGTGTTAACCCTTGCGCCACCAGCGAGGCCCTTTCCCATTCTTTTGTTCATTAAATTAACCCTGTTGCTGTTGAAACCTGAGCCTGAGTGATCCGGCAATTGTGCACATGGGCAAGAACCCTCTGACAGTGACCTGTTTACCACCTTGGGCACTGTCCCATGGCACTGTGTTAGCTGTTTGAACACTCTTTTAAGAGTCTTTTGGATTATTTCCTTTTTCATTGGGATATTTATGGTTTTCAGACATATTTTTCTTCCTTCTTGCATAATGTTTCTGCCAGCATTGTTATCTGTGAACATTCGGAAAGTTTTGTTTGCAAGATGCTATTCCACAAAACATTGCTTCTATCCTAGGATTTAGTTCGAAAGAGAGAGGCATATGAATTAGCTTCTGTAATTGAGCACACTCATTATATTGCAGGATCATAGCACTCACAAGTAGCTATGTCTACTAAATGTCTAATAAATCTGGGTCATGAATTATAGAAAGTTTGTTAATGACATCACCTGAAAGATGGCATATGGATATTTGGTCCTCCAGAAGACAGACTGAGAGAGAATTTGATGTCTGTTATGTTTCTCAGAAAGGATCACCATTGGGATCTATACCTATAGGAAAGAATGGTTGGGTAGAGAATAAAGGCCAGCTGTCAATCAGACCTAATAATTTCAGCAATCCTATAGGGATTTTGGAGTTGAAAAGCACTGGTTTGGGTCAAAGAGCCCAAATTATAATATCCATTTCAGTCAATCATTGGATATGAACTAGATAAGGAAAGAAAGTGACCTTGGATTAGACTGCTCACCAGAGCTAGTATAATTCCTAAACTGGCTGACTAGAGAAGATATATGTCTAATAATTGGACAATACATTTTCCCTGAAGAGGAATCTCAGTAGTGGATCTCTGTATCTAACATCATCTGGCATTCAACTCAGCTTAACACAGGATTTTAGAATCACATGGCACATGAATCTACTGGATATAGCTTTTATTCATGCAAACAATATAAGCTGTTACTTCCACCTATTTCCAGAACACAGGATTCAGGTCAAAGATGGGAGCAGTAGCTTAGTAGTGATTGCCACCTCATTATTTTACTCATCAGTTGTAAATTAGTTTTGCTTCCCATCTCACCTTTGGACTTGATGATTTTGGAGGTTTTAGTTCCCAGAAGAAAACCACTTCCATCAAGAAAGTTATTAAGAAATCAGAAACTGTGATGCTGTTCAGACCACTGTGTCCCTGAAAAAGCAGTTAGAGAAAAAAAATATTGGTCCCACTTGCCCAGAATAAACCATGTTGCTTCAGCACAATTAGGCCAATGGGACTACAGCTAAAAGCCCAGACACACCAAAGAATCCTTGTGTTCAAAAGGAAATGTCAAATGTCAGTATTTTTTTTTTTTCGAAGTAGCATTGGTTTACAATGTTGTTTGTGTTTTAGAGATAGGATTTCCCCCTTCAGGTGATGTTACCATCTGATACCCAGCACCCAAGCACCCCTAGTCCAACACCATAATCAAAATGCCACCATCTGGATACAGACCAACTACCGAGAACTGAGGCCCATCAGAACTGAAATTTTATACCTCTCTCCTGAAGATAAAGGAGACATAAATTAAATGATGTAAGAAGGAAGTTAGGATCATAACTTTGGTCTAGTGACCACTTATATATATAATTGTGCCAGTTCTGAGATAAAAGAGTATTTATCCCATGCTCCTTCCTTCAAATAATTTCAAAGAGTTGTTTTATTTAGATGTATGCATACCTATATACACAAACACACATATATGATATCTGTTTTTCCATTGTTGCTTTTTAAGTTTCTCTCTTTAATTGTTTCCATTTTAATTATAATGCCTTGCTATAGAACACTTTGGCTTATTATTTGGAACTTTTTGACTTCCTGTACCTGTTGCATGAGGATGATGGAGAGGTGACCTGAGGATGGCAAGGGAAAGGGCTGACTGAAATACTTGAGAAAACTCAAGTACACCAGGGTGGAAAACCACCCAGGAGGGACTTCCTGAACTTGCTTTGTCCTTGGAATTCTCCTCAGTTGTTACTAGCAACAGAGGTCCACTAGGGCAGACATGTCCTACAAGCTCAAGGCCTCACAGCTCAAGACCTCACATATGCGGTGTGTATGAGCTCAAGTACATGACATGTAAGGCAAGGTTGTTTTGGCTTTCTCAGACTTGCAAAAAAATGCAGATGTCTTTGTTCATAATTCCTATATAACCATGCTGAAAAAAAAAGAGAATCACTGCTTCTTGCTCATAGCAGTCTCCTGTCTGTTTGTACTTCGCTGTCAGTGTCCCAGGTCTCCGAGTCCACTAGAGGCTCAAGGTACCTTAATGACTGTTTTCTTCCCTAGATTAGGGACATTCTAAACCATTATAGCTACATTTTTTTTTTGCATTTTCTCTCACTTTCTTCTTTTTCTGGTACCCCCTAAAATGTGAATATTTTTCTTGAATTTTTTTTCAGAGGTAACATAAGGTATCTTCACTTCTTTAAATTCTCCTTTTATTTTGATATTCTGCATGGGTGAGTTTTAATTTTCTAATATTCCATTTATCTATTACATTTAAGTTTCATTCAATCTATCATTGGATACTCTACTGTATTTTTCATTTAATTGTATTAATCAATTCTCAAATTCTGTTTGTACCTTTAAAAAATATATACAGTCAATCATTCCTTTTCCAAATTTAGTGAACATTTTTAAAACCATTAGTTTGGGGCCTCCCTGTTGGTGCAGGGGTTAAAATCTCAGCTCTGTAACCTATCAACAGCCACTGCGGCCTGAGTTCCATCCCTGGCCAGGGAGCTAACACATATGGCACAGTAGACCTCTTTTGTCTCTCCCGCTCAACCCTCAGCAGTGTATTTCAGTAGATCTGCTTGTTCTGCTCCCCACTATGTCTCTGGTGAATCCCTTCAACCCCTGAACCTCTGGCCTATATCCCAGTTCTTGTATGCATAAATAAATCTTAAAATAACATTAGTTTGAACCTTTTTTTTTTTTAAAGATTTATTTATTTATTTATTTATACAAGCACTGGGTACAGTCAGAAGTGTGGGAGGGTGAGAGAATTCAGCAGAGCCAGAGCGGGAAACAGAACAAACAGACTGATGAAATACAATGCTGAAGAGAGCAGCAGGCGCTGCAGGAGAGGTATGTGCGCCATGTAGAACCCTCGCCGGTGTCCGGGATGGAACTGGCGTTGCAGAAGCTGCGGTCCCTTCGCAGCCCAGAGCTCAACCACTGTGCCACCAGGGGAGGCACAAACACTGCTAAGGGGCCAGGTATAGAACCTGTGCTGCCCAAGCTGTGGGCAGCTTCACAGAGCTGTGCTCAACCTGCTGTGCCACCGGGGAGGCCCCCCTGGGCTCTTTATCATGTAGTATTTTTATTTTCATTTCTTTATGGTCTTATTCTGTGGTTTTATAACACTCTCTCATTTGGGACATGTTGCCTATTTTGCCTGATTCTCTGTATAGCACTGCATTGCTTAACAATGGGGATATGTTCTAAGAAATAAGTCATTAGGTAATTTTGTCATTTTGCTATCATCATAGAGTAAAATTATGCAATCTGAAATGGTCTACCTTATTACACCATAGGTTGTATGGTATAACCTATTGAAGCTACCATTGTATATGCATTCTGGCATTAAGAAACACATGGCTATACTTGCTTATTTGTCTTAGTCAATTCTGCTACCTTTTCTAGCATTGAAGGAATGACCTTGTGCAGGTTAATTAGCTGTGATTTCAGGTGGGCATCCTTGTTGACCAGCTGAGATAAGTACTACCTCTGTGGATTCTGTCTGCCCACTTATCATATTAATTTGGCATGCTTGGGACTTATTGACCATTCCAACTACAGTGCAGTGTAGGCACTTAACTCTTCTTTGTTGAATGGGTGGTAGTGTGAGCGTGCCCCAGTTGCAGTGGATGTAACTGTGTGGTGGGTGGAGGAGTGTGGCCCATCCCAGTTATAAACATGTAGTTTGTGAAGCATGCTGATGACAAGTATTGACACCAGAGGTGTTAGAACCTATAGTCTCTAGTAGGCTGGAAGGAGGGTTTCAAGATGGTACTTGCTACCAAGGGTATTATCAAGGTTACTCAAAGTTGGTAAGATGGCATTCACTAGGGATAGTGCCAAATGCTTCATCCTCTCAGGAAAATGCTGAAAGAGAGGTGAGTTCTGTTCACCTAGAATTTGAGCACTTTCAGACCACAAGGTGTCTTCACTTCTTTAAATTCTCTTTTTATTTTGATATTCTGTGTAGGTGAGTTTTACTGTGTTACTGTGTTGGGTGCTAGGGCAAGTTTGTCTGTATCTCGTCCCTTTAAGGTGAATCCTCTCATCCCCCTATGCCTCTGGCCTATACTCCCATGCTTGTATAAATAAATAAATCTTTAAAAAAAAAAAGAATAAAATTCCCAGTTAGGAATACCCTGTATGTTTCTCCTTTAAACATTGCAAAGAAATATTAAAAGCAACTATCATATCTAAGACAAATTGTTGAATACCCCCAAAGAACTGAAATAGGAAAGAGATTCACAAAATTAAGGACAAAATGGTAGCAAAAGTCTTCCTTATTTCAACAGTCATTCTAAATGTAAATTGACTGAGTTCATCTTAACAGACACAGAATGGGCCTCCCTGGTGGCGCAAGGGGTTAAGCAACCTATGAAGCAATCCTTAGCGACTGCAGCATGAGTTTGATCCCTGGCCAGTATGGTGACCCACATGGTGCAGCAGATCTCTCCTGACTCACCCGCTGCTCCCCTCAGCAGTGTATTTCAGTCATCTGCCTATCCTGTTCCCCACTCCGTCACTGGTGAGGCCTCTCACCCCCCATGTCTCTGGCCACCCTAGTTCTTGAATGCTTAATTAAATGAATCTTTTTTAAAAGACACAGAGCATCTGGTTGGAATAGGAAACAGAATCCAACTTTTTGCTCAATCCAGGATCTGTGATCCAAAGATAAACCTGTGATCCAAAGATAAACATAGACTCAAGGTAAAGTGTTGGAAAACAATCCCAATCTGTTGGGAATTGTTCCCAAAGACTTATTTAAATCAGACAAAATAATAGATTTCCAGTTAAAAAAAGAAAAGTCAAAAAGGCATGTTGTATTTATTTATTTGTTTGTTTGTTTGTTTGTTTTTGTTTGTACATGCACTGGGTACAGTCAGAAGCGTGGGAGGGTGAGAGAATTCACCAGAGCCAGAGCGGGGAGCAGAGCAGGCAGAAGGACCGAAATAAACTGCTGAGGGGAGCAGCGGGCGGCAGGAGAGGTCTGCGCGCCATGTGGGACCCTCCTCCAGTGGCCAGGGAGCAGCCGGGGATCGAACCGGGGCCGCAGAGGCCGCAGGCAGCTTCGCAACCCAGTGCTCAACCACTGCGCCACTGGGGAGGCCCAAGGATGGATTCTTAATAGTGATTAAGACAACAATACATCAGGAAGACGTAACACTCATTAATGTATACATACTCATCAAATGATGTTGCAACAAAATATATTAGACATCTACTATCGAATCTGAAATGAAAATAAACATTGGGAAAATACTTTTGTGTTAGGAGATTTCAACACCCCATTTTCACCAATAGATAGATTATCAAAACAAAGCATCAATAGGGACACAATAACTGAACTTTGACCTCAAAGACATCTGTAGGTCACTATCCACCAACAACATAAAATGCACATTCTTCTTAAGTGTACATGGGGAATTCTCCAGGATAGACCACAAATTGGATCAGAAGACAAGTTTTAAAAATATCATGAAAATGGGGCCTCCCTGATGGTGCAAGGGGTTAAGACACAGCACTATGAAGCTATCTGCAGCCACTGCGGCATGAGTTCGATCCCCGGCCAGGGAGGTGGCCCACATGGCACAGCAGACCTCTCCTGACTCGCCCGCTGCTCCCCTCATCAGAGTGTTTCAGTCAATCTGCCTCTTCTGTTCCCCACTCTGTCTCTAGTGTACCCTCTTATCCCCCACACCTCTGGCCTGTACCCCAGTTCTGTATGCTTAAATCAATCTTTAAAAAAAAATCATGAAAATTGAAATCATATTTACCATTTTCTTTGACCATTAAGGTATCAACCAGGAATCAAGTACAAAAAGAAAGCAAGGAACTTCTTTAATATATGGAGACTGATCAACATACTACTGAAATACAACTAGGTTGAAAATGTGTCAATACAAATGATAATGAAGATGCAATTATCCAGTACTTATGGGACACAACAGAAGGAATTCTAAGAAGGAAGTATATGGCAATAGTAGCCTGCATGTAGAAACAAGAAAGAACCCAAATAAACAATCTTGTTTCTCATCTTAAGGAATAACTCGAAAATTAATAACAGCCTAAAGCAAAGGCAGAGGAAACAAAATAAAAAATAGAGCAGAACAGCAAAATAAGCCAGAAAGAAAGAGAAAAATACCAGATGGTCTCACTCATAGCAGGAACCTAGAAAACTTAAATAAGGGACCAGGAAAATAAATAACTATAAGAAAGTGAAAATCAAAATTAACAAACATCTATGAACTAGAGACACTCTATGGGGTGTGGGGGGCAGTCAGGGGAGGGATTGGGGTCAAAATAAGGGGGTTGCAATTGTATGGGGAATATAAAAATAAAATTTAAAAAAATAGAGCAGAAATAAATGAATTAGAAATCAAAAAGTTAGTCTAAAAAGTCCATGAAAGCAAAATCTGGTTCTTTAAAAAATAATAAACAAAATAGACCAGACTCTAGCTAGGATTACTAAAAAAAAGGAGAAAATTCTAATGAATAGTACTAGAAATGTAAAAGAAGATACAATATACAATGCTGTATTTCAAAGGATAATAAGAGATTACTATGAACATTAAAAGGATCATACAGCATAACCAAATTGATTCATACCAGGGACATAAGAGTGATTCAGCATCTGAAAATCAATCCATGTAATTTACCACATCTATAAAAAGAAAGATAAGAAACCAATGACCATACCAACAGGTGCTGATAAATAATTTGATAAAATTCAACATCCATTTATGATGTGAACCCTAGAAAAAAGCAATTTATGATGAAAACCCTAGCTTGGGATAATAATAAAATCCATATATAAAAAACTATAGCTAAGATCATTCTTAGTGGTGACAAACTGAAAGCTTTTCCACTAAGCTCTGGTACAAGATAAGGATGTCCACTCTCACCTTTACTATTCAAAATAGGATTGGAAGTATTAGCTGGAGGAATTAGTTAAGACAAAGATATAAAAGTAATCCAAATCATAAAGGAAGATGTAAAACTACCATTATTTACAAATGATAGAATATACATAAAACATACTGAAAACTCCATTGAAAAACTAATTAAAACAGGGCCTCCCTGGTGGCGCAGCGGTTGAGCGCTGGGTTGCGAAGCTGCGCGCGGCCTCTGCGGCGCCGGTTAGATCCCCGGCTGCTCCCCGGCCACCGGAGGAGGGTCCCACATGGCGCGCAGACCTCTCCTGCCGCCCGCTGCTCCCCTCAGCAGTGTACTTCGGTCCTTCTGCCTGCTCTGCTCCCCGCTCTGGCTCTGGTGAATTCTCTCGCCCTCCCGCGCTTCTGACTGTACCCAGTGCATGTATAAACAAAACAAACAAAGAAACCAGCAAACAAATAAATAAAGCATGCCTCTATAAAAAAAAAAAAAAAAAAAAACCTAATTAAAACAATAAATGTGTTCTGCAAAGTGATAGGTTATAAAATCAATACACAAAAATCAGTTGCCTAACTATATAGGTATATGGAAACAAAGAGCTAGAATAGAAAGAAATTAAGATAACAATACCATTCACAATCACAACCCCCAAAATAAAACCTAACACCTAGGTGTAAATGTAGCAAAGTCCTTGAAGTTCCAGTAGACATAGCTGTACATGCAATTATAATCAACGAGGATGCAGTATCCGATTCCAATTTGTCTTTCACTGACAATTTGTATGCAATTTAAAAGAAGTAAAATTCCATCTTTCCTTTTCCCCAATATCAGTACACTCTTTAAATGAAAAAAAAAATATATATATATATATATGTCTATCCCATTGTGACTTTTCAAAGAATAGCAAGTCCAAAAAGTACATTTGTTATAGGACAGCCCCGATATTAAACAGGTTCCTAGCTGTGGGTCCTCACCCGCGCGCTTAGAAGGGACTTATTAATACTCCACTACAGACACACACAAAAGGTTAATAAAAGGTTTATTTACAAGGGAAAAGGCAATAAGGAAAATGTACAACTCAGGGAGAAAATAGGGAAATAAAGTCTTTAATGCGTCCTACCCGATCCGATGAACTGAAAACCCAAAGGCACTCTCAGAGCTGGCCGAATGCTGCGAGCTGGCGGAGAGCCAAAATGGGGATCACCCAAAGCCCACGTGTCTGCCTTTTATATCCACTTGGCTGCTTAACCCCACCCTCAGGTCCCAGCTACCTTCCCTTTGGTGGTGATGGGATTTGGAGTTCCCAGTGTCTTTGGCTTTGGCCTGGGGTGGGGGTGGAGTCCACAAAGCCTGTATGAAATTAGCTTTGGGACATCCTTTTCCCCCTAACACATTTATTAAAATTAATTTTTATAAAAAAATAAAATATTTTATACAGGTTAGAATTTAAGTTTCAAAGTGTTGCTTCCTTTCATTGGTATTAATTAACAGCACGATATAAATCACTAAATAGCTTGCAATTATTTGGTGATGTCATAATCATAAATGATATCCCAAAGAGTAAATTAAATATTCATTAGAAAAAGGGATTACTATCAATTGCATAATGATTTCAACTATAAGGCAGAAATGTTTTTTGTTTATATGAAAATGGGTTCATTTTATTTTCCATTTTGAAACTTTCATTTTCTAGATTTTTTTAAAAGACAAAATAAAATATACACATGGATATTTAAGTACATCTAGTCCTATAGTTCCTACAATATCTGAAAACTTAATGAAATTAGTCATGATGTTTCTAGAAGTGAATAAATAGATAGTTTTCTGAATTCTTTTTTTTTTTTAAGATTTATTTATTTATTTATACAAGCACTGGGTACAGTTAGAGCACGGGAGGGTGAGAGAATTCACCAGAGCCAGAGCGGGGAGCAGAGCAGGCAGAAGGACCGAAGTACACTGCTAAGGGGAGCAGCGGGCGGCAGGAAAGGTCTGCGCGCCATGTGGGACCCAAACCCATGGACCAGGGATTGAACCGGTGCTGCAGAGGCTGCAGGCAGCTTCTCAACCCAGCACTTAACTGCTGTGCCATCCGGGAGGCCCCAGTTTTTTTAATTCTTGCTTTGATCTGAATAATCATAAAAGTTCTAGGCCAAGTGAATAAAAATCTAATCTGAATCATAAAAAAAAAAATTAAAAAACCCTCATTCAATTCCCAGTTATGAGTTAATTTACAGGCCTAGGATCCCCTGAATGAAGAGAAGGTTGAGAAATGAAAGATCAGACTCTTATATTAAGGACCCAATTACACTACCAAAAATTTATACTGTTAATCTTCCCCAGCCTTCTCCGAAGGGTCCTGCAGTCTAATCAGAGTAAGGATACATTGGGTAACGTAAACAATCATCTTTCAGGGAGTATTGGACACTGACTTCTAATTTTTTTTTTCAATCGGCTTTCTTCTTTTTCTGTTTCACAAATTCATTCAATTTACTGAGTTCATTTACATCATATATTTTCAATAGAGGTGAAATTTATATACTATTCAAATGACCCTTTAAAGGAAAAAAAAAACAAACAAGGCTTCCCTGGTGGTGCAGGGGTTAAAGACACAGTACTGTCAAGTATTACTAGCCACTATGACATGAGTTCTGATGCCTGGCCAGGGAGCTGACCCACATGGCGCAGCAGACCTCTCCTGTCTCTCCCGCTGCTCCCCTCAGCAGTGCATTTCAGTAGATCCACCTGCTCTGCTCCCCACTCTGTGTCTGGTGAATCCTCTCACACCCCATACCTCTGGCTTATACCCCAGTGCCATTAAGTCCTGTTTGTGTAGTGCTTACATATCTGTCAAGGATGTGAATTTACAGTCCTATTCTGTCTTTTCAGTATACACTCAATGTAGAATATATTCCTTTTTTTAAAAAAAGAGGCATGTATTTTATTTATTTATTTGTTTGTTTGTTTGTTTTGCTTATACATGCACTGGGTACAGTCAGGAGCGTGGGAGGGTGAGAGAATTTACCAGAGCCATAGCGGGGAGCAGAGCAGGCAGAAGGACCGAAGTACACTGCTGAGGGGAGCAGCAGGCGGCAGGAGAGGTCTGCGCACCATGTGGGACCCTCCTCCAGTGGCCGGGGAGCAGCTGGGGATGGAACCGGCCCCGCAGAGGCTGCGGGCAGCTTCACAACCCAGCGCTCAAGCGCTGCACCACTGGGGAGGCCCAAATATATTCCTTTTAACGCCCCTTTTCCCTGGTATATATGGTGTTCTTCTGAGCCTTTGTTCCTGAAAAAGAGTTCTTTTTCTATCACCTGTTCATGCTGTGTCTATCTGAAATCATGGGTACTGAATGTTACTAAATGTTTTCACAGGCAGCAGTGATGCCTAGAGAGCTGTTCCAACCTTAGAAGAGGGGAAGAAAAACAAAGGTCACTTTCTTCTCCTGTCCTTCTGGGAACCTCTGAGGGGCCAAAACACAGTATTTTAATAGCATGTACTTTCAGAGCAACTATATTTTAAGAATAAGGTCCCTATTAGTCCTTGACTCCAATAAGTCTTATTAGGCTCTTGAGTCTCTGTACCCACATCTATAGCCACTACCACTGACGAGATTAGGAGATAGCAAGCAGGTAAATGGAAACACTACAAACAAAATCATTCACACTTTTCTTTATTAAGGAATTCCCTGGTTGCTTAAGTTTTGGATTAGATTCCAGAGTTCCAGAAAATTAATTTTAAAATTATCCTTTAATGTGAAATTATCTTTCTTATCCTTAATCTTTCTTTGTTTTGATTTCAAGTGTTAAACATAAACCAGGTTCATCTGGACTCTTGTTACAGTGCCCCTCAAGTCAGTCTTGCTTGGTCTTGTCCATCTCAGTAAGTGATAATTCTATCTTTATGTTTCATTTAGATTTGGCTTGCTTTTGGCCACTGCAATATAGACTGTATGAAATAAAGACTTCTGTTTATTTCATTTATGCTTGCCTTATACTTAGAAAATATGATAGACACTCAATAAAGATTTTTTTGAATAGACATTGAATTGTTACAAGCTTTTCAAATAGCTCCAGCTGGACTCTTCAGTATTACTAAATATTTTATATTTACATTGCAGTATATTTGTCTCTTATTGTAATTCTTGTACAAATTGCCTCATTCAGTCATTGTTTATGTTTTAAGTAACTGCAGTGCTATTCCATAATAGCTTTGAGAATGAGCTTTTGTTTACCTACCACATAACCTTGCCAGCAAAAGATGTTCAGCTACTGGTAATTGTTTTTAAAACTCTAGGTGGATTCTAAAAGAGATTAAAAGGAGTGTTTTTCATAGGAAAGCCATACATTGTCTGCATTACACAAATAGCATGACTTATACTCTCGAATGACAATATTTTGAAGGTGATGATTTCAAAGCAATATATGTCTACTTAGGTAGCTTCAGCAGGATAGTCACAGAGTGAAGCTGCTTGGCTTGTTTCCTCCAGATACTCACATCTAAACTGCTTTAAATGAAATCAAATCCTCCAACTCCCACATTGCCCCCAGAAAATTGGATCACCATAGCACATATTAGGAACACCAGACTGGGTGAAAGAAGTAGGAACTGTTTTAAGTGAGATTTGCAAAGGGTGTAATGGGACAATGAAACCTACAGAAGGGAGGGACAGTTGCTGTGCACAGCCCCCTAGCGGGGCTGTTGACTAAAACACACACCAACACTGCTACTTTTTAGATGCAAAATCCACTGGGATAAGGAAGTGTAAGAATAGGCACCCAGAGCAGAGGGTACATTGTTGTAGAGCTGCAGGTGTGTGAGTACAGAATGGATTTTACTGATTTGAGTCTGAGGTTATTAATACAGCACAGCTATAACATGAATCTGGCCTGAACACCTGGATACACTTATAGAAAAGGCTACTACTTGAAGCCAGCCTGAAATATCCAAAACATCTGTGACCTGCACCCCCATCCCAAAACTAAAGCCAAAACAATAAATATTTGAACACACTAGAGTTCAAGCACCTACCAATACTAAGAACAAAAATCACAGACAAGAGTCTGCTGGGAACAAAAGTGAACTTCTCCCTGCCTGTGACCACATATTGACTATCCCATATGCAGTGCTGCATCTAGTTTTTAAAATTAGCCTGCATATATTTTACCACACCAACATTGCCCTAATATTGAATCAAAACAAAGACAGTTCATGAAACTTAATGACCAATAATCTTAATGAACATCAACATTTTCAACAGAATACTAGCAAATCATAGTCAATAGTATATCACAAGTATTATACACCATGATCAAATGGGATTTGTCCCAAGGATGCAAAAATGGTTTAAGATACACACACACACACACACACACACACACACATATATATAATTGGTTAATGTAATACATTACATCAACAAAATTAAATATAAAAATCAAATTAAATAATGTTAATAGATGCATAACAGATGTTTGGTTAAGATAAAACCCACATTTGTTATAAAATCTCTAAGCAAGATGGGAGTAGAAAGAACATATCTCAATATAATGAAGAATATATATCACAAACCAATAGCGAATACTTAATGGTGAAAACTGAAAGCTGTCCTTGTAAGGTCCTACATAAGACAAGAATGAACATTGTCGTCACCTCTATTTAACTTAGAGACTGTGGCCAGAGCTATCATATAACACAGGAAATAAAGGGGATACAAATAGGAAAATAAGTGTTTTGTAGGTGATATAATATTATATAAAGAAGGTCCTAATTACTCCATCAAAACGTCATTAGAAATAATAAATGAATATAGTAAAATGATGGAGATGGAGATTATAAATACATCTTATACCTGTGAAAAGTGCACATATTAAAAATATCCACAACAAAAATTAGAGAGGCTATATAGGAAACTATTAGTGGGTATGTGAATTGGTGCAACCATTGTGAGAGCCAATCTTGATTTACCTTAAAAATCTAAATATGAAACATTAATTCAAAAAGAACAATGTTTTTTGCAGCATTATTTACAATAGGTAAGACATGGAAACAACCTAAATGTCCAACATAGATGACTGGATCAAGAAGATGTGGTATATGCATACAATGGAATATTACTCAGCAATCAAAAAAGATAAACTCATGTCAATTGCAGCAACATGAATAGAAATGGAAGGAATCATGTTCAGTGAAATAAGTCAGGTGGAAAGAGAAAAAATGTCAGATGGTTTCATTTATAAAAGGAACTTACGAAAACCAAGCAAGGGGTCAGACAAAAAAGGCAAAACTAGCAGGCAAACTATAAATCAGACACACAGCAGGGGAGGAGGAAGGAGAGAAATCAAAACAGGAGAGGGAAGAGCCCAGGAGACTATGGTGACAGTTGGAACATGGCTTGGTGGTGGGAATGTTATGGGGATTACACTTTAGGGGAAAAATGAAACACTGTACCAAAATGAACTACAATGCAATACACACACATATACATACACGCACACACACATAAAAAGAAGAAAATACTGTACTACCCAGCAATCCCACTCAAAGTCATATATCCTCATAATATGAAATCATCAACAAGCCTCATAACCAATGTACCAAAATAGTTGTAACATCATTTAAAATAACTAGGGTTGGAAACATTGTGAATATCCATCAATGGATGGCTGAGTTAAAATATGGTATAGACAAACCATGGAGTATTATCTAGACATATAAAAGGATGAAATGCAGTCATTTTCAACAAAATGGAGGGAAGCTGAGATAATTATATGCAGCAAAGTAAGTCAGAGTGATACAATAAAAGCTGTCAGTTACATAGAAGGCAATTAAAAAATGTAAAACACCTTAAAAAAACTAATGGATTCAATGAATATTTTGAGGGCTCTGAGGTTTAGAAAGAAGAAGACAGGAAAGGGGAAAGGCATGATGGTAGAGACAAATATCTTAAAGATAAATTAATAAAATAAATCAATCACAAATAAATAAAATAAATGTAAATAGTAATAAAGTTCATATTAGCAAACAGACTTGGAAGTAGAGAAGAAGAAATAAAATGGAAAACTACTTTATTATTATTATAGTAGGGAAAAATATGAAGTCACACAGGAGTGGGGACTGTCCACTTCTCCAATAAAACTGATGTGCATATAAAAAGGGAAGTTTGGATGTAGATACATGTAAGAGGAAGATGATTTTAAAAGACACAAGCTGGGGCCTCTCTGGTGGTGCAGGGGTTAAGTGTCAGTGTTCTCAAGCTATCTGTAGCCTGAGTTCCACCATGGCCAGGGAGCTACCTCTATGGTGCAGCAGGCCTCTCCTGTCTCGTCTGCTGTTCCCCTCAGCAGTGTATTTCAGTAGATCTGTCTGTTCTGCCCCCAATCATTCTCTGGTGAATCCTCTCATCCCCTGTGTCTCTAGCCTACTCCCCAGTGCTTGTATGCATAAATAAAATAAAATTAAATTAAATTAAATTAAATAAATAAAATAAGATAAAATAAAATACACAAGCCAAAAACAGACTTTTCCCTCACAACCCTAATGACTTTGTACTTTCAACTTCTAGAATTATGAGATAATCCATTTTTAAGAAGAAAATATGTTTATTTAATACTCAATTATTAGTTAGTACAAGCTTATACTACTTCGTTTTCCCTCATATTCTATAGAATGTTATATTTACCAATATTTTTTCTATGATTCCAACTACATTGCTTGGATCCCATGATTATTGAAAATAATGAGTCAGCAAGAAAAGGAACACAATTAATTTCATGAAACTCTAATATAAATATATTTTTTTTTCATTTGGTGTAGTTCTATTTTTGAAAAGCAGCACAGAGTATTTTTATGGGCTTAGAATAACACTTTTATACTGATCTTTAATCCTTTTTGTGTTTTTTTTCTTTAATTTTTGGTGGATTTTCTGTAGTAGACAGGTTAAAATAAACAACAATTATTGGAATGGAAATGTTATCAGGATATAGCCAGAATTTAATATGCAGACATGCATCTATTATTGTTTATAAGACAAAAATAAGAAGAATTATTTATAGTAAAGATATTGTCAATGAAGTTTGATGTACTGATACACAGAATGAGACATTATGAGCCTTAAAATGATGTGTTTAAAATATTGAGCTGTTTATTACATGTTACTTTATAAAATATTATAATCTAATATAATTTGTGATAATTTTGTTGAAAAATTTCCAATATGCAATAATATTGGAAGAAAATACATGAACAATATTAGTTTTTTTAAAGATTTATTTGTATTTATTTATGCATACAAGAACTAGGGTGTAGGTGAGAGATGCAGGGGGTGAAAAGATTAACCAGAGACAGAGTGGGGAACAGAGCAGGTGGATCAACTGAAATACATGCTGAGGGGAGCGGTGGGCAAGACAGGAGAGGGCTGCTTTGCCATGTGGATCAGTTCCCTGGCTGGGGATGGAACTTATGCCACAGTGGCTACTGATAGCTAGATAGCAGTGAGATTTTAACCCCTGCGTCACCAGGGAGGCCCCTATGTGAACACTTTTAAATGGATTCTTCAGGGTTCTCAGAATGCAGATGGCATTTATTTTACAGTCTTATATTGCTAAATTGCCTAAATCATCCACAACACATTGGGTGCTTTTACTTTCAGTGAGACTATATTTGTATGGGTTATCAATGTAACCTTGGTAATTTTGGCATTAAAACTTAAAAGTTTGGGGCCTCCCTTGTGGTCCAAGGGATTAAGACAAAGCACTATGAAGCTATCCGCAGCCACTGCAGCACCAGTTAGAGTTGGATCCCCGGGAGCTGACCCACATGGTGCAGCAGACCTCTCCTGTCTTGCCAGTTGCTCCCCTCAGCAGTGTATTTCAATCAATCTGCCTGTTCTGTTCCCTACTCTGTCTCTGGTGAATCCTCTCACACCCTGCCCCCCACACCTCTGGCCTGTACCCCAGTTCTTGTATGCATACAAAATATATCTTTAAAAAATTAAAAAATAAATCTTAAAAGCTTTTTTCAGTTAATAGTTTAGCTGTTCATTCAATCTAACTATGTAAAGTATGCCCATGATTATGCCAGATGTTGGAACTGTGTTGTTGAGTGAATTAGACAGGAACTTGCTTTCATGGAAATGCAGACCTTTCTCATAACCATTACAATTGGCACTGTATCTGCCCACTTTCTGGGCTATATGAGCCATAAGTTTAGGGTTATGACAATAATGGTCATTTACCTAGTACCTAGAATTGAATCTGGAACATGCTGTGATTCAAGTGGTATCTTTAAATTTCTTAATCTCAATGCATGTTTTCAGATCAAACTCAATATTTTTCAGCAATCACTAGAGGTATAATACAATTTTAAGATATGCGTAGGTAACACTTGCTGTACAGAGAAATTTGAAGCTGCTATTTCTGATTTTCTTGTTTGGAAACAAAATTATATGAATAAAAAAACTGTGAAAGGAAAGCAAGAGTTGGTAACTCAACTATTTTGATGTTCAGTGTTACCAAATTTTAATAAAAATATTGGTTTCTAGCATTACTGTTTTGTTAGAAATATTTCTTAAATAATGTTTTAAAACATTTGACCACACATACTAAATAGATTTTAATATATATAACTTTAAGTACTTACTAAGAATTATGCCCTTCTTGCTTTTAAAGTGCTTTTGTAGTAACTTAGAAAGGAGCAAGCACTACACTAGGAAAGCACGACTTTGATGTGATGGAAGGAAACAGTTCTCACTTTTGTTTTTAGGAGCAAAAAGGACAGAGCTAAGGTTCAGGAGGTAGGATTCCTGTATATATATGCTACTTCTTCAGGTAGATGTGAAACCAACAGGATCTCTGCCTTCCCCAATACTGTTAAGCCCATAGTGTAAGGTGTTAAATTCATCAGTCATGTCCGCACATAAATTCTGCAGGAAATGCCCAGCCCCGCCGTGAGAGTGTCACGGTTACAACATAGAAGGGAACTGGTGAGCTAAGAAGCACCAGATGAGTAGGTTTTGCTTGGCCCATCAAGTTCTTAAGAACTTGATGTTGGGTAGAATCAATTTTATCAATTAACACCATACATTATAGAGATGGGGATGAGTTCTTTTCCTTTCAAATTCCTTTTGTTAAAACATTTCCGGTTATAATAAGTTATACTTAGGCTATCAAAATATAACTTTGATGCAAATGAGGCAAAGTTGCAAAAACTTTTGTAACTATGCAGAGAACTGTCTTGACACTAAACATATTTTCTAAAAACCAGTATAAAGGAAACAGAGTGCTTTCTGGTAAATCCATTGGATTGATGGGAAAGGAACAATTATTACTAGTACACTAGTTTACATGTCATTTGTTAAGATATAAAGGGAAATTGGTGACTATATTACAAGTCTGAACCCGCCTAAAATTTTAATCAATATAATTTGCATTGTTTCAGTGAAAAAAAATCTGTATTTTATTGAGATCATGTAAATGTGTCTCTTAATACATTTTCAACATTGAGAATGAATTATTACAAGTATGATTCTGTTAACCCTTTGGTAGCAATAGTCAAAACCTGGGAACAACCCAGATGATGTCCTTCAACAGATAAGTGATTAAAAAAACTGCCATACATCCATGCCATGGAATATTACTTGGTGATAAAAAAGAAGAAACTATACAGGGCCTCCCTGGTGGTGCAAGGGATTAAGACGCAACCTATGAAGCTATCCACAGCCACTGAAGCATGAGTTTGATGCCCAGCCAGGGAACTACTCACATGGTGCAGCAGACCGCTCCTGACTCACCCACTGCTCCCCTCAGCAGTGTATTTCAGTCATGCTGCCTATTCTGTTCCCCATTCTGTCTCTGGTAAATCCTCTCACCCCCCCACACCTATGGCCTGTACCCCAGTTCTTATGTGCATAAATAAATAAATCGGTTTAAAAAGAAACTATGTAACTTTTATTAAATACACTGTTATAATTGTTTGATGTGTGTTTATAGAGATATATAAAAAATACATTTATAAGAATTATACCTGAAGAAAGCAAACACGTCCCCAATAAACAATATGAGTTTAATTCTTTTAAAATAATATTTTATTTATCTATGTACACAAGAACTGGGGTATAGGCCAGAGGTGCGGGGGTGAGAGGATTCACCAGAGACAGAGTAGGGAGCAGAACAGGTGGATCTACTGAAATACACTGCTGATAGGACCAGTGGGTGAGACAGGAGAGGTCTGCTGTACCATGTGAGTCATCTTCCTGGCCTGGGAATGAACTCATGCTGCAGTGGCTGGCCATAGCTTAATAGCACTGAGACTTTCACCACTGTGCCACCAAGAGGCCCTATAAGTTTAAATTTATGTAACTTTCATGAAATCACAACATTATAGAATGGAAAACAGATTGGTGGTGGCCAGGTGTGAAGCATGGGAAGGATTAGGCAGGATGTGGATGGGACTGTAAAAAAGTCAGTGTGAGGGGTCTGTGTGATGATGGAAATGTTCTGTGTCTTGACTGTACCAATGTCAGAATCTCCACTGTGATATTGTTCTACACTTTTACAAAAGTTGCAATTGGGGCAAAATTGGCAAACAGTACTGCATATAACCCTAGAATGATCTCAGAAAAATCTTTTATCATTAAAAATGTTGTGCTTTGTGTTGAAATCAATGAAAACGTGTTTGAACCCTCATAATCTCCTGACTATATACAATAAGAAATTTACTTAAGTTTTATGACTCTGAATTTTTCCATAGGTAAAATGAGGATGTTATAGGGTTGTTGATCTGACTAATGAAGCTGGATATAAATTCAAAACACATAAGTTCTTTAAGTTAACCATTTTATTTTAATTTTTTTTTTTTTAATAAATTTTATTGTTATATTCCCCATACAATTGCCGCCCCCCATTCTGACCCCAATCCCTCCCCTCCCGCCCCCGCCCCCCTAAAAGTGTCTCTGGTTCATAGTTTTTTGTTGATTTTGATTTTCACTTTCTTATAGTTTTTCATTTTCCTGGTCCATTATTTAAGTTTTCTAGATTCCTGCTATGAGTGAGACCATCCGGTATTTTTCTTTTTCTTTTTGGCTTATTTCGCTGAGCATGATCCCTTCCAGCACCATCCATGTTGCAGCAAATTGCATGTGTTTATCTTTTTTGAATGCTGAGTAATATTCCATGGTATATATGTACCACATCTTCTTGATCCAGTCATCTATTTTTGGGCATTTGGGTTGTTTCCAAAGCTTAGCTATTGTAAACAGTGCTGCTATAAACATAGGGGTGCAGGTGTTCTTTGGAATTGATGTTTCTGTGTCCTTTGGGTAAATACCTAGGAGTGGAATTGCTGGGTCATATGGAAGCTCTATGTTTAGTAGGTCCAGAAATCTCCACACAGCTTTCCACAGTGGTTGGACCAGTTTGCACTCCCACCAACAGTGCAGAAGAGTTCCTTTTTCTCCACACCCTCGCCAACATTTGTTGTTGCTAGTTTTTTTAATATGTGCCATTCTCACTGGTGTAAGATGGTATCTCATGGTAGTTTTGATTTGCATTTCCCTGATGACAAGTGATGTTGAACATTTTTTCATATGCCTGTTGGCCATTTCTTCAAAGAAATAGAAAAATTATTGATGAAATTCATATGGAATCACAAAAAACCCCAAATAGCCAAAGCTCTCCTGAAAAAAAAAGAAGGGAATGGAGGCATCAGACTCCCAGACTTCAAACTATACTACAAAGCCATAATCATCAAAACTGCATGGTATTGGAACAAGAACAGACATACAGACCAATGGAATCAAATAGAAAATCCAGAAATAAACCCACAGATTTATGGTCAACTAATCTTTGACAAAGGAGCAAAAACTATGCATTGGAGCAAAGAAAGTTTGTTCAATAAATGGTGCTGGGAAAACTGGGTCGCTACATGCAAAAGAATGAAGCTTGACCACCACCTCACACCATACACAAAAATCAACTCAAAATGGATTAAAGAACTAGACATAAGACCTGAAACCATAAAATATATAGAAGGAAATATAGGCGAAACACTACGTGATTTGCACATCAAAGACATCTTTACAGACACATCACCCAAAGCAGTGATAGTGAAGGCAAAGATAAACAGCTGGGACTATATCAAATTAAAGAGCTTTTGCACAGCAAAAGAGACAATAACAAAAACAAAGAGAAACCCCACCAACTGGGAGAACATTTTTGCACCCAACACTAATGATAAAGGACTGATCACAAAAATCTGCAAAGAGCTGATGAGACTCAACAACAACAAAGAAAATAATCCAGTCAAAAAATGGGCAGAAGAGCTTAAAAGAAACTTCTCTGAAGAGGAAATGTAAGTTAACCATTTTAATCTTATAAATTATAAAATGCTTAGATGCCCATAGCTGCAAAAGCGCTTAATAAATTATAATGCATTTTAAACACTTGGCAGCAAAATGCTGCTGAATTAGAGCTGATGTTTCAACACTTAGCTTCTTTTCTCCCAACCCTTGTGGGTCCTGAGTCACTCAGATATTACTTTAAAAATTATTGATTGAGGGGGCATCCCTTGTGGTGCAAGGGGTAAAGACACAGCACTATGAAGCTATCCACAGCCACTGCAGCACAAGTTCGATCCCTGGCCAGGGAGGTGACCCACATGGCACAGCAGACCTCTCCTGTCTAGCCCGCTGCTCCCCTCAGCAGTGTATTTCAGTCAGTCTGCCTGTTCTGTTCCCTACTCTGTCTCTGGTGAATCCTCACACCCCCCACATCTCTGGCCTGCACCACAGCCCTTGTGTGCATGAATAAATAAATCTTTAAAAAAAATTACTGATTGATTATATGTACTCTCATTGTTTAAGACATGAAAAATACTATTTACAGTGAATTAGACACTTGTAAATTTCTATAAAATAATATATAATGCAATTTGAAATTTTATGTGAATTGTATCAGTCACTTGAAATAACTACAAAATTCATTTCTTGTCCACAATTTTACTTTCTGTGGTTTCAGTTATCTGACATCAACCACTGTCAGAAAATACTAAATAAAATAAGATACTTTGAGAGAAAGTATGACTATACTCATATAACATTAGTATAATACATTGTTATAATTTTTATTTCATTATTGTTATTGCTAATCTTTGTGCTTAATTGAGAAATTAAACTGTGTAAAGTATGTATGCATGTATATATAGGAAATTTATAGTGTATATAGGGTTTGACATTGCCCTGTTTCAGGCTCCCAATGTGTATCTTGAAATGTCTCCCAAATGGATAAAAGGTGATATTTTTATATATATATATATATATATATATATATATATAAAAAAGTGGGTGACATTCATAATGTTATTCTTTGTAGACACAAAGATGCTAGATAACTTTTCTAAGTCAATGACTGAGTGAACAAATGGTGTCATTCATATCAAGCAGCCTTAAATTTCAGTCAAGTTTTCTATGTGCATTCCTCAAGTTCAAGTATATCAGATGATCCATGGACCTTATAATTTCTGTTTCTCATTTTCAGTGTTAAAATATCTGTGTTAACTTAGAAGGACATCCTTGTACTACTGTTGATTTAATCTAGCTAATGACTTCAGTGGCGAATGTTGAAAATTGACCAGTAAATCAGTTTATTTTGAAAGACCAGTTCAATTTCTATGCCTATAATAGCAATTCCTGCAATCAAAAGAAATTATTGGATAAAAATAAAGACATTGAAATATTTAGATGAACGGGTAGTGCCAGAGAAGTCATTGTAAGCACAGCCTCAGAAAGTTGAGGATTCACATTTCTCATCTATCTTTCTGGAAGACTGAGACCCCTCTGGACTCAGGTCTGGATGCACCACTATCTTTGTGAAGACTGGTTGACTCCATGGGGCCAAGTAGTCACCTTCTCCCAGTAGTTCCCACTGAAATTCAATTTTGACTTCCATTCAAGCAAAATACCTAGCCTTTGTTAAAAAAAAAATAAATAAATGTCAGTTTCTGTATTGATTATCCTACGGGACATTCATTTGTTTACATGTATCTCTGTCCCAGTTCACTGGAAGCTTTTGGAAAACAGAAATAGCTAACATCTAATTATCTCTTTATTCCTAACCCCAAGCACCTAGTGTCTGGCACATAATCATTTCCCTATTATTATGTATTGTGTGCAGTTGGAACTAGAATGTTTATGTTATGATTTATTTTGACCCATGAGTCATTCTGCAATTACTTATAACTCAAACTTTTCACATTTTATTGTATACATAACTTGGAATTCCTTGGAAGTCACCTTATTATTTTCCTAAGTTCATATGTATTTCAGATATATCAGATCCATCTCAGAACATTTTTATACAATTCAATAAACTGAAAAACAATCATTAATTAAAAAGTCATATCTAACACATTTATCTAAGGGGGAGCAAAATATCCTGAAAAGGTTTTTCAGCAGACAGTTCCAACAAATGAGATCTTATCAAATTATTGCTATGAGTTAAGTACAATGTAGGTACTAGCTCCAAGTCATCCAGCCAATCAATCATAATGGCATTTTTTTCATTTTAGTAAGTGGTATCATTATTGACTAATCGTCAATATCTTAGCAGGGAATTCTAGGTAACTATTATTAATTGCCTAATGTTTTCACATAAGCAATATATAATTGCATGCCCATTATATAAAAACTGTCACACTAAAAATGTCATTGTTATTATCTTCTATTTCTAAACTAAAGTGATATCCTCAGGTGAATCACTGGTAAATATTTCATACAAGAATATGAAAATAAAATGAGACATTTCAATGACAAGATTTAATTCACTAACTGTCGAGAATAAATTTAAACAACCTGAAAAATGTTCATGACATTTCCTGACTGCTATCTGAATATTCATTTAGTCATGAATTATTTAATTCACATTTAAAAAATACTGTTCCTAAAAGTAGAAAAAAGGTATCTATTGCCCTTACAAAATTTGCAACTTTAAAAATGAAAATTAAATATAGTGCAAAGTAAGACATTTTAATGATAAGAGGAAGAGTCATTAACTTCTGATAAAATTAATACACATTCTCATTAAATATTACATTTACTCAATTGAAAATATAAAGTCAGATGGCAAATATAATGCAGAGAACATGCATAGTCCAGAGTAAAATGACATTATCTACTTAGCAGTATCAAGACTTTATAACTAAGTGAATTTAAGAAATTTCCAAATCTTTCAAATAGTAATTACGTGCTTATAAGGTGTTATGTTCCAGATAGGGTATCCTAAAAAAGTCCTCTAAAAGAGAAATTTTACCTCAACTCGTAGCTAAAAGGATTTAATAATGAGACCAATTGCAGAGAAAAATCATCTTATATTCATAGGTTTGAAGTTAGGGGTAAGTAGTAGGTATGAAAATATCATAGTAAAGAAATGGAGAGTGTAGGAATGATTGGGAAAAAAAAAACAAAAAAAACCTTCTGATAACGTATTAGAATGAAGAAAAAGAAAAGGCAGGAAGAAAGAGAATGTCACTGAATAAAAGATGAAGTATCAAAGAACAGTGCTAAGAAATTAGTCCATTGATGTATATTATAGAAAATTATGTGAAACGGGGACCTCTAAGAACTTGGAATTGTGCTTAGTATAGAGCTAGCATGTTAACTGTTTTGGGAAGATTAGTACTAATGGAAGAAAATACTCTAATCTGCTTGAAAAATCTGCAAACACACAGAGAAAATATGACTGCTCTGTTCTCTGGCTAAATTTACCTCAGATATCTGAACCCAAGAACAGTGTGTAAGAACTAATGCTCTTACTACTTGATTTCAGAGAGATTGAATAAGGATAATGACCAATTTTATCTTATTTATTAAATTCCAATAACCTTTATATAGCACAAAAAATAATCTGAAGTCTGATAACAAAGTTAATATGTATTCTGGTTTTCATTGTTTACATGGATCTTCAGATCCATGTAACTGCTAGACAGTTATATTTTAGTATAGAAATCCCAAGATTTATGCTTATCTTACTGCACTTTTGGCAAATAGAGATAAACTGGAGACCAGGAACTTGAATACTGGCTCCCCATAGTGGCAGTGGAGCCAACAGAGCAAGAGCCTGCTAGTAGCAGTGAATGCACAGGGGAGCATGCCCTAAGTATTTCAGATATTTTATTGATTGTGCCTGATAGTCAGCAGAAAAGCAACGGGAAAATTATCACTTCAATATAGTATAACACACCTGAGGGAGTTCTTATCAAAATCAGAATCTGAGACAGGAATTATAGAAGTAATAGACTGGGTAGAATTTTTGAAATTGAAGCTAAAGCAAAAACATCTCTCTCTCTATATATATATAGAGAGAGAGATACATGGATAAAAGGATACATGGAAGGGCAGGAGCCCTTATATATATATATATATATATATATATATATATATATATATATGGCCCTTCTATATATATATATATATATAGAGAGAGAGAGAGAGAGAGAGAGAGAGATTTAAAGTTTCTTTCTTTTTTAAGATTGTGTTTATATATATAGAGAGAGAGAGAGCGCGCAAGAGAGAGAAAGAGAGAGAGAGAGAGAGAGAGAGATATTTAAAGTTTCTTTCTTTTTTTAAGATTGTCTTTATTTAAGCATACAAGAACTGGGGTACAGGCCAGAGGTGCGGGAGGTGAGAGATTCACCAGAGACAGAATGGGGAACAGAATAGGAGGATTGACTGAAATACACTGCTGAGGGGATCAGCGGGCAAGCCAGGAGAGGTCTGCTGTGCCATGTGGGTATCTCCCTGGCCAGGCATGGAACTTACACTGCAGAGGCTGTGGATAGCTTCATAGATTGCATCTTAACCCCTTGGGCCACCAGGGAGGCCCTGACTTCTTTCTTTGGAGGCTGGCTGCTGATGCTTCCTCTTTTTTAATTTCTTAGGAGGTCAGGGGCAGAGTAAGTTAAACTGGCTCCTGCCCTTCCATGTATCCTTTTCAGTCCCCCCGCCCCAACATACTTGCATCATTGGATCATTTTTTGTTGGAAGTGACCAGTGGAACCATTTAGGACCAATATCACCATTCTTGGTTTTCAATCTGAATAATTAATTAATTAGCTGACAGAACAGGATGATTCACTTAGCTCACACCTGAGTCATCCTTTCCATGATTCAAGCACCAAATATAAAAAGGAAAACTTGGTGTCTGCACAGACCAAACCTGCTCTACTTCAGGACAAACTCATGGCTGATTGGCCCTGAGGGGCCACAGCCAAAGCTAGCCTCGGTGGCCTACAGGAGCACTGGGACACAGGTCTCAATTGCTGCAAATTGTCTCCACTGGGAGCCTGTCACATTGGCCTAGGACTCCACAGATCTCTTTCTGCCTGCAGCTCCAGCACTGGAGCCACAGCACTGGAGCTGGTCCAGTGGGCCTCCATGTTCCTAGCTGCTACCCTTAGCCAGGGTCTGCAGTGTTGGCTCCTAAGCTGGGGCTTGTTCTGGCACAGAGCAACCATACCTCTGCAGCCCCAGTTGGGGCTGCATACCTTGGAACAGTGTAGCAGGAGAACCATTGCTGGCTGCCAGCCTTTTATCTGCAGCCTGAGCCCCTGTGGAGCCACTGGGCTCAGTAAAATGTCAACTACACACGACCTGCATTGCCTGCAATCATGTTTTCTGGGGCTGGGTTCCAAATCCCAAGGGGTCTCTGGTACTCAAACCTGGCTGGTGCCAGGATGGCCATCAAGGTGAGCCCACTGAGATTGGCCTCCAGGTAACCATCCCAGAGATTGCAGGATGGCTACCCAGAAGCAGCACTCTGGGTGGCCAGCAGGGATACTCCTGGTCTTGCTGCAGGAACTTTAGGTTTTCATGCTCAAACCCATTTGGTGGCCAGGGGAAGTGCTGCCCACAGGCTTCAACTTCGGGGTGGGTGGGAAACTGCCACCTCTATTCTAACCACTCCTGCCACTTAGGTAGCAATGGGAAAGAGCAGGTCTTGCCTGACAGCTTGTCTGTGGGGCTCCATTTTCAGTTTCACCTTAGGATTCCTTCTCTTTCCTCGCATCTGGGTAATCCATATATTTCTAAAGCAGAGCATTTCCCGAAAATCGATGTCATTCAGACAAGGAAGAAGGTGATCAACCAAGACAGTGCAAAAGAAACACTGTGTCACTGTTTCAAAATTAGAGTGAAAGAGTTTTCCTCAAATCCTTGGAACTATAATCTTTTCTTGAACAACATACCTCAGATATACACACACGCAAACACACACTTCTCATGAAGACTAAACAGCAATTCCACAATTCCACTACTATCTACCCGGAGAATGGAAAAGCAAACAAACACTAATTCAAAGGAATGTATACATGCCTATGTTCATTTCACCACTATTTATACCAGGGAAGATATGCAAATTGTCTAAGTGCATACCAACATATGAGTGGATCAAGAAGTTGTGTGTATATACACAGTAGAATACTACTCAGCTGTATATACAAATGAACTCTTGTCATGTAGAACAACATTCACAGAACTGGAAGGGATTATCTTAATTGAAATAAATCCAAAGGAGGAAGTAAATACTAGATGATTTCACTATATGTGCAATATAGGGGAAAGATTTTTGTCAGACAAAGCCAAACCAATAACAAGCCCTAGAAATCTGACTAGAATAAAGGTGATCAGTGTGCAGGGCAAGGGGGGAGAGCAAATTAGAGAGGGGACACAGTGGACTAAGGTTGAGGACTTAGTACTTTGGTGCTGGGTGTCCTAACATATATCCAAAGGGCATAACCTATACCTCTAAATCAGTGTTGTAAACCAATGCTATCTCAATTAAAAAGGATATACAGACTTCAATACTCTGTTGGTATGGTAAGAGGTTGAATTATTGAAAATTGTTTGAGGATTAGACAATATATTTTCATGTGTTAATTCAAAAATATTTTTGGAGTCCCTACTATGTGACAACCACTGTTCTAGTCCTAAGAGTTAAAGCAGTGAACATGAGAGACAAAATGTCTGGCCTCAAAATTTCTGTCAGACCTAGCGATCAAAATCTTTACCAATAATTACACTTCTCAGAAAATTTGTTTAAATGCGCTGAAGTTCATGTAAAGTGATATTTATTATAGCAGTTAGGCATGTGATAATTTAGAAGTGAACAGTTAATCAATATAGTACTGGTTCACTAAGTTATGATACTCATTGTGCAAAACTTTGCTGTAGTTATTAAAAATAATGAGGTAGAATCAAGTCTCTGTGTTAAAGCATTAAACATATTTTTCTCTGTATAAACATATTTGCATAGGGGGAATTCTGGAAGCATGTACATAATAATAGTTTTCTCTGTAAGTAAAATTATGATATTCTATTATTTCATTGTGGTTCTGTTCTTTGTTAGTGGTATGAATATGTTATCGAAAGGTCATGTCTTGTTTGTATAATCACAATCATTTAAATTAAGTTTTAAATGAAGCTAAAAATGTACAAGGTTAGTAGTCAAAAGAATCCAAATAAAGATAACATGAAATAACAACAACAAAAAAAAGATTTTCTCTGGGAGTACACACACACACATAAGACAGCAAACACTGTAAACATTTCTCCTGTTGGTAATTCCCTAATGGGCAATTACAGTTTTCTTTAACATGACTGTATCTTATACATTCTGTTCTATCCCACCAGTCTCCACAGCAGGGAGAGTGGGGTGGGGGGGTAGGGTGAGAAAGGGTCAGGAATATACCTCCAGCATCCTGAGAGATCATGAATTGCTTCTTCATTTGTTTTCAGTTGCATATTAATAGAAATAAATATAACACAAATAAGATAAATATTATACTAGAAGTAAAATGTTGCAAATTTAGTAGAAGTTGCTTTCTTGTTCTTATTCTCCACACTAGGTACTATATGACATTTCTGCAAAGGCATAACTATGGGGACAGAAAACAGCCCTGTGGCTGGCAGGGACTGGGAACCCAAGAAAGGCTTTACCCTGAGGAGTTGGAGGGACATGTTGATGCCATAAAAATTGCTCTGTAGGTTGTGATGATAGTTACATAACGTCATGGGTTTGTCAAAACTCACAGAACAGTATACAAACAGTGGTTAACTTTACTTTATATAAATTATAGCTTAATAAAAAATGGAGAAAAATACTAAGCAAAAACTACATAATGACCAAATACTTCTGTATAGCGTGTGTGTGTGGATAAACAAGTTGGTAGACATGTTATATGAAACCTATAGTATAAATTTGAATGTCAGAATTTCACGAAATAAGCAAAATGGATCATGGAATGCATAAAAATAACTGAGTTTGGCACTTTATATTTTAATTTATTCGTATAGCTAATGGTAAAATAATCTCCACATGAATACTAATTTTTTGCCTGTAGAACATAAACCAATCCAAAGCCAAATTCTGGATGTAGTAAGATTAGCTTTTAGTGACTTAAACAAAGCACATTATTTTTTAACTTTTGAGAATACTGTACATTAACTAGATTGAAAAACAGACATCATTTCCAGTCAAAAACAAAGCAAAACTATAATTTTAAAATTTAGAATAATTATAAAATATATGAACTTTAGTGAATTACAGAGAAACATAAAATCTTTTAAAAAGGGATTTTTTAAATATTTTTAATTGAGGTAGCAGTGATTTAGAGATATAGGCTCACACCCTTCTAGTGTATGTTACCACACCACATCCACCACCAAGGCATTGAATATCCCCCATCACTGTCCACTGTGTCCTCTCCCTACTGTGCCCCCCCTCTCAGTTCACTTTGGTAGCTTCCATTCTGCATTCATAGTTCTAGGGCTTCATGATTGGCTTGGTTTTATCTAACCCTTTTGTTTTTGTTTCTATACTACATATAAGTGAAAACATCTGGTATTTGCATTTCTCCTTTTGACTGGTTTCAATTAGCATAACCCCCTTCAGTTAAAATGTCAAGAGTTTGTCATTCTTCTTTTTAATAGCTGAGTAGTATTTCACTGTGTATATGTACCGTTTTTTTTTTTTCCTAGTCCATTTTTCAAAGTGCTTGAAAACACAGGTTAACTGTTCCCATAGCTTTGCTGCTGTAAATAGTCAAGCATAGGAATGCATGTATCCTTTCAAGTTAGTGTTATTGCTATTTTTTCATTCTCCAGGTAGATAACTAGTAATGGAATTGCATATTTTGTGGTCGACTATTTCTAATATTTTGAGCAATCTCCATACTGTTTTCCACGTGACTGTCCCAATATACATTCCCACTTAGAGTGCAGTAGGGTTCCTTTTTCTTCACATCCTTGACAACATTGGTTCTTTCTTTCTTCTTCTTCTTCTTCTTCTTCTTCTTCTTCTTCTTCTTCTTCTTCTTCTTCTTCTTCTTCTTCTCTCCTTCTCCTTCTCCTTCTTCTTCTCTTCTTCTTCTCCTTCTCCTTCTCCTTCTCCTTCTCCTTCTCCTTCTCCTTCTCCTTCTCCTTCTCCTTCTTCTTCTTCTTCTTCTTCTTCTTCTTCTTCTTCTTCTTCTTCTTCTTCTTCTTCTTTTTTAATGTGGGCTACTCTCAAAAGTGTAGGCTGATCTTACACAGTGGGTTTGATTTATAATTCCTTGACAATAATTGATGATAAGTATTTTTCATATTCCTATTGGTGAGTTGATTGTCTTTTTGGAGAAGTGCCCCTTCAGCAACTCTGCCCATTTTTTGATTGGGTTCTTTATTTTCTTTTCAGATCTTGGACATCAGCTCCTTGTCAGATTTATGGTGTATGAATATTTTCCCCCATTCAATATGGTGCTTTTTTGGTTTAGTTATCATTTCTTTCACTGTGTAGAAAATTTTTAGACTGACATAGTCCAAATTGTTTATATTCTCTTTTGTTTTTCTTGCTATTAGAGATGAATCCACAATGACAGCACAGCAACTTATGTTGTGGAGTCTTTTACCTATGTATTTTTCTATGCATTTTATGGTTTCAGGTCACTATTTCATACCATATATAAAAATTAACTCAAAGTGGAGAAACAACCTGCTAGGGAACAAACCGGCACTGCAAAGGCTGCGGGCAGCCTCGCAGCCCAGCGTTCAACTGCTGCGCCACCAGGGGAGGCCCCCAAAATATTTTTTAAAAGATTTATTTATTTATTTATACAATAACCTGGGTACAGGCCAGATGTGGGGGAGAGTGAGATGGCTCACCAGAGACAGAGCGGGGAACAGAACAGGCAGACTGATGAAATACACTGCTGAGGGGAGCAGCGGGCATGACAGGAGAGGTCTGCTACACCATGTGGGACACTTGCCTGCCCGCCGGGATCAAACAGACACTGCAGAGGCTGAGGACAGCTTCACAGTGTGGTGCTCAACTGCCTGCGCCACCAGAAGAGGCCCTTTCCCTCATTCTTTTTTCTTTAACTCTACATTCGATAAATATCAGAAATTAGAGAAATCTCCCCTCTCAATGTTATAAATTGTTTCCATGCATATTTTTTCTACTAATTAGCTTATGCACCATGCTATGGAGAGTTAACATGTTTTTAATAGTAGATTATATCCACAAATACTTGTCTTCTGCTGCAATGCAAAAAAAAAAAATCATTTATTAATTTGGGGAAAATGGAGTGGTTCAGGCTTTTAAACCCCCAATCTGCCCTCCACTAATCTCTGTGAATCCCACCTGCTCTTGCATTCCTCCTGGATTATGTTACTGCACAGACACACAAGGAAAGAAGCATGGGCTCGGGGCATGGGTCCCTTTGATTCCAGACACTTGGGCTGAGAAGCCAATGAGCACGGACATTCACATATGAAAATACAGACACCTGGGCCAAGAAGCAAGGGGGTAAAAGGGGCTCCTAGCTCTGGCATTCACTGTTAATGGCAAGGTCACTCTGAGGCTAGTAGGTTCAGTTACCATCTCCCTGCTGGCTGATCTGTATTCTTATTCAGCATTAAATGTTTGCAAAATGATATGGAGTTCCCCCAAATTCTCTTTTCATCTGTAGAATCGAAAATGAACATACCCTGCTTGGGATGGTTGCACAATTAATATTAGATTATTCACCATTTCTTTTAGTTGATTTAAAAAAATTCTCCTCAAAAATTTACAGGAAAATGTATCTTTTTTATTTTGTATAACTTAGTTGATACCCCAATAGAGTTTTCAATAGTACCTGAGTGCCTGACAACGAATACTGTCTTTGGATAATTTCTTCATTTTGCATATTTATAAGACTCCTGGATTTGGGTGATGGAGTGAGGGAATGGATGAAACCTTGGCATGGATTTGTGTGCATGTCCAGTGATCTTCACAACCACACCATGCACTTAATATTTATTCTGGATAATTAAATAGCATCTTGTTTTGCAAGCATCCCAGGTCAGGGAGGTTGTTGTCAGTTCCTGCAGATGAAAAGATAATTTTGGAATCTTTGGTAGGATTTTAAAGGCTTTTAATGTTGTATCAGGGGACAGACCAGCTTTCTCTTTCAACATTTCTATGGCATTCTCCTCCCTGTCTCGGAGTGATACCTCCGTTTTACCCTTGCCCCTCAGCACGGGTGTCACCAATTATAGGAGGTGTCCAAGACCATATGTGCTAGCCATAGAGGCTAATGGCAGGAGACCATAAAAAATCCACATTTTTAACTAATTTACCCTACACATGGGAAGCTAAAATCTGAAACTAATGTGACTAATGGTTCTAAGAACAGTCAATTCTCAAATTTATTTATTTGATTACTCAAATTAGATTATTTTTATTGATATAATGTTGGTTTACAACACTGTATAAGATCTAGTGGTATAGGTTCTCACCTCTTCCAATGTATGCTATCATACAACACCCACAATCAAAGCACCACTAATCCTCCCCCATAGTTCATTGACCACATTGTCTTTGCTTTCCACCACTCCTCACATTGTTTAGTCAGTTTCTAAGGTTTGTCATGTTTTGTTATTTTCTTGACCCTTTTATCCTCTGTATTTGACATATTAATGAAATCACCCAGTATTTTTCTTACAATTTTGACTAATTCCACCTTTCATACTCTTTTCAAATTTCATTGATTTTGTCCCAAATATTTGGCCTGCATCTTTTTTATAGTTGAATAATACTCCACTGTGTGCACATAACTTTTTTTTATCCATTCCTCTGTCCTGGAGTAGTTAGCTTGTTTCCATAGTTTGGATTTTGTAAATAGTGCTGCAATGAACATAGGAGTGCATATATCCCTTCAAATCAATATTTTTGCATTAATCAGCTAGATATCTATAAATGGAATTCCTGGATCACATGGTATAGCTATTGTCAATATTTTGAGGAACCTCTATGCTATATTCCATAGTGTAGGGGCAGGATAGGCCAAAGCAGTTTCTCTATGATTCCAGCAGACGGGTGAAGGAGGAGTCCTGGAGTCCTCAGTGGCTTTTCAGGCTTTTATTGTGATTTATGAGGTACACAGCAGGCAGGGGTGCCAGGGTGCCGGGAGGCTGGCAGGCCTCCCAGCCCCCAGCAAATCTTCACTCTTTCTGGGCTCTCCGGCATTCTCTGGTGACCTCTGCTTCTCTTTTGCTCCTTTCTTTTGCTCTCGTTCTCTCTGCTTCTCCTGGCATCGCCATGACACCACCCTTAAAAAAAGAAACCCGGTCTTAGCCCAAGTGTACCCACTTATGCATGCCCACACCCTACTCCAAGTGCCCTCCATCAAGCATGCATTCAGGACTGCAGGGATCCATCATCAATCCTAATGGCGGGGAAGCGGAAAAGCTTGATGCTTTTTCACTTACCCTACACATAGGAACTAGACAGTCTACAGTCCCAACAACAGTCTTGGAGGTTTCCTTTTTCTCCACACCCTCACCAACCATTGGCACAATATTTCTGATCTTTCACAAATGGACAAGTCTTTACAGGCATATGATGGTTTTGATATATATTTTCCTGATAAGTGATGATGAGCATTTTTTTCTTGTGATTGTTGGCCATGTATATGTCTTCTTGGAGCAGTGTCTGTTTAGATCTTCCACCCATATTTTGATTGGGTTGTTTTCCTGTTGAGTTGTTGTAGTGGCAGCAAGGCACAGGACAGGTTTTCTATGATCCAGGCAGATGGGAAGAGGAGGAGTCCTGGAGCCCTCAGTTCTTTTTATTTGTTTGTTTGTTTGTTTTTCTAGGCTTTTAATGATCTCTCTACAGCATTTGCAGTGAGGCAACCAGGCTCAGGGCAGGCAGGGAGGCCTGGGGGCCAGAAGACTGGCAGGCCTCCTACTCCCCCATGAATCTTTACTCTTTATGGACTCTCTGGTTGTAGTGGCAGGAATGACACAGGGCAGGTTTTCTGATCCAGCAGACCGGGTAAAGGAGGAGTCAGAGTCCTCAGTGGCTTTCGCAGGTCTTTTACTTTGATTCACCAGGCATATGGCAGGCAGGGGTGCTGGGGGGCTGGGAGGCTGGCAGTCCTCCCAACCCCCAGCAAATCCTTACTCTCTCTGGGTTCTCTGGTGTTCTCTCTGCTTCTCTCTTCTTCTATTGGCTTCTGTTCATTCTTGGCTTCTGCTGGCGTCCCCATGATGCCGCTCTTATAAACGCAGTCTCTCAGCCCAGGTGTACCCACTCCATTTGCCCGCCTGGGCATGCATTCAGGACCACAGGGATCCCTCATCTATCCTAACGGCGGGAGGGCAGAAAAGCTTGATACTTTTATCTTACCCTACACTGGTGTTCTCATTCTCTCCTGGTCTCTTCTCTGGTCTCCACTGCACTCTGATGCATGGTTCTCTACCCGCACGTGTCCTCTGCTGCCATGCTCTGTGCTGCTGCCTTTATATGCTCTGCCACTCTGCTCAGGTGCGCCCACACTCTCATGCCAACACCCTAGTCCAGGTGCTACCATCAGCCACATGTGCAAATCACAGCTATCAATCATTGGTGCTAATGGTGGGAGAGTGGAAAAAACCTGGTCACTTCCATTTACCTACAATTGAATAAGTTTTTTTGTAAATATTTGAAATTAGTCCTTTGTTAGAAGTATGATGTGTGAATATTTTTTCCTGTTTGGTAGGTTGTCTTTTTTTAAATGATAGTCTTTTGTTGTGCAGGGGCTTTTCATCTTCATGCATTCACATTTGTTAATTTTTGCTTTTTTTATTGCTCTTAGAATCAAGTCCCCAAGTAAGAGAGTGTTTTGCTTATGTTTTGTTCTACATATTTCATGGTTTAAGGTTATGTCCAAATCTTCAACTCATTTTGAGTTCATTTTTCAATATGGTATGAGATCATGTTTACTTACATTCTTTTGCTTGTTTCTGTCCAGTTTTCCCAGTATCATTTGTTGAAGAGGCTTCCCTTTCTCAATTATATTTTCTTGAATCCTTTGTTATAAAATTAACTGTTCATGTAAGTATGAATTGATTTCTGGGCTCTCAATTCTATTCCATTGATATATTTGTCTATTTTTTTTTTAAGATTTATTTTATTCATTGTAAAGGCAGGAATAGACACAGTGCAGGTTTTCTGATCCCATGCAGACCAGGTAAAGGAGGAGTCAGAGTCCTCAGTGGTTTTGGCAGGTCTTTTATTGGGGTTCAGTAGGTACGTGGCAGGCTGGGGGGCCGGGAGGCTGGCAGTCCTCCCAGCCCCCAGCAAATCTTCACTCTATCTGGGCTTTCTGGTGTTCTCAGATTCTGCTTCGGGCTTCTTCTCTTTTGGCTTCTCTTTCTGCTTCTGCTGCTGCTGCTGGTGTCCCCGTGACGCCGCCCTTAAAAGCCCAGTCTTAGCCCAGGTGAATCACATCTACCTATGCCCACACCCTATTCCAGGTGCCCACCATCAGGCATGCATTCAGGACCTCAAGGATCCATCATCTATCCTGATGGCGGGAGGGCAGAAAAGCCTGACATTTTTTACCTTACCCTACATTCATACAAGAGCTGGGGTGTAGGCCAGAGGTGTGGGGGAATGGGAGGATTCACCAGAGACAGAGTGGGAAGCAGAACATACTGTTGATGGGAGCAGGCGAGACAAGAGGGGTCTGCTGTGTTATGTGGAGCTCCCTGGCCGGAATATAACTAGTTCTGCAGTTGCTGTAGATAGCTTCATAAGTGCTGAGACTTAACCCCTTGTGCCACAAAGGAGGCCCCAGTTCTGCTATTTTCTTAAGCCTCATGCAATCCTGAAGTCTGGTGAAATTTCTGTTGGGTTGGATCAAGGATGTTTCTGTCTATCCCTTGGTTTAAGTTAATTCCCTCACTGTGACAACTTTCATTCATTGTGCTCCTTAATCATTTCCCTATTCCCCTTGGGTGTGTTCAGGCTTCTGGATCTTTTCTTTACCACATATGAGTTGAGGAATGTTCTATTGAAAATGACAATACAAATATTATGCCTCTGTCTACCAAGCTTCTCAGTGGGGTGTAATCACAGAAAAAGAGAAAGTAAGAAACACCTATACCCTCTCTCTCCAACTTTGTTAACTTTTAATAAGAAAACAGCTATCTGAGAATAGCAAAGACATCATTTGGGGTACATGGATTTGAGCAAAAATCTTAAGTCCTTAGGAAAGATACAGGTTGAAGCTCTTAGAGGGATAAAAGGATGAGGTAGCAGATAAAGGAAGCAAAATGTAAAATGATCTAGAGGAGGGGTTGCAAGTTAAAAATGGATTTTTTTTTCTTTATCTGTCCTTTCAAACAGGGTGTAATTGTTCTTGCTGACTTCTTAGAATGCTGGAAGTTTGACCAAGACAGAGTCATATCCAATTTAAAGAGGACAGTAAAGTGACTGTTTTCAGCTATGACTTTCTTTGGACTTAATTTAACATAACTCCAATCATGTAAATTTTCACAAGATATTTTTGCATGTGTGAGAAGCTTACAGTCTAGGGGTTAAGAACTGAAGGTATTTTTAAAAATGCCAAATAGAGGGTGCAGGGTAAGGAAAAATGTCAGGCTTTTCTGCCCTCCCGCCATCAGGATAGATGATGGATCCCTGTGGTCCTGAATGCATGCCTGATGGTGGCCACATGGAATAGGGTGTGGGCATAGGTAGATGGGATTCACCTGGGCTAAGACTGTGCTTTTAAGGGCTTTCTACCGTGACGCCAGTAGAAGCCAAGGAGAAGCCGAAAGAAAAGCCAAGAAAGGAGTAGAGAAGCAGAGAGAAAAGCAGAGAAGGCTGGAGAGCCCAGATAGAGTGAAGGCTTGCATGGGGCTGGGAGGACTGCCAGCCTCCCGGCCCC
This sequence comes from Talpa occidentalis, assembly GCF_014898055.3. NCBI lineage: Eukaryota > Metazoa > Chordata > Mammalia > Eulipotyphla > Talpidae > Talpa > Talpa occidentalis. Next base: position 69,297,896 of record NW_026555331.1, read on the forward strand.
CCAGCACCCCTGCCTGCTTTGTACTGGGTAAATCCCAATAAAAAGACCTGCAAAAACCACTGAGGACTCTGACTCCTCCTTTACCTGGTCTGCATGGGATCCTAGAAAACCTGCTCAGTGGCCATTCCTGACCCTACAGAGGTCCTCCCCTGGTGGCACAGCAGTTGAGCACTGGGCTGCGAAGCTGCCCGCAGCCTCTGCAGCGCCAGTTTGATCCCCTGCCACGGGCGAGGGTCCCACATGGCACACAGACCTGCGGCACCCGCTGCGGCACCCGCTGCTCCCCTCAGCAGTGTATTTCGTCAGTCTGCCTGTTCTGTTCCCCGCTCTGGCTCTGGTGAATTCTGTCACCCTCCCGCACTTCTGAATGTACCCAGTGCTTGAATGAATGAATGCATGAATAAATAAATCTTTTTAAAAAATGCCAAAGAAGTGAAAGAAGAAAACTGTATTGTAACCTGTAGGGATAGGAAAGGAAACAGAGCAGGTTTTCTGATCCAGCAGACCGGGTAAAGGAGGAGTCAGAGTCCTCAGTGGCTTTAGCAGGTGTTTTATTTAGATTTTACTGGGTACATGCCAGGTAGGGGTGCTGGGGGGCCGGGAGGCTGGCAGGCCTCCCAGCCCCCAGCAAGTCTTCACTCTATCTGGGCTCTCTCTGGCGTTCTCTCTGCTTCTCTTCTTTCTCAGCTTCTCTTTTGGCTTCTCCTGGCGTCCCCGTGACGCTGCCCTTAAAAGCACAATCTTAGCCCAGGTGAATCCCATCCACACATACAACATCCTACTCCAGGTGCCCCCATTAGGCATGCATTCGGGACCACATGGTTCTGTCATCTATCCTAATGGCGGGAGGGCAGAAAAGCCTGATACTTTTTACCTTACCCTAATAACTCAATGTACTTTATTATTATTATTTTGGTAACTGAAAGGTATGGCATGGTAAAGAGCCAGGCCAAGCTTTCTCTAAAGGAAGGGAAAATTTATTGCTCCCGGGCAGAATTCACGGAACCAAGATGGAGGTCAGTGAATTTGCGCACATTATCAAGGGAAGACAGGCTTTTTATAGAGTGAGGAGAGGTGAAGTGGTAAACTCGGGGAGGGGGGAAGTTTGTAGGGCAGGTGAGGCTCATTGCAGGAATCCTCCATGGGGAGTTCCACATTCCTGCGCCCAGGTGAGCCTCCTGGTGGGCTTTTCCATCCAGGCTTCCTGAGTCCTGCATCGACCTTTCAGTAACTAAATGTACTTTATGTACTTTGCAGAAAATAAATTTCCTTTTTTTTTCCGCCTTCACATTGTCACAGCCTGGATTGTACTTGAATGGAATTGTTATTTCTTGAAACATGAATGATCTCATCGCAACAGATCACTGTTCAGAACTGCTGACAAAGAACATTTTAGTTTTGTTCTTAAAATTTTTGCATATGATTATCAAGTTGAGTCATGTTAAAGATTAATTTTAGGTAAAGTTAATGTGAAATAATCTCTTCCTAAAAATCTTAATAAGAATTGAGCCTATGTTTTTCTTCATACTTCAGCTATCTCTTTACATTGTTTTCCCTTTTTTAAAAAATTAATATATTTATATAAGCACTGGGTACAGTCAGAAGTGCGGGAGGGTGAAAGAATTCACCAGAGCCAGAGCAGACCAACGGAATACACTGCTGAGGGGAGCAGCAGGCGTGACAAGAGAGGTGTAGCGCTCCATGCCGGACCCTTGCCCGGTGGCTGGGGGCCCAGTGCTCAACTGCTGCGCCACCAGGGGAGGCCCTGTTTTCCTCTTCTTTATAACCTACTTAGCCCCACATTCCACTCCAGGTGTCCTCCATCAGGTATGCATTCAGGACTGCAGGGATCCATCATTAATGCTAATGGTGGGAGAGCAGAATAGAAATTACTTACCCTACACCTTCATAGTAAGATGGTTTTACAGTTATACCTGATGCTTGCAGTTGCTTTTAAATGTTATATATTCGGCTAATTAAAATCTCTTCCTTCTGGGCCTCCCTAGTGGCGCAGCAGTTCAGCGCTGTGTTGCGAAACTGCCCGCAGCCTCTGCAGCGCTGGTTCGATCCCCGGCTGCTCCCCGGCCACCGGAGGAGGGTCCCACATGGCGTGCAGACCTCTCCTGCCGCCCGCTGCTCCCCTCAGCAGTGTACTTCGGTCCTTCTGCCTGCTCTGCTCCCTGCTCTGGCTCTGGTGAATTCTCTCACCCTGTGCTTCTGACTGTACCCAGTGCTTGTATAAATAAATAAATAAACAAATCTTAAAAAAAATAAAATAAAATCTCTTCCTTCTATGTTCACTGTGATATTTTTATTAAGAACAAATGTTGCACTAGTTTAAATGCCAATTTAGGCATAAAGTGTTTTTCTACATTGCCATTTTATTAATGAATCTTGTCACCGCAAATGATCTTTGTTTTCTTAGAACAAAACATTCTGTCATGGTATATTGTTATCTTAATTAAGCGCCTTTCCATTTGTTTATATTTTATTTATCATTATTGTCTGTATTAATAAGCATTAGTAGTTAATAGTTTCTTTTTGGATCACTTGCTAAGATAACATTAAAAGTGGATACTATTGGGCCTCCCGGGTTGTGCAGTGGTTGAGTGCTGGGCTGCGAAGCTGCCTCTAGCCTCTGCAGAGCTGGTTCCATCCCCGGCCGCCAGCAAGGATCCCACATGGCGTACAGACCTCTCCTGCCGCCCGCTGCTTCCCTCAGCAGTGTACTTCGGTCCTTCTGCCTGCTCTGCTCCGGCTCTGGCTCTCTCGCCCTCCCGCGCTTCTGACTGTACCCAGTGCTTGTATAAATAAATAAATAAATCTTAAAAAAAAAAAAAGTGGCTGCTATTTATCATGACATCATAAGAAGCTAGTATTTTTCAGGTTAGGTAATTGTTATATAAATTGATAGGGCATTGACGAGCTAACATTTCAAAATATAACATCTGAGAATTATAAAGTTTTCAGTTATATAATTATAGTTATAAAATAATAGAAAATAAAATATGATTCAATTATTAGAAGGTCTCAAAGCATAAGCAGAAGTTTTGAGGTTTTGTCAAGCAAGAGAACTTGGACTACTTTAAAAAATTAGGAACATTAAGTTTATTCAGTTTATACGTTTGCTTGATTTCAAGTCATTAGAAGTAGAAAACATTATCAAGTCACTTTTTTCAATAGGTAAAATTCAAACTGTCCTTTCATAGGTTTGCTCTAATATTGAAGAAAAACTGACTAAAAATAAGATCACAACAGGAAAATCTACAGTTTCAGATTACAAATTACCGGGCCTCCCCGGTGGTGCAGCAGTTGAGCGCTGGGCTGCGAAGCTGCCCACAGCCTCTGCAGCGCTGGTTCAATCCCTGGCTGCCAGTGAGGGTCCCACATGGCACGACAGACCTCTCCTGCCTCACCTGCTGCTCCCCTCAGCAGTGTATTTCATCAGTCTGCCTGTTCTGCTCCCTGCTCTGTCTCTGGTGAATCCTCTCACCTTCCCGTGCTTCTGACTGTACCCAGTGCCTGTATAAATAAATAGTTTAAAAAAATTACAAATTACCCAATAATCATATATTCACATAACTTTTAAATATATATATATATATATTCATCATTCTGTTATTTATGGGGTATTTTTATGGTTTGTTTTTGTCTTTTTATGTTTAACACTGTAGGGTAGATGAATTGATCATACCTTTTACCCCACTAGCCTCTGTGGTTATCACCTGTGTCCTTGCCTGTGTTACTGCAGATGGCGCTTGGGAACAAGGGGGAAGGGCACATGTGCCTGAGCGTGGACACCTGAGCATAGGTGTCTGCTCATGCGCAAGTGGGCACATTTGTGCCTAGAGGCCAGGAGAAAAGCAGCGGCCGGGCCTCCCCGGTGGCGCAGCGGTTGAGCGCAAGGTTGCGAAGCTGCCCGCGGCCTCTGCGGCCAGTTCGATCCCCGGCTGCTCCCCGGCCACCTGAGGAGGGTCCCACATGGCGCGCAGACCTCTCCTGCTGCCCGCTGCTCCCCTCAGCAGTGTACTTCGGTCCTTCTGCCTGCTCTGCTCCCCGCTCTGGCTCTGGTGAATTCTCTCACCCTCCCGCGCTTCTGACTGTACCCAGTGCATGTATAAACAAATAATAAATAAATAAATCTTTAAAAAAAAAAAAAAAAAGAAAAGCAGCGGCCACGGTGGTAATTGGAAGATGACAAGTGTAACTACAGAAGAGGCTGACTGGGGGAGAGAATGCCGGAGTGAGCCCAGAGAAAGGGTAAAGATTTGTGGGGGCGCTGGGAGACTTGATTGCCTTCCTGCCTCCCAGCATCTCCCATCCCCCACCTACCAGGCCTGAACATCCAGACCAGCCTGCTTGTCTCAACAGACACCTTCCCATCAGGTTTTCTTTGGATTTTGTTTCCACTGTCTTATGTGTTACTTCTGTTGATGTTTTACTTGAAGGTTGTGAGGAGGCTTGAATGTGATGGCGGATACTTTGACTTGTTGAATGGTTTGATTTCCAAACATGTTCCGATGGTTCTCGCTTTGTTCTCCACCGCTCCCTGTTGTATAATTTAGATGACTTTTACATCTCGATGAGATGTGTTGTCATTTTATAATAGTCCCTTCCAGTGTTTTTTTTAAAAGCGGCCTGGTGGTGATAAATTCTCTCTTTTTTTTTTAATAGAGGCATGAATTTATTTATTTATTTGTTTGTTTGTTTATACATGCACTGGGTACAGTCAGAAGCGCGGGAGGGTGAGAGAATTCACCAGAGCCAGAGCGGGGAGCAGAGCAGGCAGAAGGACCGAAGTACACTGCTGAGGGGAGCAGCGGGCGGCAGGAGAGGTCTGCGCGCCATGTGGGACCCTCCTCAGGTGGCTGGGGAGCAGCCGGGGATTGAACCGGCGCCGAAGAGGCCGCGGGCAGCTTCGCAACCCAGCGCTCAACCGCTGTGCCACCAGGGAGGCCCAGGTGGTGATAAATTCTTTTAATTTATTATCTCTAATGCTCCTTTAAAAAAATATTTATTTATGCATACAAGAACTGGGGTACAGGCGAGAGGTATGGAGGGTGAGAGGATTCACCAGAGACAGAGTGGGGAGTAGAACAGGCAGACTGACTGAAAACACTGCTAAAGGGAGCAGCGGGTGAGCCAAGGATGAGCCCACCGGGGATGGAACTTCTGCTGCAGAGGCTGGGGATTGCTTCATAGTGATGTGCTTAACTCCTTGAGCCACCAGGGGCACCCTCTAATGCTCTTTATCCCTCTTTTGCCCTTGAATGATAGACTGACAAGTTTAAAAAAAAGAAAAAAATTTGAAAACTTTACATATTTAATGTCACTACCTTATTCACTAATTTTTCCACCAGAATCTGTGGACAGTCTAATAGGGGTTCCCTGGAATGCAACTTCATCTGAATATATTTAGTATATTTTCCTTGTTAGTTGTTTTTAGCTATTTGCTTATAACATGTGCCTTGGATTGCATGTTTGGTATTTTTAGACTCTTGTGTTTTTGAATCAGGGTATTCCAATCTGGTCCTTTACTAGGGTAGATTTTTTTTTTTAAAGATTTATTTATTTATGCATACAAGAACTGGGGTATAGGCTAGAGGTGCGGGGTAGGAAGGGTGAGAAGATTCACCAGAGACAGAGTGGGGAATGCACAAGACAGGCAGATGGACTGAAATACATTATTGAGACAGGAGAGGTCAGCTGCGCCATGTGGGTTGCTTCCTGGTGGTCCGGGGATCAAACTCATGCTGCAGAGGCCGCAGATTACTTCATAGTGCTGTGCTTACCCTCTTGTGCCACCAGGGAGGCCCAGGGTAGGTATATTTTTGACTATTTTTTAAAAATTCCTCATGCCTTTCATGTCATTTTGAGATCCCATGATATGAAAATTATTTGTGTTAAAATTATCTGTTTTCACACTTTTTTTCTTTGGTGGCCTATTTTTGAGTTTTCTACTATTGTGCTTATTCTATCAGCTACTTGCTTTTTGTCTACTATTGGGATCATCTATGGTATCTTTTAAAATACATTTATAGGGCCTCCCCGGTGGCGCAGCGGTTGAGCGCAAGGTTGCGAAGCTGCCCACAGCCTCTGCAGCCCCGGTTTGATCCCCGGCTGCTCCCCGACCACCAGAGGAGGGTCCCACATGGCGCGCAGACCTCTCCTGCTGCCCGCTGCTCCCCTCAGCAGTGTACTTCGGTCCTTCTGCCTGCTCTGCTCCCGGCTCTGGCTCTGGTGAATTTGCTCACCCTCCCTCGCTTGTGACTGTACCCAGTGCTTGTATAAATAAATAAATCTTAAAAAAAATACAATAAAATCCATTTATAGTAATTTTGGACTTTTTAAAATTTTCTTTGAAATATTCTCATATTTTTTTTTTCTATCCTTATTTTACTCTTTGTTTAGCCACTGTTTTTCTTTTGACGAGCATGGTTGCAACTGTTAATTAAACTCCTCCTTAGGCAGATTATTCTGCTGCATTGAGATTTCCCAGGGTTGTTTTATTCCCCTCACAATGAATGGTATGCTCCTGTCTCTTCATTTTTTTTTTTTTTTGAGTTGATATAAGTATTCTTGATGGATATGCCTTGTATTACCTTGACAGTTCTCAGGATGTGATCCTAGTTTATTTACCAGGCATCCATATGTCTATTGCATCACAGACCCTCTGCACCTCACAGATGACTGAAGCACAGGTGTGTAGGAAATAGGAGTGGACAATGTATGGTGGGATGGGGGAGAACATAGTTTTCTCAGAATTTCTCAGACTGTTTTTAACAGTGACCTTCTAGCACAGGTGGCCTAGTAGATAACATGAAGCCATGAGATGTAATTTGCATGCGTGGAAAGCAGTGGAAAATGTGACCTTGATAATTCATATGCAAGAAACCTACTTCTGTAAACTAGGCCTAAACTTGGCCCTGTGCCAGCTTTGTCTATCAATTATATAAAAGCTAATAGGGCCCCTCCAGTTGGGGCTCTCATTGGCCTTTCATGGACCACTTATGGACTTGGGGGCACTGTTGTGGCCAGGGCCCCAGGGAGCTGCCACAGCTAAACGCTGTTGCTACTGCACCTATGTATTTCACCACTTCATAATCAAGACTTGTCCCTGCTTCCCTTATCTAGGCTTCCTGACCTGTTTTCTGCTGCCATTGAGAACTGGGCAAGCTTGTAGCCTGAGTCCCCACCCATGGCAAGGAAGATGGGATGGTGTGCAGACCAGTAGGAGACCTGACAGGCAAGCAGCTACCAGGAGGTTACTACTAACAATTATCAATATTTCAAGCCTCTTAATATGCTGTGGGTGTCTAAGTTGGATGTCTGATGTGATATACTCTCTTTTAAGTCAATTCCTCAGTTAAAACATCCTGAATAATCCTGTACTAGCTTGAGTCTCTCAGCTGTGGTTCATGTCTGGTAAATGAGTTTCACAATTAGTCCATAGATGTAGCACCAACTGGGAGATATGATTGGGAAAGCTCATGAACTGTTTTGTTTTCCTTTCCCAGTATAGACTCTTGCTCTGGAAAACTTCTTAAGGTCCAGGTGCTTTGAACTCTGCTTAATGATATGCTGTTTAGCTATCTCAGTTTTGGCCCTGGGTAGGGAAGAGGCAGGTGGCTTTTCACAGCACAGTTGCATGTTATAGTGAAAGACCACTTCTGTCCAGACACAGGTGAGCCAATCTAGCTCTCCTTTCCAGTTCAGGCTCCAGCTACACACATTCATCCAGATACCTGAAGCGCAAGCCAACAATCACCCACCAACACTGTAGGCACTATATCAAGACTGTAGGCAGCCACACAGGCTGCCTAGTATTCTAAAGTTCCCTTGTTTAGGGCCTCCCCAGTGGTACAGGGGTTAAAGTCTCAGCACTATCAACTATTACCAGCCAGTGCTGCATGTGAGTTTGATCCCCAGCCAGGGAGCTAACCCACATGGCGCAGCAGACCCCTCCAGTCTTGCCCACTTCTCCCCTCAGCAGTGTATTCCCCGCTCTGTCTCTGATGAATTCTCTCATACTCAGCACCTCTAGCCTATACCCCAGTTCTTGTATGCATAAATACATCTTTAAAATTAATATTTACTTTTATTTATTTATCCATACACCCTGGTATCTAAGACAGAGATGATGGAGGTGGGTGAGAGAATCCACCAGAAACAGAGTGGGGAAACAGAACAGGCAGATCTACTGAAATACACTGCTAAGGAGAACAGTGGGAGAGACAGGAGAGGTCTGCTTTGCCATGTGGGTCAGCTCCCTGGCTGGACAAGGATCAAACTCATGCTGCAGTGGCTGGCAATAGCTTGATAGGGCTATGTCTTTAACCCCTGTGCCTTTTTGCTATCCAGCAGCATAGTGTCTACATTTTCAGGTGCTGACCTGTTCTGGTATTCTACCGTAGGTCTTGGCACCAATGTTCCTACAGGTTTTTGGAGATGACCCCTCCTTCCTGCATACTTACTCTATGTGTCCCCTTCTTTTGTGTAGTCGCTAGGTTCTAAAGTCCCTGCTGTGGCATGAGTCAGTCAACAATATCAGAAAGGCCTTATTGCACCTGTCACTCCTTCTCTTGGATTGCACTGCCCCTGTAGTGCTCAAAACACAAACTGCAGTTTTTTCCACCTCTGCCATGCAATAAACTGTCATTAAGGGATCGTGGTCTTTATTTTCATATAATTTGGTAGCAAACATGTGGATGAACTGAGCCTTGTGCCTTCACATTCTGCTATCTTGCATGAATCCAAGTGCCACTCTTTGCAGTGCTGTTGGATGGACTATTGTAGGACAAATGAAGTATATGTGGCTTTTTCATGTCCTCCCACTACTAGCTTCTATGGCCAGCAGGTACTTTTTTGCACTTCTCCTAGGCTGCAAGGATACCTGGGGCTTAGAGGCATGGGAGACCTGTGCTGAGAAGCGAGGGATAAAAGGGTGGCACCACACTGAGGCAGGAATATGAGAGGGCATGAGACTGAGAGGGAGAATGTCAGAGCTGCTGAGAAAGCTTGTCTGTCCTCTGATTCAGCATTAAAGGCATTTAAAGATCTAATGAGGGCTCCAAAATTCTCATCAGCTCTGAGAGAACTGACAACTACCTCGCCTGGGATGGTTGCACAAATATGCATCTTCCTGTGTCTGGTAAATTTCCTTGGCTAAGAAGGCTAGAGGTAGTGTTTAGAAACAAATGGGGCTATAACTTATTTCCCTTGCCTGGTCACAATATGAGAAGCATATCCAAGACTATAAATGCCATTTTATTTGTGGTCTTGACTCAAGCTTATCCATGCCCCAAATTCCTTGACTGAACAAGGCGATTTATTTTATGCTGACGATCAGCATATCTGTCTGATCATCTCCTGATTTAAGTGTGGCTGGGTAATTTCAGTTTCCAGGTGTTCTCACTAGCCCGGTCAGATGGAACTGGGAAGCACGCTCTGCAGAAGGTGGGCTATCTTTTCAGAATCCAAGTGCCACTCCCACTTGTCTGGGAATGGGCAGGCACAGTTCCAGGAAAAACTACTTGGTTGCAGAATTCTGCACCCTGTTGTGTTCCCTGGTAAGAGTGTACCACCAACTTGATTCTGCAGATGAGCAAAATCTGGTTGGGCATTCTTGGGTTCTGTGGGTAGGAACTCTGCTAAGATATGAATCCTCATTGAATCCCCTTTGCCCTTCTTGATCACCAGCACATTCCAGTGGTTGAACTGGCAGTTTCTCCTGTGGTTCCCAGGGGTGTAACCAGAGTAGGGACTCCCAAGAAACAACCCACAATGCTGAAGGTGCTGGATGTCACTGGCTTTCTTTTCCCACTTTGTGAACTCTGGGCTCAGAGGAGAACTTTTAGCATGATGTGTTGGCCTAGAAAGGAAAAATGTGGTTAACGTGCAACTACTTACCTTTCTAGTATATTCTGTCTTGGTATCTGTAGTACAGGGGTTGCTTCGGTCTTACCTCCATGTTCTAGGATTCTCTCATATCTTGTCCATGATGAGTTCATCGTTATGTGAGGAGGAGTGGTGAAGTCAGGCACAACCTATGTGGTCATCTTGGTGATATTACCTAGCATGTGCAAACCTTGAATAGCTTTAGCAATGACCTGAGTGACCAGGAACATATGGGTTTCTTTATTGTCTTTCCTCAGTGCCTCCCATTTCTAGGAAGTGCTCAGTGCATATAAGCCGATATATTAATTCACTTACCCTTCCTCATTTCTTAGGTCTAGTATTCATCATCTGTGTGATTTCTACATATGTACACACTTTTAATTGATCATGGTAACCATATTTGTCATCACTCACTTTATTTTTTTGCACATATAGACCAGAGCCAGGGTAAGAAATGCCGGTTACTCATCTTCATAAATGCTCATAGCTGAGATATTACTGAGTTAATCACACCTGACCTGAGGTGTTCTCAATGCAGGGCTCCTGGAGAGGATTGGTACCCTCACCCTGACCTCCTAACTTTTTCTGCCAGTACAACTAATGAGACATGAGAAGAGAAAGTCTCGGGATTATTTTAGTGGAATAAGATATCAGATGCTACAGTGGTCCCCATATCAGCAAGTCCAGAAGTAATGGAATTACTTGCATCAGACCTAAGTTTCTGACATTGAGCCTTTGAACAACCCTGGAATTGCCTAGCATGGATTCATTTTTATGGAAGAAATAAACCCTGATAGTGTTGACCTTTTTATCCAGGTGTTTAGCAAAAAGCAATATGATATTCAACACAACTTTGCAGAGAACTAATTACATTTCAGTAGTGTGATATTTTTTGTTCATTTTTGGGGTGTATTTTTACTATCTGATAGACAATCATAAGCCCCCTATTCTTGTATGCCCATAATTTTGTTTGTTGAATGAATAGATCCACAAAATTCTTATCCTGGGTATTTCCTTATTCTAATTCATTATGGCAAATCAAGTTGTTCTTTCTATAACACTTATCTCAAGACTTAAGTTCTCCTTAGAGCATCATGTCTAGCCTGCCCTGAATAAACATGATGTTCATTCACATATCCCCAGAACATTTTAAAGCATATATATCTTTTGCATGAAGTTTGGAGTCACTAAGGTTTTTTAGGCGAGCTAGATTGAAAGCACAGAATAGGAAAGAAGAATAAGAGTAGGGGAGAAGTATGGGGGCCAATTGAATAGGACATAAATTTTGCATTTGCTCCTCCAACACTGGGATATAAGCTCCACAGGGACAATGGTTCTATTTATCTTGCTCTGCTGCCATGTCTAAAGAATACCTTGTGCATAATTCTTAATCAGTAAATATTTACTAAAACATACTTTGAGGGAAAAAATGGATAGGTAATGAGTTAGAAATTAAGTAGATTGAAGAATGTGGAGATTTGTGATAATGATGAAGGTAGTAGAAAAAGGCAACTCTATGATACTTAAAAATATGTTTGAAACATGATACTATTTTTTTAATTGATTTCAGAATAGTTTTTCTCAGAAATGAGAACTTTGAGCACAATAGTGGAGACAAAACATTTTTGTTTATTTTTTTATTATATTTTAAAAGGATAGGTTTACTAGGAAAAGGAGAAAAAGAGATGCACCTGCACAGTCATAGCCTGGCAGAAGAGCTGCTAAAAATTATTTTCTGGAAATTTGGAAATTGAAGCAACTTTAGGATCTTGATTATAGTTTCCATTTTCAGAGCCCAGAGTGGTTAAAGAAATAAATATTTGAAAGGAACTTAAAATGTTAAGGTGACCAAAAAGCCCTAGAAATATTGAACTTATCTCAAATAGGACAAATGAGCTATGACAACTAAATGTAATGTGTAACCGTAGATTGGGACTGGACTGGAAGATCATTAAAACATAAATTTTGAAACTTAGATAAGGTCTGTACATAATACTTCATCAATATTAATTTCTTGGTTTAGTTTTCATACTTTACTTGAATAAGTTTTTAACATTGCAAAACTCTCAGGGTTTAAGAAAAAAATAACTGTTTTTGTATGTGAACAAATTAACTATTTTGCATATGAAATTACTTCAAAATAATGAGACAATGGAAAAGTATCAGATTCTTGCAGAGATAAAAATGATTTTAAAAAGTTATCTCTTAAAGCTAATATATATTAAAAATCATATTAAGGGCAAATGGATACTATTTCCATTAGGATAAGGTGTGTTCATATGACAACATGAAATTTACTATTTGACAGCTGGAACATTTCAAAGTATCTTCTGTGGCATGATGGTACATTCATTTTTATGCTGTGTGACATCATGAAATTATGAACTAAGTCACTGGCATATTCTTATGTTCTAAAAAGAATGGAGGACAGGATTTCTATGTAGATTATTTAAAAAAAAAAACTCAGAAATTAGAGGTGGGGGGAATTTTAAATAGTGAAATTAACAAAGAAGAAAAGTCAGTTCAATGGTTCCGATTGAGCTGGTTACCATAATGGAAAAATAGACTTCAGTAGCGCTGAGGATCCTCTGAGGAATGAATGACTAGTTGGTGTGCACATAGAAAAGATTTTCCTATCACATCTGTTTCCCATCATTCAGTTTGGCCAAAGACTTTACCTTTACCTTTTACCAGATTTCTACATGTACTTACAGGGATCAGCAGACAATTCTAGTTGCCTTTTGTGGCGGCAAATAAATAAAAATCTGAAATAGTTCAACTTTTGTGTATATATCTATGTTCTCAAACTATACTTATGTTTTTCTGGAGACTGCAGAAATGGCCAAATAGGCCAAACAGACCTTGGATTGAGAGGATGGAGTCAGACTGGATGCCCTGCATGCTCCAACCTTTGCAGTTTTTCATCCACTTGTGTTCTTCCCAAAGGAAAACAGGAATATCATAATTTCTGCAGTAGATCACAATCTCTACAAAAGGTTCAAAGCATATGGATCGGTTATACTTGGCGGGTCTATAAATTGTTTAGCAGTTTTGAAGCTGCCATTTATATTTATAATCTTCAGTATCAACCATCCATTTTATAATTTTTGCCTTGACACACAGGTGAATATTTGCAGGGATTGGAGCCTGTGGTGGCAGGACAGGGACAGAGCTGGTTCTATGATCAGAGCAGACTGGGTTAAGGAGTGTCCTGGAGCCCTGGGTGGCTTTCTCAGGCTTTCATTGAGCTTTTACATGTAATGCAGCAGCCAGGTACACAGCAGACAGGGGTGCAGGCCTGTAGGATAGGGGAAGGAGGCTGGGAGGCCTCCAAGCCCCAGCAAGTCTTCACTCTGGCCTTGTCTGGCTTGCTTTCTGTCCTGCTTCTCTCCTATCTCTCTTGGGAATATCTCAATACTACTGCCTTGGCACAGAGAAATAAACAACACAACATAACAATGTAACAAAATGCAGGTGCCCCATCAAGTAGGGCAGTCCTAATGGTGGGAGGGCAGAAAAACCTGAAAACCATTTACCCTACAGAGTCCTTAGTTGCTTTATTAGGCCAGAACTGGAACAACCTCCAATTTAGTTATTACCAGACACAAACACCAAGAGGTAAATCTGTGAATATGAATTCCATATATAATATGGAATATATATACACATATATGTATCTATACATATATATATATTTCTCATTTAGATTCTCACAATAAATGTTATATTCCTAACAAATGTTATTCATTAATTAAAGGTCAACTAGCAAGAAAGCTCTAAAATTTTGGGGGGTTGGGGAAGGTTGCAGTTTTGATTTCACTGAAACCCTTACTGTGTTCATGTGGGGAAGTTATCACTACTACTTCCACTACCCCCACAGACACATTCTGGATACAAAACTTCTAATCCAATATATTCATGAACATAAAGTAAAAATTTCTCTAGCATGTTATTGGGGTAATGGCAAGAATAGTTGGTTGTATTCTAAGCTTTGGTGCAAAAATTGAAACAGTTTCCTTATTATACATGCCATAGAATATTTAGTTGCTAATTCAATACATATACTACGTCCTGAGGGTGTAGAGAACTGGCTAGGGAGTTGGCTTGCAAGAGCTGGCTGCAAGCTGGCTGACCAGGGCTGGTTGTAAGATAGAAGACTGAGGCTGGGTGCTAGAGGGAGTAGAAAGCTGACATACAAAGGCTTTTGGCCACTGAGCTAGCAGGCAGAGGCTGGTAACCACAAGAGCACGCAGTTACTGACAGTGTCTTTACACTTCTGGGTGGGCAGTGGGGCAATGAGGTGAAGGAGTGGTGGAAAAGCATCCAAAACGGGAAAATCCCCATAAGAGATTATATTTTTTTTATTATTTTTTAGATTTATTTATTTATACAAGCACTGGGTACAGTCAGAAGTGCAGGAGGGTGAGAGAATTCACAAGAGCGGGGAGCAGAACAGGTAGAAGGACCGAGGTACACTGCTCAGGGGAGTAGCAGGCATGGCAGAAGAGGTCTGCGCACCATGTGGGACCCTCGTCAGCTGCCCAGGATTGAACTGGTGCTGCAGAGGCTGCAGACAGCTTTGCAACCCAGCGCTCGACCGCTGCTCCACCAGGGAGTCCCACCATAAGAGATTATAAAGGTAAACCTACCCCTAACATTAAAGGACTCCTCCCTTGGATGCCCTCCTACTCTCAGGAGTGTCTTGCAGTAAACCTGAGTTTGCTAATCTTCCATCCAGTGTGTCAGTGATAATTCCTCAATTGCTTGGACACAAGAACCCACCCAACTGGCAACAGTCCTACAAGAAGGCACCCAAAAATCAAGCTGATATTTTATCTGAGCATTTAATAGGTTATCCCATCAGTATGTAAGGAAAATGAGTTAAAATTAGACTCTTTTTTCATCTTCCACACAACAGACAGCCCATACCTTGAAATGCTGCTCTATACCATCTCTTAGCCTTGCAAACAACAGATGGGTCTTGCATTTGCAACAATGTATCAGCTGTGTGGATATGGTAATTTAACAGTGTAAAGGGGGCTAGACAATGAAGTTGCTGTCCTGCCTCTCTCTTCTGGAGTCTCTCTTGCTCTGTCTGCCTGCCTGTGTGTATGGTCTGCTTTTTCGGTATTAAATGACTGTAAAATCCCCTGAAGGCTCCAAATTATCTTTTCATTTGGGAGAACTGACCATAAATAGACCCAGCCTGGGATGGTTGCATAGCACTATCATACTCTGTTTCCAAGTAATGCCACACATGAGTAGAACATTGAACTTCTTGGTTAAATACACATTGTCATATTTTGTAATATAAAGAGACATAGGTTTAAGGTAATCTTATTCAGAATCCCATGTAAATCATTGATAGTGTTGTAGTTATTTTGAACAGAGATGGCAAACCCATTTCCAGAGTACTTAACTTTATGAAGGACAGATTGCTGCCACCATCAGGAGAGAAGGTATCAAATAAAATCAGTGTGTCACCAAATTGATTATTCTTTCCTTGAGAATAGTGCTCTATTGGGGACTGTCCCGACCCGCGGGATTCGTAGGCACGAAAAGAGAAGGGCTGAGGATTGAAATGAGGGGCTTGAGACAACTTGACGCTAGCGTTTACTTCTTTATTTTTACTTTACCTTTCTTTTACTTTTCCCTGTCTTTCTACCTTCCCTGACCTTCTCTCTGCTCCTCTCACGGTAACCTCTCTTGCAATAACCTCTCTCGCAATGGCCTCTCGACCTTCTCGTGGTTCTCTTCTTATATCCTGGTAGCTCCTCCCATCGTACCTCCCAGTCGCATTTGATTAATAGGAAACACCTGTGGTTTCTCAGCAGGCAAAACGGTAAAGGGAAAACTAATTAATGGCATGTGTGTTGCGCAACACGGCGCATGCTCCAGGCGGCTCCGGACAGGGGACTCAGTTTTGGTTTCTGATGTTGCTAGGTTGGTTACCGGCAATTGGCAGATTTTAGATTGCCTTAGCTAGATGGAGTCCATACTTTTAAGCCAATGAAAGAGTCCATTCTGGCACCATGGCATCTGTATTGGAAGGCCCATTGTACTTAGAATAACTAGATAGAAAAGCTATCCTAATTATTCACAGGATAGATAACACTGCCTAATCATTGATGCTTTCTCTGCCTATTAATTTGAAAGATTGGGCAAAGTCAAATAATGTTGTTCCCCTGTACAGTTATTCGAAGTGGTTTCAGTTTCCTTTGGCAAGATTTTGAGCGTAATGTTTGTTGTATATATAGTTGACACTAGCACTACATGGGGTTGGGTCCCTCCTACCACATGCATTGGGAAATTTGTTTATAGCTTTGACTCCACAAAAACATTAAGAGTCTGTTAGAAGCCTTAATCATAAACATAATTAACACATATATTTTGTATATTATACATATTATATATTTTCATAAGAGAACTAAAATTAAGAAAATTATAAGGTGAGGAAATATATTTATCGTATTGTACAAATTTTTAGTTACAGTGAATTTACATCATTTATTTACAAAGAAATATGCATTTAACAGTTCAAACCCATGCTGTTCAAGAGTCAACTGAATATGAAGTGGCAAATAAGATCTTCCCCCAAAGGGAACTGCCCTTTTTATTGTAGGTCTTTGATTAGAGATTTGATTTAGATTTGTAAACTGGAAGAATTACATATTTAATTTTATGGATGAAATTAGTCTTCTCTTTTTTTAGTATTTATTTATTTATTTATTTATTTGTTTATTTATTTATTTATTTATTTATTTATTTATACAAGAACTGGGGTACAGGCCAGATTCGCAGAAGGGTGAGAGGATTCACCATAGACAGAGAAGGGAACAGAACAGGCAGACTGACGAAATACACTGCTGAGGGGAGCAGTGGGAGAGACAGGAGAGGTCTGCGTGCCATGTGGGACCCTCGCCGGCCAGCTGGGATGGAACCGGCGCTGCAGAGGCTGTGGACAGCTTCACAGCGTGGTGCTCAACTGCCTGTGCCACCAGGTGGAAGCTATTATTTTTATCCAGTTAAGTCAAATTTTCTTAACCACATGTCTCTTTGTAACACTTGTAATTGGACTTATATCCATCTTACATTTTTTTAAAAGATTTATTTATTTATGCATACAAGAACTAAGGTACAGGCCAGAGGTGTGGGGGGTGAGAAGATTCACCAGAGACAGAGGGGGGAACAGAACAGGCAAAATGACTGAAATACACTGCTGAGGGGAGTAGCAGGCGAGTCAGGAGAGGCCTGCTGTGCCATGTGGGTAGCTTCCTGGCCGGGGATTGAACTTGTGTTGCAGTGGCTGCTGATAGCTTTGTAGTTTGTGTCTTAGCCTCCTGCACCACCAGGGAGGCCCAAAATATGGTTTTATTTTTTAGTGTATTTGTGTATCTCATCTTAGATATGTGTAGATGTGTCTCCTGACACTTATGCCAGAATGATGGCAATCTTGGTTCCCTTGAACAATAAAAGGAAACAGTTTAAGGAGAAGAATGTAGTTTAGTTTGTTGACAAATTGTGGAGGGCAGCAGATTCATGTCTGAAAGACTTCCATCTTGTTTTTTGGCAGTGCTGGGGTATTTATCCAGAGTTACAGGGGTGTAAGGAACGGGGAGAGGAACAGGCAAGGGTCAGCATCTCATCCTTATGGTGCAAGAGTCTGGAGATTTTAGGGGAGATTTGGGTTGGTGCCAACTTGCTTTCATTATCACCTGGTAGGACAGAGAGACCAATGCTTATTTGGTGGGGACAGAGAGAGAAATGAGAGAGAGAGAGAGAGAGAGAGAGAGAGAGAGAGAGAGAGAGAGAGAGAGAGAGAGAGAAAGAGAGAGAGAGAGAGATGAGAGAGAGAGAGAGAGAGAGAGAGAGAGAGAGAGAGAGAGAGAGAGGAGAGAGAGAAATGAGAGAAATGAGAGAGAAAGAGAGAACAGTGCTTCATTGTTGTATCATTTCCCCCCTGGCAGATGTGGCCTTCCATTTCTATGGGAGAAAGGATGTTGTACTGTCTGTATACTTGCTGTTGAACTGTGTCATTGGGGGTTTTTGTTATGGAAGGGTATTTTGGTGATGCAGCAGCCCTTCATTGCTGTATCACTTAAATTTAATAAACTGGTTTTGACCTTGTGGACACTCTGTGTATATGTTCAATTAATTTCTAGTCATTAGTTCAGGGGTTTGATTTTGTGGACATTGTTCTGTGTGAGAGTAAGCAGTTTTTATATTTTTTCTCTCTACATACTCAAAAGGTGACATTTGAAATCATGTGGCTTGGTCAAGAGAGCATTTCAAGCCTTGCATCAAAATAAATTCACTTTTCCAAGACCCGTCTTTGAGATCACGTGGCAGATTGCTTTGGAACTCAAAAGTCTGATATTTTTGGTTCATGTAGGTCTTCTAAGATTTTGCTTTTCAGTTTAAATGCTAGCCTTTATGAAGTATATGTTAAGTTCTGTAACTTTGGACTTTAATTTGTGATTTCTGCTGGCTTATAGGCCTAATTAACAATTCTGGTAGAGGCCAACAATGGTTCTTTGATTATTTGCATTAGAAAAATTCATGCTTGGAGCCTGAGAGAAAGTAAGGTAGATAAAGACTGTGACTGATGTTATGATTGTAGCCTTAATGGATTTTTGGAGTATTTGAGTTTTGTAAGGTCTGGATCAGAAAAATGAGAAAACTTTTATCTGAGAGGGTGAACTCCTTTTATTTGAAAGTTAGCTCCTGGGGATTTTTGTTTGTACCATTCTTGGGTGGGATGGCGGGGGCACATTTGCCATTGGAATTCTCAGACTTGCTTGACTGCTAGTGAATGTCAAGATTCTAAGGCCCTGGCTTCCTACTAAGAAAGGTCTGTTTAGGAAAGCACTCTTTGATTTGAAATGTACTTGCACGAGGAAATTATACCTCTGTTTTTGTTCTTCCCTAGTTTGAGGAACTTGATTTGTACTTTTAATTTGAATTTTGCTTTTTGTATCTTCTGCTGCTGGATATTCCAATATTGACTTCTAATGAACACTGGAAATCCTGAAATGATAAATAAGACCATGGATGCCCCTGGGGAATTGCTCTAACTGAGTAATTCTTTCCTTTTTTCCAAAGTCTAAGGTGATGGAAGCCTAGAGTAAAAAAAAATCAGGACGCAAGGTCTCATGAGGACAAAACCCAAAAATGGGGATGAGGAATTAGACCTTGGTAGGCAAATAGGGATAGGGCCCCAGGGATGACATAACAGGAGGAAAAAAAAATCAATAGCAGTGATATAAATTAAAATACCGTGTTGAAATAACTGCCGGTGTGTCCATATTCAGACACAGGTCCCAAAGTACCAATCAAGAAACAGTATGAAAACCACTGCTGTTCCCCTAGACCCAAATCATGAGCACTGCTATAAAAACCCTGATGTTGTTTTCATCCAGCAGCAACCCTTTTCGGACTCCTCCCAGGCAGAAGATGTTCTGCTTCTTATCTGTCCTTGCATAACTCTCCTGACTGGCAGGAGCTGGCCTGTTTCTTCAACCCCTGGGACTTTGCTCCCAGTACGTGGCCTGTTTCCTTAATAGTGTTCTTTTGCCTTGTTCACCATAGAATTGTCTGGTGATTCTTCTTTCCTCCAGCTCCCCTTTTGTTGCACATGTCACATGTCAGAGGTAGGGAGGATTAATGAATCTTAAACTAAATAATTTATGGAAAATTTCAGGAGGGTTCTGAGGAGAGGGGAGAGGGGGGGCGGGGGGGAGGGAGGGAGGTGGTTCAGAAAAGATTATCAGCCAGAGGTGGTGGCACAGAGGATTATCAATCACAGAAGACCAACTCAATCTGACCCAAAGGTGATAATTTCAACAATAATTCCATCTGAGAATACTATAAAATAACACCTCTTGTTCTGGCAAAACACAGCACTCATGCATACCTGTGCCTCTGCAGGTGTTTCTTTTCTTAAGACTGCACCTTTCAAAAATGCAATTCATGTCTTTTAATAATACCTGTTTGTGTATATATGGGCCGCTCTTTCCTTTTTCTCTTTTCCTTAATAAATTTGCCATGTGATGATGAAGGGGGATGTCTGCTGAATTCTTTCTCAAAGGGGCCCAAGAACCCTCCCAGCAAACCCCATCATTTGAACCCCAATATAAGGTATGTAGGATGACACCTGGAGCCACATGTCCTTATGTTCCAGTTTTAGGAATTCTTTTGACTTGATAGGGGTGGGTACTCAGTTTTAATTTTTACTTTTTTAAAAAATTGATTTTTCACAATTTTGATTTTTGTGAGTTTTTTTGTTTTAAGTCTGTGGCCTCTCTTCCACCTAGGGCCATTGCACCTGTGTGCACATGGCCAGTCTGTGCACTTTCTGTGTGTGTGTGTGTGTGTGTGTGTGTGTGTGAGAAAGAATTGGATAAGGCACTCCTAGCATAACTGCCTGAAGACAAGTGCCGGGGACGCCTAGGTAACCATTGACAGACTGTGTGGTCAAAGTCTGAGATGGTCTAGGAGTAGCTTGGAAAGTACACCAAGCATCTGTAAGGGGAGTACCCCCTACATATGTGGCCAACATGTCCCCTCACGTTCCCCATTAAAGCTGATTACCCTTTGTCTCCCCTGGATACTGCTCCCATAAAGTGGACTCTCCTTTGTTTCCCCGGACCCCATTTTCCTGCTATTGTCACATAATCAGTCATGCTTATTCACTTATTAAATAAATAGCAAGAGGGCTGTTCACTGGACAGCAGTGTCTTGCCTTGCAAACCTGCTCCACGATTCATCTCTCAGCTTGTCTCCGGGGGATGTGCAGGCGTGTACATGTATGGTTTAGGTGAACAGTTAGGTTACTTAAAAGTGAACAAAACTAGGCCTGCCCTGGTGGCGCAGCGGGTTGAGCGCAGCACTGGAAGCTGTCTGCAGTCTCTGCAGCACCAGTTCAATTTCTGGCTGGCCAAGGTGAGTCCCACATGGAGTCGCTGACCTCTCCTGTCTCGCCCATTGCTCCCCTCAGCAGTATATTTCAGTCATTCTGCTTGTTCTGCTACCTACTCTGTCTCTGGTAAAGCCTCTCACCCTCCCACCACTTTGGCCTATACCCCAGTGCTTGTATAAATAAATAAATCTTTAAAAAATAAAAGTGAGCAAAACTGCCTTTTAATCAGGCAAATGGTGAAGATTTGTACTCAAAAATCTAGGGTATGTCCTCATAAGTAAGTCAAGCAATAGCACTGTGTCCTTGCAAATATAAGTAAAACTGCAATGGTATTATTAGTGGACAGATTGAGGGGCACCCAAGATACCCAAAGTTGCATGCTTTAAATAGGTTCTGTCTTCCACCACATACAGACAAAATGTATTAGTATCTAAGACTTTTAGTAGAAAAGAACTTTAATAGAATTAGTGTCCATAGAATAGAGAGAGAAGGGAGAGAGGATAATAGTTTCTGTAGTGTAAATGGTTTTCAGGCTTTTCTGCCCTTCCACTCTTAGGATTACCCTGCCTGATGGGGCACCTGCAGTTGTTACATTGTTGCAAACCATCTTGTTTACCTCTGTGGGCCATGGGAAGAGTATGGGGATAGTCACCAAGAAGCAGCAGCAGAAGAAGCAGGAAAGAAGCAGAAGAGGCAGGAGAGAAAAGTGGAGAAAGAAGGCCAGAGAAGCCCAGAGTGAAGAGCTGCTGGGGGCTTGACGGCCTACTGGCCTCCTGGCCCCTGGCATTCCTGCCTGACATGTACCTGGTTGCTGCAATGCATGTAAAGCTCAATAAAAAAGCCTGAGAAAGCCACCAAAGCCTCCAAGACTCTCCTTTACCTGTTTGCTGGATCAGAATACCTGCCCTGTGCCTATCCTGCCACTACAGCTCCCCAGTGAGACACCCAAAGTTACCCATTCCCCAATGGGTAAATGCCCAGACATACAGGGTTGGCCCTAAGTGGGGCTACTGAGGTCTGAAAACTTGCCACAAGTCTAAGGCATCTTCTGCTCAGAACCACAGCAAAGGGTCTGAAGGAGACAGGCAAATCTGGAAGGAAAGGCGCAAAATCAAAGTGCAATTCAATATAAAGGCTGCTACTGTCAACCTCACCATGGGTCTCTCACCCATTTCTCCTTTACGCATCCCTTCCATGTCCCCCAAGTCCCTGGTTCAAATCCAAGGCTGAGAAGAATGTGTGGCTTCTTCTGCAAAATCTTTCTGCTCCACATGCCTCCTCCAAATAGTCTCTCTCCCAAGTCATTTTAACCTTCTTACTACTCAGTTCCAACCTTCCTTAGGTGGGACAGGGAATATGGGACCAGCCCTTTTTAGATTACACTGTTAGAAGTAAATTATTGCACATGGCTTAAACGAAAACTAAGGAAGTTGTCTGAGTCTATATCGTGTGTGGTTGTCTTCTCTTTTTATGTCTAATTAGTTTGATGTCTAAGAATAAAAATTTGGTAGGCATTGCCTATAGAAATTTGCCTATAGAAATGAGCTCAGACACTAATTTGACAGCTAAAATGTTAATTTCAGATATGTATTGACTATTATTATATTGAATATTATTTTATAAAGTTATCTTGAATATTTTTTATTTTCTATCTGGATTATTGATGTTGGGTACATGAAATATTTAATGTCAGATAAAATGAGGCTGGAGGTGCAGGGGTGAGATAATTCAGCAGAGACAGGGTAGAGAACAGAAAATTTAGATTTATTGAAATATACTGCTAAGAGGAGCATCAGGTGAGGTGGAAGAAGTCTGTGCCCAAAGGGGGATTTGAGGCTCTCCTTTTCACTCTGTTTTCCTGGACTTTCTGACATGGGCTGCCAGTTTGCAACAGTTATCTGTTGGGATATCTAGTTTCTGGTGGCGGCCGTTGACACAGGACATGACCTAGCCTCTTCTGCATTCCTAGAGCTGGGCTGATTTTTTTGGTCATGGTGGTAGTTTTTATGACCTTGTACCCAAGGCAGCCTTATCAATTCTGATATCTATTCAAGCCTCCTAAACCTGCCTGCTGAACCAAGAGTGAGGGCTTAGTTTTCAACCTTATTAAATTGTACCCTGACAGGAGTTTTTATTTTAAAAGTTAAAATTTTGGTTTAAAATTGTCTGGTTTTCTTTTGTTGTGTTTTTGTATTGTTAATATTTCCCCCATGTCTTATTTGGTTCCCCTATATTCCTCCTATAAGTGAAACCGTCCAATATTTTTCTTTTTAATTGGACTTATTTCACTAAGCATAATTCCTTCTAGCTCCACCCATATTGCTGTGAATGGCATTAGTTTATCCTTTTTGATTGCTGAATAGTATTCCTGCAGGGGAGGAGGAGGGAGAGGGATCAGTGGGAAGGAGGGAGGAGCACAGGAGACTGTGGTGATGGTGTACGGGTGTATTGGTGAAGGGAAGTCTATGGGGACTACCTGGGAGGGGGTGGGGGATTAAATTTTGTCTGTCAGCATTGTACCGGTGAGCTAGCCAGAGTTTTTATTGTAATTAAATGTTTTTTCCTAATACTTGTGAAAAAATATCCCAGAAGTGTTAATTAGAAAAGTCTTTTGATTGATCAGAGGGATTATTATGAAACCTCAGCAGAGTAAGATACTGTATTCAATTTCCTACTTCCCTCATGGTAAAGACATTAGATGAATTCCACCTAGTTGATGTTTATCAGATAAACTGGAATTAATGGAAGCATTTTTAATTTGGAAAATGTTTAGCTTGGAATATATGCAGATGTTAACATTAGTGTTTTAAAATTAATATGAAATTTTTTAAGTGTCTAATATGTTCTGATACAATATTGTTTGCCAATTTTGATTATTCTAAAATATTACAAATTATAATATTGAATAATTTTCATTGCCCATTATGTTGACACCAGATTTTAATTTTGGTTATTTCAAAGTTTTGATGTTTGAGAATATTTTTCTGGAGAAGTTAATGGGAGAAACACCATGGTTCATACAAATTAACAAAGCTCATATTTTTCTACCAGGATTGAATGGACTGTTGAAGAGGAACATACTTTGGATCACCTTTGTTTTAAATGACACTTTGCTGGTTTGTTTTGACTTGAGAAAAAAATAATTGTTAGCTGACCACTTTCTGCAGCTATTTAAATTTGCATTTTCGTAGCAGAACTAATTTGTGTTTGCATTTGTTCTTTCCTTGATAATGTCATCATAAGGAAAAGTGGTAATACTTCTTTTTACTTTTGGGGATGTATCTATCTTTGCATAATTTCAATAGGGAATTTCGTTTATCTCTCCTCAAACTTGTAACAGGTGGCTGAAGCTGTAACTGGTAGCGGAAGCCAAAGACTGCTACAGGTGATGTCCCCTGGAGGGGGTTGCTGGTGAGGATAGATATCCCCAGGGGAAATGCTAACAAAGTAGTGCATTTTGGAGTGGAGACACTGATAAGAAATATAAGGGACTGCAGAAGCAGTCCCCAGGATTCAGTGTTCGGGATTCAGCTTTTGAGGGTCAGTGTTTTTGAATCTTCAGCAATTTGAGATCAGAGATTTCGCCCCCTACCTCGCCAATCTTCCAGAAGGCTGTATGGGTCTCTGAAGGACATGGTGACACCTCCAGCATCCAACCTTGGTGACAAAAAATTCAGAGACTTTGCAAGTAGCCGAATGACTGAAACTGTTCCTGTTTTTTCTGCTCTTACAGCCTGTCACGGAAGGAGAAGACCTGGAGCTGGGCACCTTGCTGAGCTACATGAGTGTGGACATTCATTGGGATTGTGCAGCTGCTGTTTTGAGCGAACCTTTTCTGGTGCTGTGCTGGGGCATCTCGGCAGCTCTGGAGAGCAATTCCTGTTGGGTCTTCCATTGTCTTTGTTAGTTGGAACCTGTCCTATAGTCTGAGTGTCATGTGCTTCAGGCCTCAGTGGTGGGAAGACGCCATCTTGAGTGTGTGACCTATTGTTTGGGAGAGGTGTTCCGGTTCTTAGTGGTGGGAAGATGCCATTTAGCTGCTTTTTGTTTAGAACTTGAAAACACTGGACACTGCTTTGGATGAGGTAAACGACCATTTTTGACTTCAATAACTCTTTGTTTTTCCCTAGTTTGTTAAGTAAATCCCATCTTTGTTCTCTGAACCTGAGTAGTCTTGTAATTGTGCATGTGGGTGAAGAACTCAGACAGTGACGGTAAACTATTTGGGCAGTGTCCTTGGACAGTTTTAGTGCCCCTTGCTGCCCTGTATCAAAACTAGAACTTTGTGGGGCCTCCCTGGTGGTGAAAGGGGTTAAGAACTCAACCTATGAAGCTATTCACAGCCACTGCAGCACAAGTTAGATTCCTGGACAGGGAGCAACCCATATGGCTCAGCAGACCTCTCCTGTCTCACCCACTGCTCACTCCTCCCCTCAGCAGTGTATTTCAGTAGATCTGCCTGTTCCACTCCCCACTCTGTCTCTGGCGAATCCTCTCACCCTCCCCCACCACACTTCTGGCCTGTAGCCTAGTTCCTATATGAATAAATAAAAATCTTAAAAAACAAAAACAAAAACACACACACACACACAAACGCAACTGGAACTTTGACTAAAAAATTTCAGGGAACTGAATTTGAGCTTAGCCAAGAAGAAAAGAACATTCTATTTGCCTATAGATTTCCAGAGACCTCCAATCAAGGTGGGGAAGCTTAAGTCCAATGGCAGGACTGGAAACCCTGGAGAAAAAAAGCCCTGGAATCTTGAGAAGAGGAAATCTTATTTGGAGTCTGTTAAGACCATGGCTTAATTCCTGAAGCCTGAGTGGACTGGATGTTGAAAGCTTGATCTAAGATACCTTATGGTGTGTTCCAACAAAGCGAACAAATTCTACTTGGTTATGAATTGGTTACTATATAAGTAATTGGGCACTAAGTCTCTGTGGGATAGCATGTGCTAAATATTGGTGTCACACTTCTGCATTCCTATTTCTTGGGCTCTTGGTCTTTTAACTCTTGTTGTCTTGCCCTATAGCTCCAATATTTTATTCTCTGTAGACTGCTTTTGTTGGGTTTCCTACTCAGCATATATCCTTTGTCTGGCTTCTGAGTCTTTTTCTTTGCACACACATAAAAAGAAAGTATTAAAAATGGGCAAGTGCTTTCATAAATGTAAATTCTCTTGTGTGAATTTTCTCCAATATCTGGTCCACCAAGTTCTGGACATTGTAGAAGATCTCCAATTTTTGTAAACAAATTTTGGAATTTATGCTTTCTAATTGCCCTCAGTAAAACCATGGATGTTTTTCAAACTTCTTCATCTGAGCCAAAAGTATGTTTCCAAAAATATCATCTTGATAATTATTTTTTGTTATGTCCTCCGATAATTTCCTCTAGCAGATGATACCTCTTTCTCTTACCTCTATCTCTGGACTCATCTCTTTTTCTGGACTGGAATTTTATTTTTCTAGTTACTAATATTTCCACTTTTCTATCAAGCACATGAAAAATAAATGTACAGTATTTGGAAACAATACTATTTCTTTGATTAGGCAGCTTTTTTTTTAAGGTTTTATAGCTGTTACCTCTATTTTTTAATCCAATCTCCTCCCAAAACTTTAATACATGAACATTTCTTTCAGTCCCAGTATCCTGTTAAAATTGTTCTGTTACATGGATTTCTCCATTCAATTCCAAGTCATTTTTTTCTAGACATTTTACTGAAACTCCTAGGTACGTATAGCTATACCACATCTTTTTTTTTTTTTTTTTCTGAAACTGGCTATACTTTGGCTATGTGCCCAACCCCAAACCAAAACTTGTATTCATCCCAATTTTCACCTTGTCTATAACACACTTTTCTGCCCCAGCTCTTGTGTACATAGATAAATAAATATTTGAGAGAGAAAAAAAAAAAAAAACATCATCATGGGGTGTTTGACCAAAGTTTTCTTCAATGAATTTTATAATCTGGGGTCTTATATCCATGCCATGAATCTATTTTGACTTTATTTTTGCATCAGAAGTGAGATGGTCATTCCATCTGACTGTCCAATTACCCTACTTACACTTGTTGAAGACTCTGGCAGGAAGGTCACACTGCAGGTTTCCAAGATCTGAGCAGACAGGCAGGTAAAGGAGAGTCTTGGAGCGAGGATCCCACATGGTGCGGCAGATCTCTCCTGTCGTGCCTGCTGCTCCCCTCAGCAGTGTATTTCATCAGCCTGCCTGTTCTGTTCCCTGCTCTGTCTCGGGTGAATCCTCTTACCCTCCTGCACATCTAGACTGTACCCTAGTTCTTGTATAAATTAATAAATAAATAAATCTTAAAAAAATTCCCTCTTATTTTGTTGGAAGTGTTTGAAAAGTGTAAATATTAACTTGTCTTTGATGGATTGGTAGAACTTAATCATCGATGCTGTCTGGGCCCAGGCTTTTGTTTGGGGTAAGGTTTTTGATCGTGTTTCAATTTTCTTGCTTGTGACTGGTCTGTTCAGATTTTCTATTTATTCCTTATTCTGTCTCAAAGAGTTGTCAATTTCTAAGACTTTCTCAGTTAATTTAGTTATTGAGACATATAGGTGTTTGTAGTATTCTCTTGTGCTCCTCTCTATTTCTGAAAGATCTTCTAATGTCCCCTCTTTCATTTCTGATTCTATTTATTAGATTTTCTCCCTTTTTTTCTTAGTGAGTCTAGCTAATGTTTTGTTGAGTTTTCAAAGAACCAGCTTTTGGTTTCATTGATTCTTTGCACTGTATATTTTATTCTATTTATTTCTCTCATTTTTATTCTATTGGCTCTTGGTTTTGTTTTTTTCTTTATCTAGAACCTTAATGTGAGAGGTAAGGTTGTTTATTTATTTATTTAAAGATTTATCTATTTATTATAGAAGAACAAGAGTACAGCCTAGATTCGTGGGAGGGCAGGAGGATTCACCAGAGACAGAGTGGGGAACAGAACAGGCAGAACAATGAAATACACTGCTGAAAGAAGCAGCAGGCACAACAGAAGAGGTCTGCCACGCCATGTGGGACCCTTGCCGGCCATCTGGGATCAAACCAGTGATGCAGAGGTTGCAGACAACTTCACAGTGTGGCGCCCAACTGCCTGTGCCACCAGGGGAGGCCCAAGGTAATGTTTATTTGAACGCTTTCTTGTTTCTTGATGTGGACCTGTATTGCTATACACTTTTCCCTAAGTACTGGTTTTTGTTGTGTCCTATCTTTATTTTCATTCATCTCCAGGTAATTTTTAATTTCTCATTTGTTTTCCTTATGTATGTTTATTCACTAGTACGCTTTGTTCAAGTTCCATATAATTATCATCAGGTTTCTGTCTAATATTACAAGTTCTTGGTTCCCTAAGTGGAGAGGGAGTAGGACTCAGCCACTCTTACTGTAATCAGTGTGTCTTTCTTAGACTCTACACAAGATCCCAGACCTGAGTCAGCAAGCATAACCCATTGTGCCAATCTTGGGTGCCACAGAAATCTTTGTCCAAATCCTAGCTTTTTCCAGTGACAGGAATGACTTCCCTTTATCCCTCCCTGCTTCACTTCCACAGCAAACTACCAATCACCCAAATCAGGAAAAAGCAAATTAACAGGTTAATACAGCAAAGTAGGTGATGAGCTGCTGATACATCCACATGAAAGAGTTTTCTCTGGTTGTGCTTGGGTGAAGTACTTTCTAACTGCTGTCTATTCTGCCATGTAATAAAGTCAGCCTGAAAGAGATTTTAAATAATGATGGGCACATTAGAAGCTTATGTTTTTCTTGCTACAATTATTTTCATTTTTATTACTTGATTATTGCAAAGAACATTCAAGAAATACTGAAAGAACACCTGACATGTAGCTAAAAATATTTTCAATCTCTAGAACCTACTAATTTATAATATGCAAATACCAGTTTAAAAGAATAGCAGCTGAATATTACTTTAACAAAATTATTATTAGAATTACAATAAACTAGACATGTAGCAGTTTAAATAGGTTTATCCATTAAAATGTTTTTGAGAAAATTTTATTAGTTTAAATAATTCAGGGGCAAAGATTCAGTTAAAAGTTTGAGCAAACTCTGTCTTTAATAACAGCTTAGATGAGAGAGAAGAGACTTAAATGTTTGGAGAAGAAGGCCTTAGCAATATTTTAAGAAGTAAAGTTTACTTTCCCATAAAATATATCTTTATCAATAAATTTGGAAATGAAAGTAGAAAACAGAATATATACGCAAAATATCATCACTCAAAATCAATTAATCCAATTTAAGTATACTCATTGACATTGATTTTCTTCTTAAATGCTTTTATCTGATATAATTTTATTTTTAAAGATTTATTTATTTATTTATTTATAGAAGCACTGGGTATAGTCAGAAACGCGGGAGGGTGAGAGAATTCACCAGAGCCAGAGCGGGGAACAGAACAGGCAGACTGACGAAATACGTTGCTGAGGGGAGCAGCGGGCACGGCAGGAGAGGTCTGTTGCACCATGTGGGATCCTCGCTAGCGCTAGCGGCTGGGGATCGAACCCACACTGCAGAGACTGCGGGCAACTTCGCAGCCCAGCTCTCAACTGCTGCGCCACCAAGGGAGGCCCTCAGATATATTTTTATTTATTGGATTTCTAAATTTAATAATAAATAGCATAAATGTACAGATCATTTGCATTATGAGGGGAACAACTTATATGAAAAGGATTTCTCTTACCTTTTATGTCCTATTTTGAGAGGAGATGTAAATACATTCACTTTAGTGAATATATCATTCAAGTGCCAGTCTGAAATTCTGAATTTTGAGTCGAATCTTTGCAGGATAAGTCTCACAGTTCATAACAAGTTAGGCCTTTTTTGTGAGTAGCTTTCCTCATCTATCAACTCTTTGAGTCAGAAATTTAGTTTTTTTCCCATGTTTTTTATTACAGTAATCAATTTAGTAGTTTTCCTTTCTTTTCACTATAAGCAGAATTGTAATGACAATCTTACTTACAGTTATTTGCTGTTGTTTTCTCAGATTTATAAATGTAATTTCTAATAACACTTTATTAAGTGTTCAGATAACATCTTACCAAAGGTAATAGATTTCCCTCTTGATATTTTGTTATTTTCTGAATCATCTGTTAATGAGAATTGACCAAGAATTATATCATCTATATCAATTGGTTGATGAATCTATATAACATCTATTATTCTCTCTCAAACACCTACATATATTATAATAATTTTTCAATTATGTTACAAAGAATAACAAAGTAATTGCAGAATGCTTCAGACTTTGTTCTAAACATATCAATACACTTTAGAAAATATTTCACAGAAAAGTCATTAAAAAACATTTATTTTATATATCAAAATATGTTTATTTGCAATAATGAAGTATTTACTTTTTTCCTCTGGATAACTGAGATATTACAGTGTAAAAATATCTGTAGCTATGTATCTATGTAAAAGGTGTCAGTAGAAAGGTGTTAGTAATCATCAACATACCCTGATTAATAGGCTTCTCTAGACAGAAGATCATTAAACTAAATTAAGGACTATATTTTGATTTCTTTTGTGTTAGTAATTTTGTTGTTGATTATGGAATTTTATCAAGTTCAGAAGTATTAATAGGGATTGAAACATGAAGAAAGAACATACACAGGTATATATCAATATATATAGTTCATTTAATTGTCTAAAATCTTCTAATATCTGTATTGTTCTTGATAATTTAGGCAATTTTTTAAGAATAGACAGAAAATTCACAAGTATACTAGAGAAAAGTGATTTTAACTATTAGCATTTGCTGGTTTTATTACAGTTTGTAGAGACTGAAAATACAAATTATCCAATTAAAAGGCGAGCCTAAAATTACATAGAATTCAAACTAGTCACAAGGAAATAAAAAAAAAAAAAAGAAATTGCATTTTTTTTTTTTAGATTTATTTATTTATATAAGCACTGGGTACAGTCAGAAGCATGGGAGGGTGAGAGGATTCACCAGGGCCGGAGCGGGGAACAGAAAAGGCAGTCTGACTAAATACACTGCTGTGGGGAGCAGTGGGCACAACAGGAGAGGTCTGCATGCCATGTGGGACCCTCGCCAGTGGCCGGGGATTGAACCGGTGCTGCAGAGCCTGCAGGCAGCTTCACAGCCCAGCACTCAACCACTGTGCCACCAGGGGAGGCCCAGAAATTGCATTTTTCCACTGTAAAAATTCCTACAACTTCCAAAATATTCATTGGAATTTTAATACATTATTATTGAACTTTTCTGATAACTGCAATGCTCATATTTTCAATACAGGAAATTATTTAGGATAAAAATAAATGAACACTGGTCCTCCCTGATGGCACAGAGGTTAGGTCTCAGCACTATGAAGCAATCTGCAGCCACTACAGCATAGTCCAATCCCTGGCCAGGGACCTGATCCAAATGGTGCTGCGGACCTCTCCTATCTTGCCCACTATTCCCCTCAGCAGTGTATTTCGGTCAGTCTCTGGTGAGTCCTCTAGACCCCTTCCCACCTCTGGCCTGTACCTCAGTTCTTTTATGCACAAATAAATAAATCTTAAAAAAAAATAAGTTAGCAGTAGCTCAAAGTGATTGTACAGTATCTGCTTTCTCTTTAAATTATAACTTTCAGCTGTTTTAATTATAACTTGTGAAGATTAATAGAGAATAATGTGCGTAGCTCAAAATATAATCTAGTTTCTTCTCCTCTGAATATGTTTTTATTAATATTGGTTTCACTATTGCTAAAGGAAGTAATTCTTTTATTGTCTTTATGGAGACATGATTCACATACTATAAAACTTTTCTGTTTCAAAGTGGACAATTGAAATTTTGCATTATCTCAGGGTTATGGAACCTTTATTACAATCTAAATTAGAATGGTTTCGTGTGCCCCAAAAGAAACATTATTGGGGTTAATCTCATCCTACTCCAAACCCCCACTCTTGAGCAACAACTGACCTAATTTCTGTCATTTTAGATTTACCAATTCTGGGCATTTAAAGTAATGGGGATCATATAATACATGTTATATTTTGACTGACTTCTTTTACTTAGAATAGTATTTTCAATGTGTTTCCATGTTGTAGCATGTATTAGTGATTCATTCTATTTAATAATATGACTGTATTACAATTTACTTGTGTTCTCACAAAATGATGACACTGAGTTGTTTCTACTTGGGGCTACTATGAATAATACTGCTATGAAAATGAATTACAAGTTTTGGGTAGTCATGTATTCATGGTCATGGAAATATATGTGTGTGTGTGTGTGTATATATATATATATATATATATATATATATATATATAATCATATGCTAAGTTTATGATTAAGGATTTGAGGAGCTGTCAAAATGTTTTACAAGTATCTTCCCCATCTTACATTGAGGCAGTAAAGCTTTTAACTTTGATATAGTACAACTTACCTATTTTTTCTTATTACTTATGTTTTTAGCATCATATCTTTAAAAAAATTGCTTGAGTCAAGATCTAGAAGATGTACTATATGTTTTCTATCAGGAACCTTACTATTAAAAATCAGGTTTATGGGGCCTCCCTGGTGGTGCAGTGGGTTGAGCACAGTGCTGTGAACTGTCCGCAGCCTCTGCAGCACGAGTTTGTTTTCCCACCAGGGAGACCTCTCTTGCCTAGCCTGCTGCTCCCCTCAGCAGTGTATCTCTGCCTTACCCACTGCTCCCCTCAGCAGTGTATTTCGGTCCATCTGCCTCTTCTGCTCCCTGCTCTGTCTCTGGTGAATCCTCTCAACCTCCCGCACCTCTGTCCTGTACCCCAGTTCTTGTATAAAATAAATCTTAAAAAAAAATCAGGTTTGTGATCCATTTTCAGATTTTGTATACACTATGAGATAAGGGGTTGGACATTATTCCCATCAGTGGATGACTTCTTGTCCTACCACCAATTATTTAAAGAACAATTTTACACTTATTGACTTTTTTGGCACTTTGTAAAAAAATAACTGACTATAAAATATAAAAGTAAGGCAAATTTTGAATTCTCAAATATTTCGTCTACAATTCTGTTTTTAGGCTTTTAGCAAAATAGGTTTTGAAATTTAAACATTGTGAATCTTCCAGCTCTCTTCTTAAGATTCTATTAGTTATTCTGGATGATTCCATTTGCCACATGAACCTTAGTATAACATATTAATCACTGTGAAATATAGACTGTGATTTTACAAAGATTGTAATGAGCCTGAAGAACAATTCTGGAGTATTGTTCTCTTATGTTATTAAATATTTTAATGCGTAGACATAGATATCTTCCCATTCCTTAATATCTTCTTCATTTTTTTTTCCAAATTATTTTGCAGATTTAAATGCACAGGTCTTTTTCCTATTATGCTCAATTGGCCATGTGGGTTGCACCCTGGCCAGGGATCCATCTCACGCTTCAGAGGATGTGGACAGCTTCACAGCACTACGCTCAACCCCTTGTGCCACCAGGGAGGCCCATAAGACCTTTAATAGAAAATAATTTTAATTCAACTAGTCTGCAACAGAGAGAAGAGAAAGAATATATTTTCCAAACGAAGTACCCAAAGTTACCCATTCCTTCATGGGTAAATACACAATCAATTAGGGTTGGCTTAAGGCAGGGCCACTGAGGCCCAACAACTTGCCATATCTCTAAGGCACCTTCTGGCAGGGAACCAAAGGAAAGGTGCAGAAGGGGTCAGACAAGTCTGGAAGAAAAATAGACAGAAAAATACACTTGATCTTAGCCAAAAGCCTGAGAAGCAATGAGACATAAAAATACAGGTCAAGATAAAGGTTACCCTAATCAGCCTCCTCACAGGTCTCTCACCCATTCCTCTGTCTCTTTCAAGTGTCTCCTTCCATGTCCCAATTCCCTAGAACAAGTCCAAGGCCAAGAAGCGAGCATGGCTTCTTTCCTGTTTCTGCTCCTCATGCTTCCTCCAGGTGTTCTCCCTTTAATCTTCTGTCCCAAGTTCTTTTCAGCTTCCCCTCACAGCTTAACTCCATATTCCCTTCGATGAAAGAGGGAACCTGGAACCTCCCTTTCTTTAGGGATTAAACTGTTACTTAGGACAAATCCTGAGAGGAATCCTCAGAAGATAACAAGTGGTGAATACAGATATCTGTTTCCTGAAGAAAAGACTGAGAAACAGTATAAAAGAGAGGCTCAAACCATTCCTTAGAATAAACTTTCTCATATTGCCTGCTACTTCTGTTAGCAATTTATTCAATAAATCTGCCTTTTCCTTCCTCTTATTCTGTCTCTGGTGAATTCTTTCACCCCCACAAACACCACTTCCTTCAATCTTTATGACAACAGTGACTTTGACTTGGGTTGAACCTATTTGGACATTTACCATTGAGAAGATGGGTTATTTAGTTTTATTAGGAAACTATTAATAGGAATATCCTTTATTCTCTCTCTCTCTGTATGCACACCAACTCTATTAAAACCTTTCATACTAAGTCTACTTCCTTTGCCTTTGCATACACCAATGACCAGACCTCTTGCTAAGCACACACCCCTTAACAGTTTGGGCTCCTTGGGTACCCTCAGTCATAAACAAACAGATCCTCACTGTTCCTCTAACAAAACAAGTAGAAGTTTCATTAGTTGCATAACCAGAAAATGTGGAATTCGGGATGCCTGAAACTCCTGGAAGCAAAACTCAAGCATATAAAAAAGTAAGTTTGACATCATTTTTTTCTTCCTGAGTTATCTTTTTTTTTTTTTTCACTCTCTTGATTATATATAAAATAAGACGACAGGGGAAAATTAAGAAACTTATTTAACAATCAACACCTTAAGTCAAGAAAAAAAAATATTGCCATGTAAAGGAAGACAAAAGTCTGAGAATAATGTAGTCAGAAGTCCTTGGGAGGTATTCATGTGTACTCTCTATTATTTGATTCAAGGCTCTCTATAATAACTAATTCAGGATATTTTCAAACAATTCATAGATTTGGATTTCTCTTTATAGTGTAAATCTAGGAGGTGGTTGTTGATCCCTTTCAATTGGGAGACATGAGCGTTAGGAACATTTGCTGGGAGTTTTGTTACAGTATTGATGGTTGACAGTATATGCTTATGTCTCTTCTGACAAAATTCAAGAACAATCTTGCATTGCTGTCATTTCTATTAAATCAAGCCTTTAGAATGAAGATCATGAACAGTGCCCCCAACACACACTCATACATTATGTTTTAGTTATGAAATGATGCTATATATGTTGATTATCAAATTGGATATACTGTCTCAAAACTCTACATTTGCCCACATTAACCTTTATATAAGTTGAGTCAAGGAATCAAGGTAAGAGTTATACATGTATGAACATCTAGTTTCTAGCTCATGTTGGGGTAGTATTTGTCTTATTTAAGTTGATATATTATTTATAAGAGCTAAGGACAAAACTTCAGCTACTGCAATTGAATTCCTCAGATAATTTTAAAAATTCGGTTTTTCCATAAAATCCATTGCTCTAATTTCCCATAGATGATAAAGCATGTGGGCCACAAGTAGAAACCTACACAATTATTTAATATAAAAGTGAAATGCAAACACTACAAATGGACAGATTGGTGAATAGTCACTAAGAGGGAAATTGAAACTCTAAAATGTCTTTGTTTTTGTAAGAGATGTTACTTTACAGCAAAATGCTTTTTCTAGTAAACTGAAACAAAGAAACACTAGTATAAAGACATTCATAATCTCACTGTGAATAAAATCCACTTGTAAATCTTTTTCTTTAAGATTTATTTACTTAATGTGTACAAGAATTGGGATACAGGCAAGAGGTGTCGGGGGTGAAAGGATTCACTAGAGACAGAACAGAAAACAGAACAGGCAGACTGAAATACACTGCTGAGGGGAACAGCTGGGAGAGACAGGAGAGGTCTGCTGTGCCATATGGATTAGCTCACTGCTGCAGAGGCTGTGGATAGCTTCACAGTTCTGTATTTACCCCGTAGGACCACCAAGGAGGCCCCACTTGTAAATCCCTAGAGTTTTTGGCTTATGACCATACTTCTCTACAGTGTCCCTGTAATTGTTGACACAATTGTGTTGTAGTAAAAAGATGTTCTCTGATACCTAAGTGAAATGTTCCCAAGAATGCTTATTTGGGATGCTTTTTAAGGTTTTTCTTAACTTAGTGAATCTTGACATCTAAACATGATAAAAAACATGGATGGATGTTAAATCATCATTTTTACCACAAAAATCTTCAATAACATTTCCATGTCTGTAGTGAGTTGTTTTTGTGTCATTGTTGCTGCTTTCAAATATGTGCTTCAAGATTAATTATACGTTCTTTTGAAAGAAGCAAGCCATCTAAAATGATGTACATGTATTTGTCTTTTTTAGGTAGACTATCAGCTGTAGTTGCTTCCAAAGCATAATGGAATCATGAAGCACCCCCCCCTCAAAAAAAAAGCATATCTTCTAACTTTATTTTAGCATTTCTACTTAACTGCAAAACTAAGCGAGGACTCGCTTTTTGCAGCAAAGAACAGATTTGTCTTCTGGAAGAGAATTGGGCTGGAGCGAATTCGAGTGGCCTATGCTCACATATCCAGGTTAACAGCCTCCTTGTTCTGTTCACAAATAGTACCAATCTAAGAAGAACTTTAAATCTGAGTTGTCTAAAGGGGTTTCATGATTACAGTGAGGCCAAAATAAAGTCTCAAATAATTGAGTAACAGTCAGGAATTTCCCTCTCCTGAAAGAGGAATAAGTTAATGGGTTTTAGGATCCTGTACCAACAAACAAACAATGTATGGTTGAGGGGATAAGCACTTAATCAGAGTTCAAATTAAAAATGTAAAATTTCTGGATATTTTCAGTTAAGAGTAAAGACTAGCATAAGGATCATTGTGGTAAGTGGTATTCTTGCAATTAGGTTGTCAAAGACTTTAATTTTATGGCTGCTGCCATAGCATACAAACAAGAATAGTAAATTTTGCTACAGTCAAGCAAGGAACTATAACAAGAGATGAGTTTCTGATGTGCATTGTCCTATTAAGTTTTAAAACATTAAATTTGTCCCGATATTTCACATGAAGTTGGAAAGATTTATGATAATTAAGTCTAGAGGTAAGGAAGTGTTATTGGGCAGAATGAGGGGCTACCCAAGGTCCCACAAACATGCATGCTTTAAATGTGTTCTGCAATCGACCACATAAAGACAAAATATGTTTAGTGCATAAGACCTTCAGTAGAAAAGAACTGTACTAAAATTAGTACATGATAGAAAGAAGAAAAGTGAAAATATAGTTAAAATAGTTTCCCCAGGAAATATCCAAAGTTACCCATTCCCTCCATAAAGGCCTAGGATGAAAGGGTTGACCCCAAGTGGGGCCATTGAGACCCGAAAGGTTGCCACAAGTCTAAAGCAACTTGTGGTGGGAAAACTAGGAAAGGGGCAGAAGGATCCAGACAAGTCTGGAAGGAAAATTGCCAAATCAAAATACAAGTCAAGATAAAAGCTGCCATTGTCAGCATCCCGTAGATCTCTCATCCATGTCTGTCGTTTTCAAGTGTCTCCATCCATGCCCAAGTCGCTCGTGGAAGTCAAAAGCTGAGAAGCAAGTGCATCTGCTTCTTCACATGTCTCTCTGCTCTAAGTGCCTCTTCCAGGTTTTTTCTCCTTCCTTCCTCTCCCCAGGCCTTTCCCCAGTCTTCTGGATTTTCCTTGCTGCTCATCTCCACCCTTCCTTGGGTAGGGCAGGGAACCTGGAACCTCCATTCTTTGTGGGTACTGCACAAATCCTTAAAATGAATGTAGACAGGTCAACAAGATGATAACTAGAAAGTTGCAGCCCTAGTTCCCTAATGGTGACAAAGAGCTATCAGCAATTTATGGACCCAGGTATCTTTGAAAAATAAAGGAACTAAGTAAGATTTTGTAGCACCCACGTGAATGCATAACAACAAAAAGGGACTGCACAAAAGAAGAGAGATGTTCCCTGCATTTTACCTGTTTCTGTTCATGTCCTACTCAACTTAGTGTGGTTAGACATGGAGGGACTCTCCCAGTACCTAGTGCATCCCTTAAGATGGGAGGGAAAAAAGGGAACTGGCATCCAGCATCTAGGCTTGGCTAGGGACTACATGAAGGATTGTTTTGTTTTCTCTCTCACTTGGTGTAGCACGTTGGATACCAGAGGTGAATACCATGGTATATCAGAACAGCCAAGAGTCTGTAGTTCAGAATCACTGGGGTCCCATGGGTAAAAAAGAGGAACATAGTAGCTGCTTCACAAATTCTGAGAAGTCAGACTTCTCAGCAAACCATGAGCTACTACTGAGATACTAATATCATCTTGGATTATTTTATACATGTAGTTCATTTCATTTGGAAACGGTATATTAGAGACCTATAAGTCATGAAATATAATACAGTGTTGCATTGCTTTAATGCAATGTAAGTTAAACCAGTATAAAATATTATGTATAGCTCAGGAAGCCTGAAAGAGTTAATGGACTTCTGATACCTATTGACTTATTTTAAGTGAATACATCAGATATTGACCAAGACTAAGTCAGAGTGCTATTTTCCTTGAGCACACTCATAATGAAAGAACAGGACTTTGACCTTTAAATTTTCTATTACAAATGTTCTAGTTCATATTTTGTACAATTCTTGCCTCTCTCTGACTGCTTACTGTAATCTGTCCTGTGCACAATGAGTTTGAACATTAGGAAATCTTAGTATATGTGACAAATACAAAAAGACTTCATGACAGCAGGGCATCAGAAATTTGTTACTTTGTTTTACAAAGTATGGAAAAAATGATATCTTAAGAATTCTAAGAATGTGTCATTGTTTTGATGAGTTTCATAGAAAACTACAATGTTCCTATAAAAGAGAAATATATACCTTATAAAAGAGAAATATAAAAGTATGAAAGAGAAATATATACCTTAAAGATTACAGCATCATATTGTCAATGTACACTAAAATCTACAAAGGATAAAAATGAGAATCACCTAACACAGCTTTAAGGTCAAGTGAATGTATTCAGAATTAAAGTTATGAAGGCATGAAAATTATTTCTAATGAGAGCACTGAAAGACATATGTTAAGTGTGAATTTTTTTCATGCTAATTGTTAAATTAATGTGGTAAAAATGTTCATGGACTAGCTTCTTATTTGACTGCCTTAAATGATTTTTTTTATTAGCCTTTATTATGGGATGCTGTAAATATACTAAATGACTGTTCCAGCTAGTTATATGCGAGGCAGATTTATTACACTCTCTGGCTAAAGACGCTGGCAAAGAACCTTTGTTTGAAAGAGATATAACTTATTTGACTTTAACACTTGAAACCTGTGACCTGGCTAATAAACCAAAACAGTAGATAAATAGTTTTATTATATCCTAACAATTACCATGACTATGACCTCTCACCTGTTTAACAGACTCAATGCTCAGTTATACTTCATTGTTTCAGACACTCTTTGTCCTTATAGTAATAAGATTATATGACCACATCTTTAATAGGCTATTCAGTGAAAAAACTGAATTAAGATTATTTTAAGGTAGTCATCAATTACTACAGTAAATTTTATTAGCTGTGTTCTTAGAAAGCAGTTGTATAACTTAATAGCTAGCTGTGCTATTAAGCTAGGCATGCAGATTTCACTTTGAATTAAGTGTATTTGTGCTCCTTGGGTAAATACCTATGAGTGGAATGGCTGTGTCATATGGCACTTTTTTTTTAATATTTTGAGGAAGTTCCACACTGCCTTTGATAAGGGCAAGACAAGTCTACATTTCCAACAACAATATAAAATGGTTAACTTTTCTCTACATCTTCACTAGCACTTGTTGTTTCTGGTCTTTTTTGATACAGGCCATTCTCGTGGGTATGTGGTGGTATCTCAGTGTGGTTTTTATTTGCATTTCCCTAATAACAAGTGGTGACAATAAGTGGTGTTGAACATTTTGTTTTCCCATATACCTATTGGCCATTTATATATCTTCTTTGGAGAATTACCTATTTAGGAATTCTGCCCATTTTTTAATTTGGATTTTCTTTATGTTGAATTGTATGAGCTCTATGTAGAACTTTGATATCAGTTTGTTGTCAGATGTATGGTGTGCAAATATTTTCTGTCATTCAGTAAAGTGTTACTTCATTTTACTTCAGGTCATTTTTGCTGTGCAGAAGTTATTTTTTTCTTAATTTGATGTATTGCTAATTTTCCCTTTTGTTTTCCTTGTTGCTAGGATTGCATCTGCAAAGATATCATTGAAGCTAATATTGTGAAGTATTTTGTCAATGCTTTCTTCTATATATTCTATGGTTTCAGGTCTTAGATCCAAGTTGCTTATCCATTTAGAGTTCACTTTTGTGTATGATGTCATGTATGTAGTGGACTAGTTCCATATTTTTGGATGAGGCTTTCCAGTTTTCCAAACACCATTTATTGAAGAGGTTTCCTTTGTTCCACTGTATATATTTAAAACCTTTATCACAGATTAACTGTCCATATAAGTGTGGGTTTATTTCTGGGGTTTCAGTTCTACTCCTTTGATCTATGTGTCTGTTCTGTTGTTTTAATTATTATGACAGTATAGTTTAAATTCTGGAAGTATGATTCAATGATCCTCTATTTTTTCTATTAATATTTAAATATTTACAACATTTTAGAACTTGACTTTTCTGAAACATATTGCAGAACAGTTGTAAACATTATAATCAGTTTGCAATTTTTTTGGAAGTATACTTTTTTTGTTGTTTGTTGATTTGCATTCAACTTATGAATTAATTTTAGGAACATGGTCTCCTAAGTTATTGTCAGTACCAGGCTTACACCAGCAGGGGGACCTGGGGTGGTGGTCGCTTCCGCCCAAAGATGAGTCACTTCCGCCCAAAGCGGAGGCTGATGCAACAGTAACCGGATGTTGCAAATCCACGTAAAGTGCATGCGCAGGCTTTCCGAGATATAGCCCCTCCCCTAAAATAAAGAGAGTTCCTGCAGCCATCCATGTGAGTAGAAGCATCTTTTCATCCCCAGCCCCTCCGCCGTGTTCCTGAACCCCGTCGGCCTGCAGGCAGGACCGGCAGTGGCGCCCGAACGTGGGACACGAGTACGAGGGATCCTCTGAGGGACCGATCAATCAGTAAGGTAAGGATTAGGTAAGTGATCGGCATCATGGGCAATACCATGTCCAAGGGCCAACTTGTTAGAGCCCTACAACTTCTGCTTAAACATTATGGAACTCCCATTAAGGTTCAGACCCTTAATGATCTAGTCTCAGTCCTCGCAAATACCAGCAAATGGTTCTTTCAGCAGGACACCATCTCAGTAAGAAACTGGGAAAAGGTCAAAGCAGACTTCCTTCTTTACAGGGACCTTTATGGACCCCAAACTATCCCCCCCTGTATTTTTTCTGTGTGGCAGCTAGTCCATGATGCCCTTAGTGATGGGGGAGCAGCTGCTTATGAACTAGTGGCTGAGGTATTGCACTCTGCAGCTCAGTCCGAAAGCAAAAAGCCTGCCACATACTCGGCTGCAGCAAGCTCAGCCACAGAAACCCTCCCTTCTCAATCCTCAAATCCGGGGGTAGATTCCTCTTCAGACGAGGGGAATGTGGAGGACAATACAGACTATCCACCTCCCTATGATAGACCACCCCCATCAACCAAAAATTGGCGGCATCCCTCCCCCACCACTCTCCCCTCTGCCCCTCCACTTAACTCCCATGGCTCTGACCCAGACCTTCCTGGGCTTATACAGTCCCTAACTTCTGTTCTTTCAAGATTTGTACCCTCCAAATCTGAAAATTCTCGGGATTCCCTTCTGGCCTGCCCGGTCTCAGTTGTTCAAAATGATCAGGGACAGCAGGTCCGGCAACATTCAGCACTGCCTTTCCAAGACCTCAAGCTCTTGAAAGAATCTATCAGAGACTATGGACTTCAGAGCCCTTTTGTTCACCAAATGTTAGACACGTTTGAAACCTTTATTATGACACCTAATGACTGGAAGGACACTTTCCGCGCGGTTTTGAGCCCGGGGGATTATCTTTTGTGGAAGGGTCAGTTTACAGAACTCTGTGACCAGTATGCTCAAACCAATATTCAAAGAGGTTTTCCCCAACAAACTAAAGAAATGTTAACCGGGGAGGGTCCCAATTATAGTACCAATCAGCAACAATGTTTATATAATCCTGCTGTTTTTGCACAAGTAGCCTTGGCTGCAAAATCAGCTTGGAAGGCACTGGGATCCAGGGGACAGCCTCACCAATCCCTTACAAAAATCCTTCAGGGCCCCTCAGAGCCATTTGCTGACTTTGTAGCTCGCCTTCTAACAGCAGCCTCTAGAATTATGGGTGAGGGCGAGCCTACCTATATACTAGTCAAACAATTGGCGTTTGAAAATGCTAACAAATGGTGCCAGGAGGCCATTCGCCCATGGAAGGATAAACAGGATATTTCTGGGTACATACGCTTGTGTAAGGATATTGACAGGGCTACCGTTACAGGCACCATCATGGCGGCGGCTCTGCAACCATCAGCCCAGCACCCCCCCCTCCTTTGCAACATGATTCATTGGACAATAGTTAATAATCCCCCTTTCCTTCTGCCAGTTTCCAGAAAGGGGGGTATTCTCCCATCATTCTTGTCTACCAATTCCACCACTGGACTTCCTTCTATAGTGTCTTTCAATCTATCATTCAACAATCAATCCTCCCTCAATTGTAGCTGTCACCTTTCCTCTTGTTGGTCCAGAACCCTCAGCAATTCCTTTGTTGTCATGCGTTTCCCTAAGGTCATTATTATGCCTGTCAATGTGTCTGAGTCTACTTCTCAGGTAATCATCTGAAATCGACAAGCAGGTCCGGCATTGGTTGTTGGCGCCTTGATCTCCATCTTCTCGACGCTGGCAGCTGCGGCCGAGGTGGTCAGTGGCCTGGCTCTATCCAACTTCGTACTCAACGCAGATATCAACAGCCATCTCCAGTCGGACTACTCCAGAGTCTCCAGCACCTTTCTCTTACAAAATTCCATCAACAACCATCTCGCAGTTGGACTACTCCAGAGTCTCCAGCACCTTTCTCACACTAAATTCCATCAACAACCATCTCGCAGTCAGACTACTACAGTTGAATCCACAAGTTTCCTTAATACAGGAAGAAATTGACTTACTGACTTTAACTGCTCATGTTTCTTGTATTCCTACCTATGCCTTCATGTGTGTTACAACTGCCATCCTTTTCAACTATTCCTTTCAAGTTCATACCCTTAATGCCTACCTGCATGGCCCGTGGAACCAAACTTACTCAATTTACTGCACAATTGGCTAATCAAATTCTAACCATTAACAACATCCGTGCTTCAGTACAAAATCCTTGGGGGAAGCAATATCACTCCTAGGTACAATCCTCTTCTGCCTGGAAATCATTTTCTACATCCTGTGGTGCCAGTGGAATAGATGAAAAATCTGCAAGTAGCTCTCCAAAACGTGCGCTATTCTCCATTACAGCCCACTGAAAATCCCAGGGTGTGGATAAACATTGCCCCTGACCACCTGTAGGCCAATGACGGGTAAGATGATGGTGTACCCGTAGCAACCTAAGACAGCTCCACTACCTTACCTAGGATCCTGGTAGTGGGTGGCTATGACGGGTAAGCACGTGAGTACGACTGCCACAACCTAAGACAGGCCCAGTGTGTGTCCCCCTCATCAATAAAGTAAAAATGGGGGAGATGTCAGTACCAGGCTTACACCAGCAGGGGGACCTGGGGTGGTGGTCGCTTCTGCCCAAAGATGAGTCACTTCTGCCCAAAGCGGAGGCTGATGCAACAGTAACCGGATGTTGCAAATCCACGTAAAGTGCATGCGCAGGCTTTCCGAGATATAGCCCCTCCCCTAAAATAAAGAGAGTTCCTGCAGCCATCCATGTGAGTAGAAGCATCTTTTCATCCCCAGCCCCTCCGCCGTGTTCCTGAACCCCATTGGCCTGCAGGCAGGACCGGCAAGTTATTACTCTATATACTAACACACTTGGAAGAAAATTACCTTCTCATAATTTTCAAATATATTTCATGTTTTTTCTGATTCTTTCTATTACCACATATAGCTATGTTCTTATTTCTAAAGGTTTAATTCTTAATTCCTTATAGTTCATTATTCATTATTATTAATCTCTTCATATACTGTTTATTTTCTTACAGTCATTTTCCTTGACACTTAGTATTTTAAGACCATATCAATTAACTCATTAAAAATTAATGGTCATTACTACGACTATTTACAGAGCAGAATTAGTAAGATAATAGATTGTCTCTTTCCACCATCATATACTACTGATATAGCTATTGTGCACACATCATTGCAAATCTTTCCCTATTTTCTCTGTTTATAAAACAGTGCACGCATTTTGTTATTTTCATTTTTAAAATGGGTGAAATACATATATTGCATTCAACTGAGTGTATATATATATATGTATATATACAAAACATGTAAAAAATGAACATTTATAATAATCCACTTTGCAGTAGTCATACATATCCCAAAAAACTATCATGCTTTATACCCTTTAAAGGCACTATAACATTTTTGAAATTCTAGTTATTGACTTTTACTACACTATAGTAATACATTAATAAATAAACCACTGCTCATTCTTACAGCATTTAGATACTTATAGATTAATAGGTGAGAGAAAGTGATGGGGAATGTGGGGGAGGGGAGGGATGTAGAGATGAGGGGAGGGGAGAGGAGGGGAGGGAGAGAAAGCAGGTTATTTTATACCCAGTTTTAATCCAGATCTTACATAGGAATGTTTGGGAGTGGGAATGAGAAACATATGAGGCAGCCTGACTATTCCATCAAAATTGTAGGTAGTAGGTCCTACCTATTGTGAGTCAAACACTGATTAAGAACAGCCAGGGTCAAAGAAAGTTTGATCAATAAATGGTGCTGGGAAAACTGGGTTGCTACATGCAAAAGAATGAAGCTTGACTACTACTTAC
The DNA here is from genome assembly GCF_014898055.3 of Talpa occidentalis. Taxonomy (NCBI): domain Eukaryota; kingdom Metazoa; phylum Chordata; class Mammalia; order Eulipotyphla; family Talpidae; genus Talpa; species Talpa occidentalis. Next base: position 69,342,697 of record NW_026555331.1, read on the forward strand.
CATCATGTACAAAAACCAACTCAAAATGGATTAAAGAACTAGACATAAGACCTGAAACCATAAAATATATAGAAGGAAATATAGGCCAAACACTACACGATGTTCACCTCAAAGACATCTTTATAGGCACATCACCCAAAGCAGTGATAGTGAAGGAGAAGATAAACAGCTGGGACTACATCAAATTAAAGAGCTTCTGCACAGCAAAAGAGACAATAACCAAAACAAAGAGAAACCCCACCCACTGGGAGAACATTTTTGCACACAACACTAATGATAAAGGACTGATCACAAAAATCTACAAAGAGCTGATGAGACGCAACAACAACAAAGAAAATAATCCAGTCAAAAAACAGGCAGAAGAGATAAAAAGAAACTTCTCCAAGGAGGAAATGCAAATGGCTAACAGGCATATGAAAAAGTGTTCAACATCACTTGTAATCAGGGAAATGCAAATCAAAATTACATTGAGATACCATCTTACACCAATGAGAATGACACATATTAAAAAAAAAAAAAAAAAACTAGCAGTAACAAATGTTGGCAAGGATGTGGAGAAAAAGGAACTCTCCTGCACTGCTGGTGGGAGTGCAAAATGGTCCAGCCGCTATGGAAAACTGTATGGAGATTCCTCAACCTACTAAAGATAGAGCTTCCATATGATCCACCAATTCCATTCCTAGGTATTTACCCAAAGGCCACAGAAATATTAATTCAAAAGGGCACCTGCAACCCTATGTTTATAGCAGCATTTACAATAGCTAAGCTATGGAAACAACCCAAATGTCCAAAAATAGATGATTGGATCAAGAAGATGTGGTATATATACACAATGGAATATTACTCAGCAATCAAAAAAGATAAACTCATGCAATTTGCAGCAACATGGATGGAGCTAGAAGGGATCATGCTCAGCAAAATAAGGCAGAAAAAAAAGAAAAATACCACATGGTCTCACTCATAGCAGGAATTTAGAAAACCTAAATAAGGGACCAAGAAAAACACTAATTATAATAAAGAAAAAATCAAAATCAATAAGCAACTATAAACCAGAGACACACCACGGGGGGGGGGGAGGAGAGGAGGGATTAGGGTCAAAATAAAGGGGTGGTGGAACCAATGAAAATGCATACATTGTGCAAAAATGAAAAATGATGTAAGAATTACATGAAATAAAATATATTAATAAAAAAATTAAAAAAAGAACAGCCAGGGAATACACAGGTCAAAGTGGAGTGCATGAACAAAAGTACTGATTCAAAACAGACCAGCTTGTCTCTATAGAAACTGTGCCAATGGTGAAGTGGCAAATGGAGACCACAGGGATGAGATGGGAAATGTGTACTGTGGTTCTGTCACAAGTTTTGAGTGTCAGGGCTAGGGTAGACTGTCTTTAACAGTTTTAAGCATGGGAGAAATGTGAACAAATTTCTAATTTATCAATGGGTTTTTTTTAAAGGATTAACTTTAAGGGGAATTTCTGGGACATAAAGCCAACATGGAGATAACTTTCCAGGCAAGGCAAAATGCAGGCATGAAAATGATTGGTGTTTGTAACAGGAAGAGTCAATAATAGTATGATAACTAAGTTCAGCAGAACTTGTTACTTAATTGGCAATGTGGGATGAAATACTCACCAATGTCATACTAAAACAAAAGAGATTGGGAATACAGGAAATGTGTGAGAGGAAAAAAGAAGATGAATTTCACTGTAGTCCTCTGGGGTCTGATAACCCAGTACATTGAAGTTGATACTACCTACACACAATTAGAGAAGTGACTTCTGTATTTGAGATTAAGAATGGCTAATTCAACTAAGTGAAGAAACATCCGTCAGGGGGCTGAGGTTCAAACTCTTAAGTCCTCTCTTTACGTGGCAACATGTGAAGGACCTAGTTTATAGAAGTATGGAAAATAATGAGAATAGGGAAATTTTCAGTGAGAATATTATTTATGAAACTGGCACAGCACATTACCAACCATAAGAAGGGAGTATGGGTGCCTTGGTGGTGTGTGTAGTATGTTAATGTGAATCTCAAGAGTCATATATAGTGTTGTAAACCAATGCTACCTCAAAAATAAAACAAAAATAATATGGCTTAGCTTTGGAAAAGAAGAGTGTAGGAGTTGAGAAAATGACTCCCCAAGTTTGTCACATTTGGGTCAGATCTTGGTGCAACCATAAATTGGGTGACCTCAGGTAAGATACCGAGCTTTGTGAGTACTCTTCAAAAAAAAAAAAAAAAAAAAATATATATATATATATATATATATATATATATATTAGAAAAGTTGTAGGTTCATAGGAAAATTGAGGGGGAGCTGCAAGTATTTCCTTTAAATATTGTTCCCACACATGCATTGCCTCCCCCAAACACATGCAAAAAACCCAGCAGATAGTACATTTGCTACAACTCATGCACCTAGCTTAACACATCATTATCATCCAACATCCATAATTTATGTTACAGTTCACTCTTGGTGTTTTACATTCTATGGATTTGGACACATTTATAAATGACAAGTATCCATCATTATATTACAAGCAGCACTATTGTTTGCCAAAAATTCTTCTCTGGACATCATTTATTCATAAATAAAATATATTTAAAAACATGTATCTTAAAATGCTGCTGTGAAATAAAAATCATGTAATGAATATGAAGCACTTAACATATAGCAAAGTACAAGTTAAAGTAAGCTCTAAGAATTATAAAGACAATAATGTGAAAGGTATTTTCATTACATTTGATATTTATATTATCACTGGTAAATTTTCTCAAAATAACTTTCAGTTATTTTTTAAAATAACTCCATTTTCATTCACCATAAATGTTGAATGGGACTAAACCATAAACCATGAGTAAGAAAAAAAAAAATCAGAGACAGTTGGTATAGATTATGCTTCTTAGAAGAAATCTACCATAAAGGAGCATAAAGGTAATTTAATATCAAGAAATGAGCTTTATTTATTTTAGCAGAAAAAAACAAAGATGGAAGGAGAGATTGATGATGTAGGAAAGAAGAGGGTAAGTAGTCAGATATGCGGAAATGATCCCTGGACTATAACGGCCTGTTCGCAAGTACTTTGACATGAACTAAAGAAAGGTGGAACACATAGAATCTAATTTTGACAAATGTTTTCATTTATAGTTATTTTTCATTTGCATCTTTAATACACAAACAATTGATATAGTGTTCAAATAAGGTCCAAAGAGAGCAGCCATTTTTATATATTGTCAACATGTCCAATTTAATTTCTAGAATTAAAAGTGTTGATAAATTGTAATCAAACAAGAAAATTCACATTGTATAGTCCTGTTTTTACTATAATAGAATAGTCTCCTGAAGCCAAGAAATGTTTATAATAAATTTCAAAGATTTCCTTTAAAATAATAACTGCTTATGGTTTATTGTGAAATTAGTCTATGCCATTTTAACTTAAAACGCTTACATACTAAAAATTAGGTCTTGACATTTCTGAATTTACATTGTAATATTTCTATCCATTGGTATTACATTTGCCACAGAAAGTGTATACCCAGCTAAGTAATATATTGCATTTTACATATTTGCATAAATATTGTACATATCCTAGGTACCCTCTGAAGTCCTCTTTTAAATTTTCTATTCTCTTGTTTTCCAGTAAATTACTATAATCGTTTCTAGTACCATTTCTATGAACCATACCCCCAGGCTCTTTCTTATAAGAGGTAAGATAAATGGCAGCATTTTCTACCATAATCATAACTGAAAGAGACTATAGCAAAAGCCAGCCTTTCCTTACTCCCTGCTGTCTCACACATTACCCAGTTGGTATCATGATACATAATAGTTTCTGTAATTGTCAACTACAGCAGCTTTTACCTGAGATACATCACATTAGAAGCTTACCATACTGCATCCTACAGAGCTGGGTAATTTCTCTGTCACCTCAGCATCTGATATTATTATAAGAGAAGTCTTTTTATTTTTTATATGCCCTGCAAGATTTCAAATGGGGGACTACTTTATGATTTTCCCAGTGGCTAAGTTGACTTTTAATCATTTTTAGGAGAAAATAGTGTCTTTCCATTCAAAGATTTTCTGTGAGAACCTGGAGTAGATTTTATTTTATTTTATTTTATTTTATTTTATTTTATTTTATTTTATTTTATGTATTTTTATACAAGAACTGGGGTACAGGCCAGATGCACGGGATGGTGAGAGGATTCACCAGAGACAGAGTGGGGAACAGAACAGGCAGATTGACAAAATACACTACTGAGGGGAGCAGTGGGCAAGACAGGAGAGGTCTGCTTGTCATGTGGGATTCTTGCGGCTGGCTGAGATCAAACCCGCACTGCAGACTGCAGGCAGCTTCACAGTGCAGTGCTCAACCGCCTGTGCCACCAGGAAGGCCCTGGAGTTGAATTTGAAGATATTTATTTATTTATTTATTTATTTATTTATTTATTTATGCATATAAGAACTGGGATACAGGCCAGAGGTGTGGAGGGTGAGAGGATTCCCCAAAGACAGAGTGGGGAACAGACAGGCAGACTGACTCAAATACACTGCTGAGGGGAGCAGCGGGTGAGTCAGGAGAAGTCTGTTGCACCATGTAGGCAGCTCCCTGGCCGAGGATTGAATCCTTGCTGCAGTGGCTGGTGACAGCCTCATAGGTTGTGTGTTAACCCCTTGCACCACCAGGGAGGCCCTTGCTTTTAAAGATTTAGTTGACTTGCTTGAACCCTATTACTGCAATATCCTTCGAACACACACCACATACACACACACACACACACACACAAGTCATAGGGCAAACTGATAGATTCTAGGATCAGAAGATATCTCAGAAGAATAAGGGAGACTCCAGAGATAGGGGTAGAGAATTCCAAAGGGGATTAACCAAACCTACAGCATACTAGGGGCAGCAGGGCATTCCCAGACAAGGACAATAAATAAAGGACTCTAACATAAGGGCTGTGAAGTAAGGAAATTCCCGGCACAGTAGCAGTAAGGCAGATTGAGTGAGACCGCCAAGAACTAACCAAACACAAAAAGACTGTTGGGGCTTAAGAACAATTAGGGGAGATATATATATATATATATATATATATATATATATATATATATATATATAAATAATCTATTCCCAGTGACAACTCCTAGGCAGCTTCCTTGCCGCTCCCTGGCCTGGTCTATGGATCTGGGAGTCCTACTTTGTTTCTATTCTTTTTATCCTTAATAAACTTATATCTATTGATACCTCTCTAAATCAAATTGCCTCTTTTCACTTGCTTGCCTGAGAGTCAGCAAAGTGCCTGCTGTGGGTGGCTTCGTGAGACACCAACCTGTGGTGGTCTAGTGGCTGGGACTCAGTGCTGCCACTGCAGCCTGGGATTCATATCCATTCCTGGCTGGGGAACTAGACCGAAAATCTGAAATTATGTTAAAACATGCACACGTGCACACAGGCACACACATATGTGCACTCTTGCAAACAACTGGAGTTAGGCAAGTTGGATTAGGAAAAACTAATTTTCTTTTGTTTCACATATTTTCACCATGTCCTCATATATTCCAGCATGCTGTTTTTGATTTTTCTTGCAGTCATGCTATTTTATTTCAGTGAATAATTTTGGATTTTGATACTCTTTGTTTCTTTTGTTTGTGTTATAAGAGAAGAATTTCTTGAAAAGACAGAGATAACAAACTTCATGTTTAGTACAAGGAATATTATCTGATTTTTTTTTTAGGATTTATTTATTTATTTATTTATTTATTTATTTATTTATTTATTTATTTATTTATACAAGAACCAGGGTACAGGCCAGATGCATGGGAGGGAGAGAGGATTCACCAGAAACAGAGTGGGGAACAGAACAGGCAGACTGACGAAATACACTGCTAAAGGGAGCAGCAGGCATGACAGGAGAGGTCTGCTGTTCCACGTGGGACCCTCGCTGGCCAGCCGGGATCGAACCGGTGCTGCAGAGGCTGCAGACAGCTTCACAATGTGGCGCTCAACTGCCTGTGCCACCAGGGGAGGCCAGGAATATTATGTTTTGAATTATTTTTGGAAATTAATTAAATCAAGGTATAATGCAGCATTTCTTTGGAACACTTAATTATAGGTAGAAATATCTCCTACAGCTACAACCTCTGTTAAAGATAAAGACCTAGTTTAAATGTAAATGGAATCTTTGCAAGTCTACTTGTGTGGGGGACCTGCGGGAGGATGCAACTGATGTGGGACTGAGAGCAAGAAGGGTCTTGCTGGATTTAGAAAAAGACAAAGAAAAATATTTTCTTTTTAAGATTTATTTTTATACAAGAGCTGGGGTACAGGCCAGGGGCATGGGACGGTGAGAGGAATCACCAGAGACAGAGAGGGGAGTAGAAAAGGCAAATGGACTGAAATGCACTACTGAGGGGAGCAGTGGGTGAGGCAGGAGAGATTTACCGAGCCATGTGGGATTCTCCCTGGCCGGCTGGGAATTGAACTGGACCTACAAAGGTTGTGGACAGATTCACAGTGCTGCACTCAAGCCACTGCACCACCGGGGACGCACCAGGAAAGATAAATCTTTATGACAACTCATCATCCCAGAAAAATGTATCCTAACATTTAGGAGAAAATACTTTAATAATTAGGCAAACTGGATTGTAACCAAATTCAGCATCATAAAAGGGAAACCAGGGAGGTAGGAGGAAATGCAAAGCTCATGCTCCAATCACTTTAAAGCATCCCAGGGAACAACATCAACAACAAATACACATCTCACTAATTTCATTAAAGGAAATTTGTAAAAATATGGAAATGCATTTTATGATTTTTTTTAATGTGTATTGGGCCTCCCTGGTGGCGAAGGGGTTAAGACACAGCACTATGAGGCTGTCCACAGCAATGAGGCACAAGTTCTATCCCTGGCCAGGGAGCTACCCACATGGTGCAGCAGACCTCTAGTGTCTCACCTACTGCATCCCTTACCAGTGTATTTCAGCCAGTCTGCCTGTTCTGTTTCTCGCTCTGTCTCTGGTGAATCCTCACCCTCCACACCTCTGGCCTGTACTCCAGTTCTTGTATGCATAAATAAATAAAATATTCTTTGAAAAGAATTAGCTCCCTGTTCAAGTGACAATATTTTGTTAATTTTTTTTGTTGTTGTTGGGGGATTCCCTGCTGTAGTCCAACCAATAAACATTTTTTATACAGTTATAACATTTCCATTCCTTCATTGTTGGGGTCCCATTCAGGATCTACTACTGGGGCAACCATCTCTGGCTTGGCGACTCTCCATCCTGCTGGTGGAGATGGTCAGCTTCCTCCCTGCCTTTCCTGAAAACCGTTCTCTGCGGGTCTAGAGTCAGCAAAGTTTGTAGCATAGACTGTATATCTGCCCAGTTAGGGCAGTGGGAGAGGAAGACAGAGGCAAACGAGTTTGCCATCCTCTTAGGCACCTGCCAGTATGAAGGGACAGAGCTCCTCCAATTTAGGAGGTCCACAGTGCTAAAGGGATGGTGTGACCAAAAGTACCCAGCAGGTCGCCCATGTTCATTCAAGCCACCCATCAGCATCTGTCTGAGAGGAAACTGTCCTGCCTCAGGGTGAACCTTCCTGCCAAAATGTGTGCTGCTTCTAGTGTGGGGAGGAGGTGCCAATTTTGTTTCTTCCCTGGGGGGGCAGTTGGGGCTGTGAAGCCTCAGGAGTCTGCACAGGGGGAACATTGCAACACTGAGGAGGATTCTGTCCTAGTTTGTTTAAGGAATGCAACAAATGATAATCCTCCTTTTCTAAATCTGCCCTCTTGCAGCCCTCATGAGAAGGGGAAGATGTAGTCCTTCTCTATGCCATTAGCTTAGCCTCTCCCACATCCAGTTTCTGGAGGGCAGCCTATATCTGGCCCTGCACACTTTTAAGAACGGTGAGGTTTTCCTCCCTCATACTCTGCATAGCTAAATTGAAAGCTTGAATTTGTTGCTATATGGTCTCAATAGGTGGAGTACAACATCTAGCTCTCAGAGAAGCAACAATGTAGCCAATGGTGCTCATGCATACTACCAGAAAAACATCCAGAAGCAGATTGCAAAGCAGGTATGGTTTGTAAGCCACCCATGTTAGTATAGAAAAGCAAAAACATGTGCCACAGCCCCGGTTTCACCACATTATTTATGTTTATAAGGCTGGTAGTGATGTTTAACGGAAAAGACTACTTAAAGTCAAGACGGGAATAAAACTGAAAGAACTTAAGCTAGGGATGAGATTGCTTAAGCTCATGGTTGGAAGACCAGACAGGGCCGCATGCACAGGGGAAAAAAACAACAACAACAACAACAAAAACCTGTTCAAGACCTGAGTCCTGCAGTCCTAGTGCACTTAAGGTGACCAACGCAAGGAGTTACTTTGGGCTGATCAACCACAGGTGTAACTTGGAAACCACACTGGGTGCCAAGCTGTTACAGGGCAGCCCTGCTCTAAAATGGGTTGCCTGACTGTGAGTCCTTACCTTTGCTTACAGGGGACTGACACTACAGGCACACACAAAAGGTTAACAAAGGTTTGTTTACAAGGGAAAGGGAAATGAGGAAATGTACAACTCAGAGAGAAAAGAGGGAGATAAAAGTCTTAAATGTATCCTATCCATTCTGCCCACCTGGATCCCAAGTGACATGCCCAGACCAAACCTGCCTGGCCAAGAGCAGGAGCCAAGTGAGCCCCCGACCCCACTAAGATGGCTAATTTTTATTTACAAACATAGAAAATGGCTGCTTAACTCCACCCTTAGGTCCTCACAACTTCCCTTTGGGAATCATGGGATTCGTAGTTCCCAGTGTCTTGATGGAGTAGGGGTGGCACCCACAAAGCCTGCATGGAATTCTCTCAGGACATCCTTTCCCTCTAACAACCTCCCCACAAGTCTTACCCACATCCGTTTCAACCAGTCCACGACCAAAAGGCAAGCACAGTTTCTTCACGTGCCTCTTGGCTCCATGTGCCTCCTTCAGGTCTCCCTCTGCCTCTCCATCCTGCTTCCTTCCTTCCTCACTCTCCTCTGCATCCTCTTCTCTCCCTGCTCAGCTCCACCCTCCCTTGGGTGGGGCAGAAAACCTGGAACCTCCCCCTTTCCAGGGGACCACCCTGTTACACACTCTCTGGAGTTCTCTCTTGCCTTTGCTTCGCTTAGCGAGTATATATACTGCAGCCATGGCCCACAGAAGTAAACAATACAACTGGATATAACAATGTAACAAAATGTAGGTGCCCGCCATCAGGCATGCAATACTAATGGCAGCAGGGCAGAAAAACCTGAAAATCATTTACCCTACAGTCATGAATAAAAGTTGGATTATCTTTCATCAATTTTTTATTTCTTCTCTCCTATCATCTTACTTTCTTCTGTTTTACCTCCCAAAGAATAAGGTTTCAAAAGGATTTGACCATGCAATCTTTGGCTTACAGTTATAGTTTCCCAAGTTGACATAAATTAAATTTATTTAGCATTTTTTGAAAATTCTCCCTCAAAGTTCCTATAAATTAAATAAGTTTATTTTATCTCTGACTATGAAGAGAGAACGGATGTTTACCCAGCACAAACAGAAAGATAGAGTTATAGTATTAAGAAACAAATTGAAAATAGAAGTCTGAATTGTTATTGTCTCTGATGGCAAACTTCAGGGAGGAAATGAATGATACAAAACAGCTTTGCAAAGATATTCTAGAAAGCAGTTAGAGGTAAGGCGTTTGTAGATCAGGAGAGGTCAGAATTTCTGTCCAAGACACTTGGTTTTATTTACTAAAAGGAAGTTCAGAGACAGTCTTAAATTTGAAGACAAGACTTGACACAGGCAACTGCCACAGAAAGCACTCTTGAGGGAAGCTGTTGGAAAACACAGGGGGTATAAAAGTGGTCTTACTTTTCCCTTAAATCCAGCCTCACAGCATATAGCAAGATTTATTTACTACTGCCTGAGTTCCAAGGAGAATGGTGCTCTTCCACATTTTTAATTTTTAACTTCCAGAGAGTATTCCATAGAAGTCAGTCCTGGATCAGTCAAGGTCCATGGCCTTGAGATAGAAGTGCTTTTGCTCTGACACTCTCCTGGGGTTCAGCCAATCCAGTCCTCTGCACAGGGTGTGTTTTCAGCACCAGCTAGATCACGCAGTGAGTGCAAAGAGGACTCTGCAGCCTCACTTCTCATGCTCACCCACTGAGCTTAGAAAAGGATGAATCCATAGCTAATGGAAGTAAAGTACATTACTTTTTAGTGTTTGTGTGATGTGAGGTGACATTGGTTATCCAACTTTTCTATATCTCCATTTCCTCAGTAGTAAACTGGAGATAACAGTGCCAAAATAAGAAACTTTAGACATTTTTAAATGCTAAGAACGGTGCCTGGAGCCTAATGAGTTCTCCAGAAGTTTTTACAGAGTGGATATTATGTGTCTACGATGATGGGAGTTAAACCATAGGGTAGAAATGAACAACAATCTGAATAAATTTAGCTGAGGGAAGGCTGCAGCCTTGGCCTGTCTGATGTGTTGCTCCCTGTTGAAACACTGACCTTGACTAATACTACCTTTTTTATAAGTTCTCCCCATGCATGCTCTCAGAACTAATTATGCTATTGCTTTGTTTTGGTTAATTCATCACTGAATTGCTCAGCAAGTTACTATTGAATGATATAGTAAATTAAGTTTTCTTTGTGGTTTATTTCTATTGCTTTATATATAATATTAAGTAAATCAGTGTATTTGATTTTTATGAATCTCATTTCCTAGTGTCTCAAGAATATATCAACACATAATCACTTTTGAAATTTCTTAGGAAAATTCTTATTAAAATTCCATTGGTTTACAATGTTGTCTGTTTTGTAGTAGTGTAGGATCTCCCTTTTTTAAATTCTAAGAAGGCACAGGAAATACATGTTCACTCTGAAAGTTCAGGTTCACTCTGAAAGTTCACTCTGAGGCTATGGGAATGCATGAATGCACATGTGCAGATGTGCAAGAATGGAGGCTTCTTGCCTGGTCCCTACTGCTTTGTGAATAGAAGGCAATACCTAGTTAATGCATCCTCACTGCCATCACTCCTTCTGCCTATACCAGGGACCACTCCCTCACAGAATACTCGGGATATATGCAATTGAATATAAAGGACATTCTATGCTTCATTCAAAGTTTCACAGACCTTCAGCTACAAAATGATGACTCAAAGAAGATGCATATGTCATGTGGAATCCATTGTTTTGAAAGTTCTAATCACACAGCCCAGTGATCCTCACCCTTTTTAGTGGAGGGTGAATAACACTAGGACAAAAGATGTAATCAAGTACTTTAGCTTCAAAATTTATCAAAAAATAGATCATTCCTTGCTAGAAAAATACTTAGTGAGAACATATATGTGTGTGTGTGTTTGTGTGTGTGTGTATGTATCCCCACCATATTTTTGTCCATAAATACCTAATATTTTTGTAAGTCCTTGTAATACCCTGCCAGGATGTTGTTCAATTCATAAACTGTTTGATATGGTCAATTATAGATTTCTAACACTAGGTATTTTGTTTTTTAACACTAGCCTGGGGAAAGGTCAACATTCAAAGTTCAGTTCCTACTGACCATTTATCACTGTTGCACTGTCTTAGCATGGCAAAATAAAAGTTAAACCATCTTGGGCCTCCTGGGTGGCGCAAGGGGTTAGCACAACACTGTGATGCTGTTCACAGCCTCTGCAGCACAAGTTCAATCCCCAGCCAGGGAGCAACCCACATGACACAGCAGACCTCTCCTGTCTCACCCACTACTCCCCTCAGCAGTGTATTTCAGTCAGTCTGCCTGTCTGTTCCCCACTCTGTCTTCGGTGAATCCTCTCACACATACCAACTCTGGCCTGTACCCCAGTTCTTGCATGCATAAATAAATCTTTTTTTTTAAAAAAAGTTAAACCATCTTTATTGGGAATTGTCTGTAAGTGGATTTGTTCATAATGTAGCATTCCTATTTCCATACTGTTGAAATCAGATTGCTTTCCCATAGCTAAACACTCCTCAGATTAAAGAGTACCAGTTTTCTGTAGCTCTGTCTGAAAACTGAAATCCTGGTCTGAATCTGAAAATTGAAGGGGCATCATTTTAAACACTCAACACAGCAGGAATTGTTTCTTGAGTAATTCAGCACATAGAAAAGACCAGCACTGTATAGAGAGCTGTTATCAAATGTGATACATATATCTGTATATATAGTATAATATGAATAGCTCGATAGAGTGGAAAAGTGACTTACTCTCTGGCAGTATAATACAATTAGAAATTACTTATTGTACGACCTAAAAAATGCAAAATACCTAATGGAAATTGTCTTCCGTACTTTTACAATTGTACTGAAAAATGAAATCACACAAAAACAGGAAAATGAATCTAATATTCATAAAATATATGAAAAGAGGGCAGATGTCATCTGTATAATTCAATAAGTTTAGAATAATAAAATCAATTCTATTATTATATTCTTTGGCAACAACTTAAGCATACAGTCATATGAATTAAAGTAACTATCTTAAGAGAAAATAAATAACAGAGACTGTTTTCATGCTATATATAATACTTATCTGTGGGTAGAGTTAATTTTTTTTATATTTCATCAACAAACAATTGTGTTAAATTAAAAAAATAATATACATATATTATAAATACATATCAAATATATTTCTAGATTTCTGCAAGTCAATCTTTTCTGTGGGTCACACAGACAATATCTAATAAACTGTGTGTGTGTGTGTATAAACTTCTATAACTGACTTTCCAGTGCTTTGTACCCATAATCTGGAATTACTCTGAATAATGGAAATAAAATCTCTACCCAGAATGGTTCACTCTTGATACTAATAATTATTGTATCACTGAATATTGACAGTCTTTAATAATGTTTTTGCATTCAAATCATCTAATAGAATCTATAAAACTTAGAACAAAATCTATTTTTCTAGTCACTTTTCTATTTTCAGTGATGTGTAGTGCTAAATGTTTGGGAAACGTTAGAGATGGGAGGTAGGACTGCACCCCATTTCTGTGTGGATGAGGTGCCTAGCTATCTACCTGCTATACTCTAGAGCTTTGACCAGGAAGAAAAAAAAAAAAGTTTGAAATGTCTTCACATCAAAATTTCAGTCATTTGTATATTTTTTAAGATTTATTTATCTATGCATACAAGAACTGCCATACAGGCCAGAAGTGTAGGGGGTGAGAGGATTCACCAGAGACAGAGTGGGGAACAGAAAAGGCAGATGTACTGAATACACTGCTGAGGGGAGCGAGTCAGGAGAGGTTTGCTGTGCCATGTGGGCAGCTCCCTGGCCGGCTGGGGATAGAACTAGTGCTACAGTGGCTGTGGGCGGTTTCATAGGTTGTGTCTTAACCTCTTGTGCCACCAGGGAGGCCCCATTTGTATTTTTTTTTAGCACATGAAATGTGTGTCAAAATCAAAGAAGAGCATGTCCCATTGTATTTCTATATTTCTCTATTTTTGTAAAAACTTTGCAGTTATTAAAATAATATTTTTCTGGAAATCTTGTTTTTTAGTCTTAAGATATTGTATTGTTTCATTTCTCAGATACATTTTTGATGACTTCAAGAATCCATTCAATGCATTAAAGGAAAATCAATTGTTATTTTCTTAGATCAATTAACTTAATAAGTTAACCTCAGTTATCCTGGAGATCTTAAACTAGAAACTAGATTTTGACGCTGATAATAATGCAGTATTTATAGATGTAGAGTTGCAGTGCCATAAATTAAATACTATAACCTGAAACTCATATTAGTTATAAACCAGTGTTACCTCAATACAATTTTATTTTGAAAATATATTTAAATGTTAAAAATGTAAGAAAGGGAAAATGCAAAAGGACAAATGCCATGTTTGACTAATTATATGGGAATTATGGCATGATTGCTATAGGAAAAGCTTCCTTGCCACTTTAACATAGACATACAAACTATGGAGATTAATTATTAGAGAAGGCAGTTAGTGAGAGAGACAGAAGCAACAATGGAGTTGAGTATGGAATATAAATTGAAATAAGGTTGTTTAAAAAAGTATTCATTATAAAATTTTTCAAAAGTCCTTTAAAAATGCTTTTTCAATTCACATGCAATTATCATCAGAATAACAAGTAACATAAATTTCTATTTAATGTCCACTTTACTCTTGAATGAGTCAAATTTCAGACTTTATGTGCCAATGCACTTTAGGCTATATATGAGGAATTCACATAAGTTTGAGCAGGTTAGGTCTATTCCTTTCTACAGCAATGGGAACAAAGAAACCAGAGTTAGATTGAAATTTGTGCTGTTCAACCTAGCCTCTGTAAAATAACATCCGGTGCTATAAAGAAAATGTGTTAAAATCAGGCTATTTTTGCCTTCCATACAATAGACAGCCAATACCTTGAAATGCTATGTTTTACACCATTTGGACAACAGATGGGCCTTGCAATTGCAACAAAGTATCTGTTATGTGGCTATGGACACTTAACAGAGTAAAGGGGACTTAGTTGCCTCTCTCAGTATTGGCGTCTCTCTTGCTGTGTCTGCCTGCCTGTGTATATGGTCCCCTGTTTTACCAATAAAGACCAGCAAAACCCACTGAAGCCTCCAAAATTCTCTTATCCTCTGCAAGAACTACAAAAACCTACCCAGCCTGGGATGGTTGCACAAGAAGCTCATATCTAAATTATTTTTGTGTTACCTTGATTTTGGTTTGAGTGTTCTATATAAAGTAAGAATGAAGTGATCCAGATCCCAGTTCCAACCATAAATAAAATTTATAATGTTTAATACATTCGTTGATAGTAGTGAGACTAGAACCTATATTACTGGAGCAAAGCAGATCATTTCCTTCTTTGAATTCCTAAAGACATAATTAAAGTTACTAATATTGAGCAAATTTTTAAAAGTTAATCAATATTGTAAGTAGAGCAACTGTTGTGATATTTGCATAGATCTGTTGAATTTTTCTGCCTATAAAATCTTCATATTTATTATTAGACATTTCATCAATATTCCTCAGCCGTCACCAGGCTTAATGATTCTCTGGGAAGAGTCTTGGAACTCACTATATAGTGATACTTATGACTATGCATTGTTACAACAAAATAATGTACAGAACACATTAAATTTCATACTCTAAGAAGGAAAGCAGGGATTTATCCTAAACCACATTGTACAAGCATTGCAGACACAATAAGTCACTCTTACTTGCTGTGGAGATGGTGGGGACACTCCATAAGTCTGAGTTCCCAGATGTTAACAATGGACATCCTTTGCAAGCAGGAACTTCTAAGGATCACAATATGGCTTTCTGTATAAACTCTTCTTTTTAATTTTCTTTTTTTTAAGATTTATTTATTTATAAAAGCATGGGGGTATAGGCCAGAGGCATGGGAGGGTGAGAAAATTCACAAGAGACTGAGTGGGGAGCAGAACAGGCAGACGGACCAAAATACACTGCTGAAGTTAGCAGCAGGCCAGACAGGAGAGGTCTGCCGGGCCATGTGGGGATCTCCCTTGCTGGCAGGGAATTGAACCCGTGCTGCAGAGGCTGTGGACAGCTTCACAGCACTGCGCTCAACCAGCTGCGCCACTGGGGAGGCCTTATGTAAGCTCCTTTTGATACAACTATGTATTAGAATAATAAAATATACAAATATATGTCAAAAAACAATTTCAGTCTCAAATAATCCCAAATCCAATGCATGGTATTCCCCTTTATCTTATTTATGTGCTCTCAGCTATAATTATGCACTTAATGAATACATTTGCTGGACTTTCATTAGTAGACTAATGACATATTTCACCTGGGAATGGGAAAATATCCCATGACTTTCTGTTACTATTTATTTTAAGATCTAAATTTAATAAAGTAATTAAGCTTGTTATTATTTAATGCATAAACTGACTGTGGTAACTTCACTTAATCCTATAGTCAGTACATCCCTTTTTACTTGTATTATTGAGATGAAATATGGGAAATGGTTATCTTGTATAAAATAGAAATATCGGAGTGTTGGAAACTTCACTCCTTTATTTGTATTAGAATACAATTATTCAATGTATTGTATGTGTGCAAAGTTAAGTGAACATATTTTCTAAACTACAAATTCATAATATGTAGAGGTGAGTAAACAATATCTTGCAAAGAAATCCTGATTTGAATCTATGACTAATACAAACAAACAACAAAAATATGACTTATATTTATACTAAGAACTTTTATGTTTGACTATTTCATAGGAAAATGACTATTGTTTTCTAATTATACGTGGCAACTTGAAAAGAGAAAACTAAAACTAACAAAATAAAAATCTGTGAATATAAATGTATTTCCCATTTTGCTAATATTAAACTCATTAATGAATTACATTTTTGCTGTGCTTTGAGTTATTCACCATTAGTGATTTGAAGTCAAATACATATTGAAACATGTAAAATAGTTTTATTCGTGGAATGTTGTAGGGTAAATGATTTTCAGGCTTTTCTGCCCTCCCACCATTAGGATTGCCCTGCCTGATTGGGCACCTGCATTTCATTACATTGTTATAAGCTATGTTGTTTACTTCTGTGGGCCATGACAGCAGTATTGATATATTAAGCAAAGGCAGATGAGAGAGAGAAGCCCAGAGAGAAGCCCAGAGTGAAGACTAGCCAGGGGCTTGAAGGCCTGGAGGCCTCGTGCCCCCACCCCCACCCCTCACCCCTGCTTGCAGTGTACCTGGTTGCTGCACTACATGTAAAAGCTCAATAAATGCCTGAGAAAGCCACCGAGGGTTCCAGGACTCATCCTTTATTTGCCTGCTCAAATCCTAGAAAACCTGTTCAATGCCTTCCTGCCACTACAAATGTGCAATAAGAAAACTTAGAAATAGTGGAGAATCTTTTACAGACAGACTAATTATGTGTCATAATTTTCCCAGTTTCTGTTTGGCTGAAACCATATTCAGGATATATTTCCTTTAAATATCAGTAGCAATTTATTTTCATTAATCAGTAATGGCATAGTATATTTCTTGGTATTCCCAATTGTAAAACTTTTACAAAACTGCATAATTACAGGCTGATCTTTTCCATCACTCTCCTGGAGAAGCTGATGAAGTTTCCCTCAAACCAAGTAAGCCTTAAATCAGGGAACTAATTGCTCTATAACCACAGACTAGACTATAGCTCCCTGTTTTTTATGAGTTCTTCCACTTTCAGACTGTCAGACACATTAATTAAATTTATAGACCATTTTTTTGTGTGGATCTGGGATTTTTATGAGACAATTTTAAAACCTCTTTTTTTTTGGGTATGGCATACAAATTAGTAAAAAAGATATGGTCTCTGTTTAGTAGTGGAGGGAGCCAGCTTTTATAGAGTAGAACAGCATCTGTGACAAAAATAACAAAGGTGTTCTATAAAAATAACAAAGGGCGGGACTCCTTGGTGGCGCAGCGGTTGAGCGCTGGGTTGGGAAGCTGCCCGCGGCCTCTGCGGTGCCGGTTCGATCCCCGGCTGCTCCCCGGCCACCGGAGGAGGGTCCCACATGGCGCGCAGACCTCTCCTGCCACCCGCTGCTCCCCTCAGCAGTGTACTTCGGTACTTCTGCCTGCTCTGCTCCCTGCTCTGGCTCTGGTGAATTGTCTCACCCTCCCGCGCTTCTGACTGTACCCAGTGCTTGTATAAATAAATAAATCTTAAAAAAAAAATAAATAAATAACAAAGTTGTTCTGTAAAAGCCCCAAAGGTGAGTAAACTTTTGTATGTATAAATCATCCGTTTCAAAATCTACCCAGATATATTCTTTTTAAAAAATCTTGACAATACTTGTTTGAAAATAAACATTTTAAAATATAAGTGGAGGGCCTCCCTCATGATGCAAAGGGCTAAGTCTCAGCACTGGCACCATGAAGGCCTGAGTTTGAAACTGGCCAGTGAGCTAACCCATACGGCACAGCAGACCTCTCCTCTTTCACCCATTGCTCTCCTAATTAGTGGATCTGCCTGTTCTGCACCCCACTGTGTCTCTGGTAAATCCTCTCAACCCCTGCACCTCTGGCCTTGTATGCATAAATAAATAGTTTTTAAAAATCAGTGGAATGTTTATGGAGTAAATATCATACTGAGTATATCTATTACCATTAATCAATTTAGAAATCACTTTAAATTTCCTCTAGGGGCCTCCCCCATGGCGGCGCAGTGGTTGAGGGCGGCAATGCAAAGCTGTCCCGCAGCCTCGGCAACGCTGGTGCGATTCCCCTCCAGCCAGGGAGAACCCCATATGGCACAGCAGACCTCTCCTGCCTCGCCTGCTGCTCCCTTCAGCAGTGTCTTTGGTCCATCTGCCTGTTCTGATCCCGCGCTGGCTCTAGTGAATTCTCTCACCCTCCTGCGCTTCTGACCTGTACCCCAGTTCTTGTATAAAATAAATAAATAAATATTAAAAAAAATAAATTTCCTCTAGCTTGAGCCACTAATAGTTTGAGTTCTATCAATGCGTAATTACAGGCTTTTTTGTTAGATTTATTACTTTTCTGCATATATTTCTTTATATCTATATGACTACTTCTACTCAGGTAAAGGATGCTATATTCACAAACTTTGTACCTTAGAGCCACTGAAAAGGGACTAGTTTTTTTTTTTTTTTTTTTTAAGATTTATTTATTTTATACAAGAACTGAGGTACAGGTCAGAAGCACGAGAGGGTGAGAGAATTCACCAGAGCCAGAGCGGGGAGCAGAACCAGCAGACTGACCGAAGACACTGCTGAGGGGAGCAGAGGGCGAGGCAGCAGAGGTCTGCGGCGACATGTAGAGTTCTCCCTGGGCGGCAGGGAATCGAACCGGTGCTGCAGAGGCTGTGGACAGCTTTGCAGCATGGCTCTCAACCGCTGCGCCACTGGAGAGGCCCAAAAATGGGACTAGTTTTAACAGCAGTTTCATAAAGGGAATCATATAGTATAAAAAATGTTTGGTCAACAACAAATTAATTAAAAAATCACATTTACAAGTAAATAAAAACTAGAGGTACCTGAAAATTGTGGCAATGCTTTAGAAAGGGGTTAGATGTAAAGATTAGGATCCAAACTAATCTTCCTATTTTAGAACCAAAACAAAAAAGTTCTGGGGAGCTTGTTAAGATATTAACAACTGTCTACATTAGATAATAAGAGTAGTCATATTTTTTTTTATTTCTCTGAATCTCTAATTCAAGCTAGGTGAGAAGGCTTCCTCACAAACCTCAAAGAGTACAAGTGCATGGTGGAAAAACCACCAAGAGTTACATGTTATCAAAGTCTGTGTAAAATGAGAAAAATGAATAAGGTAGATGATGAATCTGAGAACAAAGTAGCCCATACGTAATCACGTAAGTGTAGAGCACATATACTGGCTGAAAGTGGTAAGATTTTTGCTCAATCATGAGTTCTATTTGTTGTTGTTTTGTTTTGTTTTCACGTAAAAAGAACTCAAAGTAGAAATGATTGAAGGAGTCATGTCTCAAACTTCTATGATAACTGAAACTGAAGCCCCACAGATGAGAAGAAATTCCTCAAGGTGGAAAAGAAAATGAGTAAGACTGGAAGATTAAAATAAAGTAAAATCTGGGCCTCCCTGGTGGCGCAGCGGTTGAGCGCTGGGTTGCGAAGCTGCCCGCAGCCTCTGCAGCGCCAGTTCGATCCCCGGCTGCTCCCCGGCCACCAGAGGAGGGTCCCACATGGCGCGCAGACCTCTCCTGCCGCCCGCTGCTCCCCTCAGCAGTGTACTTCGGTCCTTCTGCCTGCTCTGCTCCCCGCTCTGGCTCTGGTGAATTCTCTCACCCTCCCGCTCTTCTGACTGTACCCAGTGCTTGTATAAATAAATAAATGAATAAATAAATAAAAAAAAATAAATCTTTAAAAAAAAATAAATAAAATAAAATAAAATAAAGTAAAATCCAAAATCCCACATAAAACTAACATAGGGAAACAAGTCCATGGAACTTCAAAAAATGAAAGAAAACAACAGGGGGAAAGTTTATAAAGCTGCACTGGATAGGCCTCCCTGTTGGCATTAAGAAAATAATTTTACATAAATGTGAGCCACAGAAAAATGTCAATATCTTATTTCACACAGAGTTGTTAAGAATGACTGAAGTGCACACAATAATCCCACTAGAATGAAAGATCACCAGGAAGACTTTCCAATAAAACAGATTTAAAATGTCACCTACTATTTAGGAATAAGGTGGAAATATATCAGAAAATTAGAAATCAAACAAAGACATTTAGCATAAAATAAATATTAATTACATAAACAAACAGTTATTTTGGATAAGATCTACAAAGAAAAATAAAATCAAGAGGGTCATTTTAAGAATAAAAAAGGAAAATAAAGGATTTCCTGCTTTGAATACTCTGGAATAGAATAGTGCATTAAAAAAACATAAACCTGTCAAAATATAGAAAATATTGATTTTCAGGCATTAGAGAAAAGATGAAAAGTTCTATATTCCATAAGTGGACGAAAGAAGGTCAGCTTAGTATTAGCTCCTGGTTTGTAATTGGAATAATTTTCAGACATAAAGTCTGACATAATTTTCAGACATAAAGTGAAAGTTAATAGAACCACTGATCTCACTGAACTCAAAAAAAGATCAGATTTCAGGAAAATCAAACTAAGTTGCATGGGAAGGTAGAGCTCCAGAGTTCTGCTGAGGAATCTCACTGAATACATAGGAGAAAAATTCTGGAGGCTAGGGAAATAAACACACAAAAAATGAGTTGATAGGCAATTTTTACAGTACTATCCCAATAGGGTTAGCAATAGGGATAAAACCTCCAATGCTGCATTTCCTGAAAATATATTAAGAAATCTGGGAAAAAAAAAAAAAAAACACGCAAAAAAACAACTCAACAATCAAATTGAGTGGAGACAAAATGAGTGAGTTGAGACAAAATGCAGTTAAATTTTGTTGAGAGAAATGAAAAAGAAAAAATGCAACAACCAGAAACATAAAATCCTAATGTATGGCATACAATAAAAAATGTCTAGGCATTCAAAATCAGGAAGATGGGCCTCCACGGTGGCGCAGCATTTGAGAGCTGGGTTGCAAAGCTGCCAACAGCCTCTGCAGTGCCAGTTCAATACCTGGCCACTGGGTGAGGGTCCCACATGGCACGCAGACCTCTCTTGCCACCCGCTGCTACCTTCAGCACTGTAATTCATCAGTTTGCCTGCTCTGCTCTCCACTCTGACTCTGGTGAATTCTCTCACCCTCCCGCACTTCTGCCTGTACCCAGTGCTTGTATAAATAAATAAATAAATCTTAAAAAAACCCCAAAAATACCAAAACAAAATCAGGAAGATAAGATGAATATCGAAAGAAAAAATAATAACTAATAACAAACAAAATTATAGAGATCAAACTACCTGAGCAGGGCATCTAAAGATTAGTTATAAAGATGTAATATTAGCTTAAGGAAAATGAAGAGGATAACTGTTATAAGGTGGTTAATCATCACTTATCAGGTACATACAAATCAAAAAGACAATGAACACCACATCTATCTTTTGAGAAAGTCCCATAATAAAAATCCCACTAACAATAGATTGGTGAGGCTATGGGAATAAAAGCACCCTTATATACTCTATACAATTGTGTGAATGTATACCGGTCTTGCAACTATGAAAACATTATGGAGGTTTCTCAAAATATTAAAAATAATCTACCTTATGATTCTTCACTTCCACTCCCTGCCTGAGAATGTAAAAAGACTATTTTGAAGGGATTTATAAACTATTAAATTCATTCAAGCAATATTTATAGTAGTCAAACTATGTATCCAGCAGTATTAAAACAGTCAAACTATGCAGTGATCTAAGTGCCCATATTTTATTAATATATTCATAGGCACACACACACATACACACACGTGGGTCTGCTAATCCTAGGAAGCCTGACATACACATAAACACACACACACACACACACACACACACAATGGGATGCAGCTCAGCTATAATAGCGAAATAAATGCTTGTCACTTGCAACTATGTGATTGGAATTAGAGCAGATTATGCTAAGCAAAAATTCTCCAAAGGAAAAAGACAACAACTCACAGTTATCACTTATATATGGAATATAGAGTAAAAAAAAAAAAGGTTACATAAAACAATACCAATAAAAAACTAGAATTATTACTGTAGAATTAAAGATAACAGCAGAGAAAGGGGAGTGGCATAGCATAATGAGAAGGGGGCAAAATGGACTTTGGTGGGAGTCTATGCGTGCATTGGTGGGGAGTGTGGTGTGGTTTAATATACCTGAAGTGTGTATTCCTATACCTTTAAATGATATAAAGTGTAATAAACCAATGTTACCTCAACAAAGAGAAAAAAAAAATATTTGAACTGGAAGAAAATTAAGCACAGAAACACATTTACCACTCTGGGATATATTGAAAATCAAATAATAGAATTAGATATTCATATTAGAAGTTAAAAGTAGACACCCAATAACTAAATAAAAAGTCAATGATAAGATTATAAATCCTGGGCCTCCCCTGGTGGTGCAGCAGTTGAGCAGTGGGCTGCAAAGCTGCCCGCAGCCTCTGCTGCTCGAGTTCGATCCCCGGCTGCTGGCGAGGGACCCACATGGCGCACAGACCTCACCTGCCACATCTGCTGCTCCCCTCAGCAGTGTATTTCATCAGTCTGCCCATTCTGTTCCCGGCTCTGGCTCTGGTGAATTCTCTCTAACCCTCCCACACTTCTGACTGTACCCAGTGCTTGTATAAATAAATAGATAGATAAATAAATAAATAAATAAATAAATAAATAAATAAATAAATAAATCTTTAAAAAAAAGAATATAAATCCTCATCAAGCTAAAGAAATAGAGCAAATCAATGCATCTCAAATTTAATTCCTTGAAAGTATCAATATGTTTCCAACAATGTCGTATTTTGCTAAGTGACAAAAATCACTGGAGAAAGACAAACACTATATGATTTCATTCATATGTTAAAATACAAAATTAAAACAAATGAGTTAAGTTAAAAAATACATTTACACTATAATACTAAATTAGTGATGACCAGAAGGGAAGGGGATGGTTGAGGAATGTTGAGGAAAAATGAGGTCAATTATATGGTGAAGGATAGAATTGGACTTTGAGTTGTGAACTTGAACATACAGATGTAGATGTATAATAACAAACACTTGTGATTTATATATTTTAATGCAAAGTTATTATTGCAATAAATTATTTAAAATTAAACTAAAATCCATTTTAATTAAATCTAAATTTTATGTCCACTTAAGAGATGTACACATGAGTGAGAGGCTATAGATTCTACAGCAAAGTATTGTGAGGAAATATTCTGAACAAAATTATGTGAATACATTCAAAATATTTGAAGAAAAGTGTGAATTACCTGAAAGACAAAAATTGCTCTAACTACTTATTGAAAAAAATAAATGATTGATATTATAAAATATTTGTTAAAGAAATTTAACGTACAGCTAGAAATATTCTCAAAAAATAAACTCTACTTTCATGTTGAAATCTACCAAACTTTAAGAAAGGAATATTAAAAATTCAAATTCTTACAGAAAAATAGAAAAGGAGAGACATCTTTTAAATAATTTTATGATGTCTTCTAAATCCATAATTACCTGATGTGACAGCTGTAGTTTTATATTATAAGGCAAAACTAAAGACCAATATTATCAAAACATTCTTAGCAATTTTTAGCAAGTTAAATCAAATACTGTAAACCAAGAATGACATATCACGATCAGTTCCATTCATCCCCAGTATGCAAATTTTGTTTAAATCAATTGCAATAATCACATATTAGTGCCATATATCATGTCATAATATCTTATGTTTTGGATAAATGTAGCAAAACACATTTGACAAAATGATGTCCGTTCATTACAAGCACCTTTAGTAAACTAGGAGTAGCAGAAAACTGCCTTAACTTACAAATCCATGAAGTGTTGCTTTGTTTTTTTTGTTGTTGACTTTTTGTTCATTTATTTATTCATTTGTCTGGAGATATAGAATGAGCACTTAGGAAAGAGCCAGGAAAGTGACCCTGTTATCTAATGATACTGGGAGATACTTGAGGCAAAAGGAAGGACAGTCCTTAACTTGCATGACCCACATCCCTCATCTCACCTCAATCAAGTTCCGATGAACCCTACTGCCATTTAAAACTTTGGTATTATAGTCATAGTGGATTTTTTTAGAGTTTATCCAATGGAATTTAATATGTGTTTAAATTTATTTATTTTAATGAAGTATCATTATTTTACACCCTTGTTTTACATCCTTTCCTTCCTCAAATCATAAACGAGCAGTGATTTACATATACAGTCCTTTATTTAGCATTGTACTGATAAAATAATCAGTGCAGCCTAGTGAGAAAAAGAAATAAAAGTTATTAGATTGAAAGGAAGAAATAAATTGTGTTTTTTTTTTTTGGAAGCTGGCATAATCAACTCTAAAAATAAGAAAATGATAACATTGAACTTCATTAAAATTATAGACATAGATATATTCAAAAGGCAGTTAAGAAACAATGAAAGTTTTTTTTTTTTTTTTTTTTTTGGTTACTCATTTGGTTTTCTTTTAAATTGCTCTACACAGAATGACAAGATATGGACCTATTCCTCACATTTGAACATTTAGAATCATTGTAGGGTTACTAATGGACCTATTTTCAACATTGTTCTAACTTAGGAAGCAGAAAAGTCAGAAAAGGAAGATATGAAAGGCCAGCTGGTGCAGAATACAAATAACCTTTATCTATTTAATTTGCCATTTGGGTATGACTTGTGGTATTCCCCCCAAAATGCAATAATATCAAATTTCACTATTTATAAGTTACGATAGTATATAAAACAATAAAAAGTTGGAAATATTTCTAAAATTACCAAATACATCACAGAGACATGAAGGACACACATACATTGAAGGCCTGTTCCACATAAAATTGTCACAAATCTTCAATTAGTAAAAAAACACAGTCTCTTTGAAGTGCAATAAATACAATAAAATGAGACACATCTATTTCTACCACAGTGGGTCAGAGTTTGGATAGTTTGCTGTAGACTAGTACCTCCAGTAGAAGTATCCTGTGAACCATATAATGCAACCCTCATACATAATTTTAAAACTTCTATATGCCACAAAAATGATTCTATTTAATATATTTTATTTTACCTAAATATAGCAATTTTAAATATAATTTTAATATGTTATCAAAATATTAATAGTAGTATTACTCCCATGGTTTTACCCCCGAATTTTAAATTCCAGTGCACAATTTGTAAGACAGCATAAATCAGACCAGTCACATTTCAAGTAGCCATAAAGAACACATGGCTATCTAATTAGATAACACAGCTCTCAATGTCGGAGTTTGTCAACACTTAGAAATTTTAACCTTGAAGGGATATTTAGACATTCCAAAGGGCATATCTACTAAACTTATTATATTATCATTGGTTCATTTTCTTTCCTGCGATGATTATACTGCAGCACATTTGAAGAATGCCATTATTTTATTCATGTGTGCTTGGTTGATTGATTTTTATGAACTTTTCAGACCAATATTCATCATTTTGTTAAATTTCTCTCCTGTGTCCACTTTACAGCCTGATTTTCTGCTAACAACTTTCTATCACACTAAATCTTTCTTCCCTCTATACTTTGAAATCAGTTACACATATAATCTATTATAATACAATATTTTTGGAAAGTACACAGAGATTACAGTACTAAGTAAACTAAAAAGGAGATCATAATGGAGTGATATTTTTTTTAAATACAAGCGTGATACTATAATTGGAAAGCATATAATTAGAAAGTGAAGTAGCAACAGAAAATAAAAATAATTTGAGGTCATAATTTTTCTAATTAGGATTTGTGACATCTATTACTTGCATATTCACACACTTCAAGCTCAGATTTCTAAGGTGACAAAAGGACTTGAGTAGCCTCTATGGATAGAGGTTAATGAAACACCTTATATAAGATAGAGAAGACTGAAGGTAAATTACTTTGTATTCAAGAGCATTGTATTTGGTGGAAATTGCCTTCTATTTTCACTAAGGATAGAACTGAGAAAGTAAGTTTCAACTGCATAAGAAGCAATTTAGCCTAGATATTACAAAGAAACTTTTTTTCAGCATGAGGACTGCAAATGAAAATGTTGCCATGGGAGTCCTTGGCATTTCATGTTCTCAAGTGTTTGTGTTTTAAAAGAAAGGGTAAACATATTAATTTGAAAGTATTACTTGGATATAACTTTTCCCTAAAGTCTGAGGAATAGGGCATGATAGTTATTCTTTTTATTTCTTTAATCTGTTCATTTATAGATATAGTCTTAGTTTCAATTGAAAACAAAGGGCAAATGGATGTACTAGAAAAGGAGCATGTTCTGAGTTGTACATACAAAACATGTGATTATTATCCACATCAGGCTGTTATATTTTTTCAATAAAAATGGGTAGAATTAACAAAAACAGTTTATTTTCCACACCTTTTCTCTTGAAAGAATTCACAGATACTATTCAGATTTAAAAATAATTATATATATATTTTATTATAAATTTTAGTTTTATATTCCCCATATTATTGCAACTC
This sequence comes from Talpa occidentalis, assembly GCF_014898055.3. Classification (NCBI taxonomy): domain Eukaryota; kingdom Metazoa; phylum Chordata; class Mammalia; order Eulipotyphla; family Talpidae; genus Talpa; species Talpa occidentalis. Next base: position 69,369,346 of record NW_026555331.1, read on the forward strand.
CCTTATTTTGACCCCAATCCCTCCCCTCTCCGCCCACCATAGAGTGTCTCTGGTTCATAGTTGTTTGTTGATTTTGATTTTTACTTTCTTTTCTTTTTATTTTTTTAAACTAAGGTTTTTTTTTTTCCCCCAAAGATTTTATTTATTTATTTATACAAGCACTGGGTAAAGGCAGTCAGACGAAGTACACTGCTGAGGGGAGCAGCAGGCGGCAGGAGAGATCTGCGCGCTATGTGGGACCCTCGCAGGAGGCTGGGGATCGAACCGGCTCTGCAGAGGCTGCGGGCAGATTCGCAACCCAGCGCTCAACCGCTGCGCCACCGGGGAGGCCCGATTTTTACTTTCTTATAGATTTTCTATTAACCAGTTTCTAGAGTTTATTAAAAAATTTAGTAAGTACATTTATTGTTTAATTATTTCACATCCTTTGTATGATTTCTCATTTTTCTACAAATATATAAAAATATGATTTTAAGTAAGATGAATATTATTTTTCTTATGTGGGAAATTGGATGATAAAGGTGGTGACAGCAACACAGATGTCTTCAGTCTACTAAAATTGGAAATGAGATTTGACAGTGTAATGAGACTATGACGGAGAATTAAAGATACACATAACTGTTCACTACTAAATCCTTGACTATCTGCTTTCCTCTTAAGTATCCTTCTTGAACACAGTTTTATCTTGAATGATGAATTATGATGTATTAATTAGATTATACCTTATATATTTTGTGAAATGAAAAAAATAAAGTGAGATACACTGCAATATATAATCAGGCATCTTTTTTTAATGATTATTTTTAAAGATTTATTTATTTATACAAGCACTGGGTACAGTCAGAAGCATGGGAGGGTAAAAGGACTCACCAGAACCAGAGCAGGGAGCAGAACAGGCAGAAGGACCGAAGTACACTGCTAAGGGGAGGAGGGGGTGTGGCAGGGGAGGTCTGCCGCGCCATGTGGGACCCTCGCCTGTGGCCGGGGATCGAACTGGCACTGAAGAGATTGCGGGCAGCTTCGCAACCCAGCGCTCAACTGCTGCACCACCAGGGGAGGCCCAATAATCAGGCATCTTATAACAATATTTTGTTAAACAACAGATAACATATTCCACTAAGTTACCTAAATATAGTCAATATATTGCTTAGTTGTACAGTGGACTATACCATCTAGGTTTGTGTGAAAACACTCTGTGATGTTTCCACAATGAGAAAAATGCCTAATAAAGCATTTTAGACTCTATCCCCATCATTAAGTAACACATGACTGTGCTATCTTACTCTCATTCTCTCAGTATGTGACTATACCCAATTTGTTCCCATCACTAAAACAAATCCTCTGACAATGGGTTTCCTTCTACACTTCTACGGTCATATAACATTCAATATAATATAGAATAGTTAAAATGCCCTACATATTCACTGTGCTCTACCTGTCCTTCTTCCACCGTCACACTAAAGCTCTAGCCACTGATAATCTGTCCGTTTTTTGTACAAATTTAGCTTTTCCAGAATTTCGTATCACTGAAATCATACAGTTTATCATTTTCAGATTAGCGTCTATCACTAAATATAACTAAACTTTATCCACATATGAGATTTTTGGTTCCTCAAGATATTTGCATGTTTTTAAAACTTTTCATAATTTGATAACTGTTTATCATGAAGTAAAGTAACATCCCAATCCATGACTGTAATAGAATTTACTTACCTATGCATTTACTTAGGACATTTTGGGTTCTGCAAAGTTTTTGCACTATGAATAAAACTGTGTAAACATTCATGTACAGATATTTGTGGGGCATACGTTTTGTATTAATTTGGTTAAATTATGTGTAGGTTCATAGAGTACTGCCAAGCTTTTACTAAATTTATATCATTTTTTACTTCCACAAATAAGAAATGAGAGTGCTGGGTGTTCCACGTCCCTGTCAGCTTTTAGTACAGTCAGTGTGTTGGATTCTAGCCATTGTGAAGTGCCTGTAATGGTATACATCATTTCTTTAATTTGTAGTTCTTTAATTGTGAATTATTTTTAGAATAGTTTTAAATATATATGTAGTATATATCTATACATCTATATATGTGTGTATATATGTGTGTGTGGCGTGTGCATTTGTGTTTGGCGAGGTATCTGCTCAGATAATCCATAAATTTCAAAAATAAATCCAATTATCAATTGGAAATTTATCTATGACAAAGTCAATATTTCATATCAGTAGGTGAATGGTGTTGGAAAAACAGAATGCATGTGCAAAGAAAATGAAGTTGGATCCTAACTCACTACTTATAGCATATTAATTTCTAGATAAAACAAAAGTTTGACTATTAAAATAAGGTTAGAAAGGGCCTCCCCTGGTGGCTCAGTGGTTGAGTGCTGCACTGCGAACTATCCACAGCCTCTGCAGTGCTGGTTGGATCCCCGGCCACAGGTGGGGGGGTCCTACATGGCACGCAGACCTCTGCTGCCTGCCAGCTGTTCCCCTCAGCAGTGTATTTCTTCTGTCTGCCTGTTCTGTTCCCCACTCTGGCTCTGGTGAGTTCTCTCACCTTCCTGTGCTTCTGACTGTGCCCAGGGCTTGTATAAATAAATAAATAAATCTTTTAAAAAATATATGTTTAGAAAAATTCTAGAACAAAACACAATTAAATTATTTATAATATCAGTGGGGAAAAGGACTTTCTGAGAAGAAATCCAGAAATATAAAACCCAAAAAATAAAAAGAAAGCTCAATAAATTAGAATATAATTTTTTCAAACTACTATGTGAAAAAATGCCATGTGCAAATTCAAAAACAATTAATGGGAACATTATTTGTAGTGCATATGTCTGATAGCTAATTTCTTTAATTTACTTTAATTTACTTTAATCTACAATAAGAAAAGACCAAAATCAAATTTTAAAATAAGTGGAGACGTGAATATACAGCTGGAAAACAAATGGACAATAACTAAAAGCATATGCAAGTATGTGCAACTTCACTTGAAATTAAAAATATACAACTGTTTTTTAAAATTTTAATTATCTGTTATATTTTGTTCACACTCTTCTTTTCCCCCTTTTTTATTCTCTTATTTCTTTTTTGAGGTAGCTTTAGTTAACAGCACTGTATGTGATTACGCAGTATAGGATACAGACCCATAAGATGTCTGTTTCCACAACATACCCACCATCATTCACACATATTTAATTGGGGTATTTGTTTTCTTATTGTTGGGTTTTAAGAATATATGCCCCTTGGTAATGAAAGATTTTAATTTGATGAACTTTCATTTTATCTTTTACTCATGATTTTGCTTGCCATCAAATGAAAATTCTTGAGGATTTACGCATATGCTTTTTCTAAACACTTATATTTAAGTTTCTGATCCCTTTTTATTTAATTTTTTGTACAATGGGAGAGAAGAGACCAACTTCATTCTATTGCATATGAATATATAGTTTCTCAAGCACTCACTCTTGAGTAAGCTACAATTTTTTACATTAAATGATCTCTTAAAAATAATTGGCAATGAAGGAACAAAAGAAAACAATTTTTTACTTACAAGGAACGCCCAGGTTTTTCATCAGGGTCTTTACAGGCCAAAAGGGAGTGGCATGATATAGTCAAAGTGCAAAGAAAAAATGAGCTAAACTAATCTATACAGAAACTGTCATTTATAACTGAAGGATAAATGTGGCTTTTTGGAAAGCAAAAGTTAAAGGTGCTCATCACCACCAGACTTGTCTTTCTCATGTACATACAAAAATATATAGAGCACTAGTTTTAGCTGAATTGAAAAGGTGTTAACTAGTCACAGAAAAAGTATATGAAAGAATAAATCTCATTGGTAAAGTGAAATATATAAAATTCATTGTAATCTGTGCCTCCCCGGTGGTGCAGCGGTTGAGCGCTGGGTTGCGAGGCTGCCCACAGACTCTGCAGCACCGGTTCAATCCCAGGCTGCTCCCCAGCCACTGGTGGAGTGTCCCACATGGCGCACAGACCTCTCCTGCCGCCCACTGCTCCCCTTGGCAGTGTATTTCGTCAATCTGCCTGTTCTGTTCCCTGATCTGGCTCTGGTGAATTCTCTTACCCTCCCGCACTTCTGACTGTACCCAGTGCTTGTATAAATTAAAAAATAAATAAATAAATCTTTAAAAAAAAAGAAATTCATTGTAATCTAATAATACAAAGTTTGTGAATTATCTATAAATCTAGCTTGAAGTTTAAAAGAAAAAAAAAGTAGTAAAATATATATAACCACAGTAATTTGTCAAAGAATATATAATATTAAAAAAAGTAAATTTTGATATCAAAAACATAAAACATGGGAAGGATGCATTGTAAGACTGAGGAGTTTTAAAGGTAAACAGCATACTGCTGAATAATGTGTTAATGAATAAATAAAAAGAAAAATAAAAAAAAAGGACAATGAAATTGTAAATACAATATACCAAAACTTTTAAGATGTGGGAAAAGCAGTTTTAAGAGGGAAATTCATAGTGCTAACATGAGAAAACAAGAAAAAAAATCTCAAGTCAACAACACTATATCATACATCTAGAAATGTAAAAAGAAGAACAAATGAAACCCAAGTTTAGTAAAAGGAAAAAAAAAATACAGCAGATCAGAGTGGAAATAAGAGGAAGGCTAAAATGACAATATATTATCCCAATGAAATGGATAATTGGTTCTTTGTAAAGATAAAAGAAATATATAAAATCGGTATCAGAATAAAATCTATTTGGAAACATTCCTTCAAACATAATTATTTGGAACAGTTTGGAAAGTATAGATATTAGCTTGTCAGTGAAGCTTTGGTAAAAGGCATTAAACAGTCTAGTAATAGGCTTTCTTTTTGGGATAATTTTGAATATTATTCAATTGTAATTTTTCTGTTCGACTTTTCTATTTCTACTGAATTTAATCTCTGAAGGTTGTATACTTCTAGGAACTTGTCGACTACTTCTAAATTCATCAACTATTAGCTTGCAGATATTTTAATAGACTTTTATAATCCTCTGCATTTCTGAAATACATTGTAACCTCTCCTTTTTCAATTCTGATGTATTTATGAGTTTTTTCTTTTTTGTGAACCTACCTAGAAATTAATCTATTGTATTTTTTCAAAGATATGATTTTTGGTTTTATTGATCTATTGGACTTTGTTTCAAAATGATTTTTATTTTTGCTCAATTGGGTTTTTATTTTGTTTATTCTTTTTTTCTGCATTCTTAAGATGTGATGTTATATTATTTGAGCTCCTTTTGTTTCTAAATGTGAGCATGTATTGCTATATTTGAGTGCCTAAGTACTACTTTTAATGTGCATCATTGTTGTGAAAACCAGTGTCTTCATCTTTGTTTAAGTCCTGGCATTTTTAATTTTACCTTTGATCTCTTCATTACCCAATAATCATATAGTAATTTGTTATAAATTCTCTGCTTATAGCAGTTTTTCTTGCTTTCTTTTTGTCTTTAATTTATAGTTTGATAATATGATCATAGAAGTTACTTTATATCATGATTAAAGTAACTTTATATCATGATTAAAGGTACTTTAATGTTCATGATTTGTTTTATGACCAAACATGGTATTCATACTTGAAGATATTGCATGTCCAATCATCAAGGAGAATGTGTACTCAGCATTTTAGGGCATGAAATGTTTTTTTTTTTTTTTTTTAATTTTATATTTATTTCAAGTGACCTAATTACTCATTTATGGCTGTTGTTTCCTTGTTGATTTTCTGTCCATCTGGTTTCCCATTGATGTAAGAGGGATATTGTGTTACTGCCAACATCTGTTTGTAGTTTTGTTATTAGTTGCTTCATATATATACATATATATATATTAAAAAAAAAAGATTTATTTATTTATTTACACAAGCACTGGGTACAGTCAGAAGCGCAGGAGGGTTAGAGAATTCACCAGAGCCAGAGCGGGGAACAGAACAGGCAGACTGACGAAATACACTGCTGAGGGGAGCAGCGGGCATGGCAGAAGAGGTCTGTCACACCAACGTGGGACCCTCGCCTATGGCTGGCGATCGAACCAGTGCTGCAGAGGCTGCAGGCAGCTTTGTAGCCCAGCACTCAACTGCTGCACCACCAGGGGAAGCCCAGTTGCCTTATGTATATAATTGTGATATTCCTTTTTTTTAGTGTATATATATGGATGAATGCTTTTGTCTTTCTTATGTATTGATCTGTTAGTCATTATTTAATGTCAGTATTTGTTTCTTGTTACCATTTTTTATTCAGTTTATTTAATCAGTTATGTAGTTATCTTCTCTTGCCTGATTGTGGGTTCCATTTGCTTGTAGGATTGTTTTCTGACCATTTCATTTGGCCTATGTTTATCTTTGGAGGTCAGATCAAACTCCTACCAAAACCAGAAAGTTGGTTTTTGTTTTCTGATCCAAACAGTTACCCCATGCCTTTGATTGTTGAGATCAGTCCGTTTACATTTAGGGTGATCATTGATATATGAAGGTTTGGTTTTATTTTAGTTTTTATTTTCTTCCTATTCATTTCCCTGTTTACATTGTAATGGATTTCTTTTCTCTCCAATTTTCTCTCCAATTTTATATTTCTTGTAGAGATGTCTAGTGTTTGCAAATGTCTTCAGCTTTTGTTCTTTATTTTTCCTTTATATGTGCAGGAGATTCTTGCTGAAAATAATAACCTTCGCTTTCAGTGATTAAGTGTTTGAAATAAGTTATTATTTACTCTTGTTGCTCGTAGGCTTTCTTTAAAGAAGTCTGATGTAATCCTGAGAGAAGTACCTTTAATTCTCACCAGCTTTGTTCCTCTGAGCCACCTTCTATATTCTTTGAGTTGTTGGTAGTTTAATAATTCTGTTATATCACCAGGTGTTCCTTTTAACTTCATGGATTTGTATATTTAGTTCCTTCCCAGGTTTGGGAAGATTTCCTCTTTTATTTCTATGAGTAAGTACTGAGTTCCTTTCCTCTATTTTCTTCCCTAGAATATCCATGAGTTTTTGCTGCCTTTCCTATGAAATCAAATAGTTATCAATGTTTTTCTTCTTCATTTTTCCTTTGTATTTCTTTTCATCTTTCCCCTGTGTCCTTTGTGCATTATTATCTTTGAGGTCCCTGATTCAATTGTTTGTATTGTCTAATCTTTTGCAAAGCTCTCTGTGGATTATTTTATGTCCTCTATTGAGCTTTTATATCCAGCATATTCACCTGTTGTTTTCTCATTTAGAGCTTCAATTTCTATTTTCTGTTCTTTAATTTTATTTCTCAAGTCATTCTTTGTTCTGAATGTTGTGTCTGAATTGTATCTTATGATAAGATAAAAACTCCGATTCCTTTATGATTGGATTCTGAAATTTTTTTTTTTCCTTATAATGACTTATTTCCTTTTTTTTTTTTAAGATTTATTTATTTATTCATACAAGCATTGGGTACAGTCAGAAGCGCGGGAGGGTGAGAGAATTCACCAGAGCTAGAGCAGGGAGCAGAACAGGCAGAATGACTGAAGTACACTGCTGAGGGGTGCAGCGGATTTGGCAGGAGAGGTCTGTATGCCATGTGGGACCCTCACAGGCATGCGGGGATCGAACCGGCACTGCAGAGGCTGCGGGCTGCTTCCCAGCCCAGCGCTCAACCAACCACTGCACCACCAGGGAGGCCCAACTTATTCCCTTTTAAGTTTCCTTTATTTTTAAAGATTTATTTATGCATACAAGAGCTGGGGCACAGGCCAGAGATGCGGGAGGTGAGAGGATTCAGCAGAGACAGAGTGGGGAGCAGAACAGGTAGACTGACTGAAATCCACTGCTGAGGGGAGCAGTAGGTGAGACAGGAGAGGTCTTCTTCGCCATGTGGGTTGCTCCCTGGCTGGGGATCCAACTCATGCTGCAGAGGCTGCAGATTGCTTCACAGTGAGTTGTTTAACCCCTTGTGCCACCAGGGAGGCCCTCCCTTTTAGGTTTCAATGTGCAATGGTTTGTGCTTTTTTGACTGCCCTTTTTACTGCTTTAAATTTCTTTATAAGTATTATATATGCAGTAGTAACTGGAGAATTGAACTCTTCTCCCTTTTCTACTACACGTTTTTTTTTTTTAAGATTTATTTTTTTATTTATGCATACAAGAACTGGGGTACAGGCCAGAGGTATAGGGGGTGAGAGGAGTCACCAGAGACATAGTGGGGAGCAGAACAGGCAGATCCACTGAAATACACTGCTGAGGGGAGCAGCAGGTGAGACAGGAGAGGTCTGCTGTGCCATGTGGGTCAGCTCCCTGGCCAGGCATGGAATTTGTGCTGCAGAGGCTGCGGATGGCTTCATAGTGCTGGGTCTTAACCCCCTTGCACCACCAGGAGGCCCCAACTATGTGTTGTTTTTTAAAGTGATTTAAAAACACTGGTGTTTCCCATTTTCTTTAGGTTCAGAGAACTGATATTGCAATTTCTTAGTCAAGGTGTTGGGAAAGCCTGTAAAGTCCAGCAGCACGTGCCAATGTGTTATGGGAGGAACTTACTCATGCTTGTGTCTTCTTTGATGCCCTTCATCCCAGTAGATCCAGATTTGAGTCTCTACAGGCTGTACACTGTCAGTGTCCTTCACAAGGTTTATACCAATCCTGGAGGGTTGGAGAGGGGATTGCAACCCAGTGCACTGTCCTTTACTTACAGTGGGCCCCAGAATGCTGGGAGTACTAAGCTCCTCAGCGTGACTTTCCCCTCAATCACAGCTGTGCACCTCCACAACACTCTGGTCTCTCATGCCTGGGTTACTGGTCAAGAGGCAGAAGTGCAACCCAGACTACATCTTCCAGGCATTTCTCTCCTTCCATGTCTTTTTAATGAAGATGAATATTGTCATGGGACCGCTGGGTGTAGCGCTGGTCTCAGTAACTTTCAGAAAATCCTCCTGGGTGCTAAGCAAGGAAAATCTCTGATGTCAACTTTGCTTTCATAACAATTTTTGATATACGTTTTATTATTTTTAATAAAGGTGTTTGCCATTTGTTCTCTCTTGTGGTTGTTAATTGCATGCTGCATATTTTTCTATCATTTCACTTTCACTGACTTGTATCTTTGGATCTAAGCAAGTCTGTTCTAGACATTATGTAGTTGGATCAGGTGTTTATAACATCTGTTTTGCCAGCGTCTGGTCTTTAATTGTATGCTTTAATTGTATTTACATTTAATGAAAATCCTGATAAAGAAAACATAGTAGAACCAATACCAATAAGAACTTACCTCTGGCCATTTTGTTAGATGTTTTCTATATATCCCATTTAGGTTTATAACACAAACTAATTCATTATTTACTTCATTTCATTTGATATTTTCTTATGCATAGCTTGATTCCATTTTAATTTATTGTATATTTTTATCTTTCAAAATTACTACTTATCACAGAGTAGAAAGACAACACCTTCAACTTACAATAATGCCATAAAATTACAAACAACTTTTAATTTTTTGCTATAATTCAATTATTTTACAGTTGCATTTCTCTTCCTTTATGTGGTTGTCCAAAACTCTATTATTACACATTTTATATAGTAATGTATATATATATATATATATAATTGTTCTTTCAGATATTTGCCTTTTAAATTACATAGACTCAAAAGAAGAGTTACAGATCAAAAATGAAGTAATATGAACTTCTACATTTAATTATTCGTTACCTTTAGCATTTTTTTTTCTTTATATGGCATTGAATTGTTGTCTAAAATCATTTCATTTAGCATTCTTTTAGGGCAAGTCTACTAGCAATAATCACTTTCTGCTTTGTGTATCTTCAAATGTCTTAAATTTGCCTTTATTTGTGAAGAGTATTTTTGTTTTATATAGAATTATTTGTTGACAGCTTTTCTCTTTCAGCATTTTAAATATTTTATTTCACTGTTTTCTGACTTCTGTGTTTTCTGATAATTAAGTATTAATCTTTTGAAGATTGCATTTAAATTATGACCACTTCTTTTGCAGTTTTCAAGATTTGTGTAGACTTTCCACAGTTGTACGGTATTTTCCATTTGTGTGTTATTATAGAGAATATTTGTGACATAATTTCTTCAAATATTCTCTCTGCCTATTTCTTCAAATACGCTTTTGCTTCTCTTTGTCATCATTTGTGACACCCATTATCTTTATTTTGATATATTCAATGGTGCCATACATGTTTTGTGCTTTCCAAACATAAAATTTGTATTTGATTATCTTTATGATTTTGATCTCTATTATTTGTTCTCAATATGATGACACAATTTCTTTGGTTTTCCTTATTTCTTTGTCCATGGTTTTGAAAAGTTTTGATTGTATATAATGAAAATCTTTGTCTTTATGATATGCTTCCTGAGTGGCATTTTGTTAATTTATTTTTAATGCAACTGGCAATAATTTTACATTTGTTTGAATGTTTCACACATTTTTGATGAAGACTGAATTTTTTTCATCTCTGTCTTTCTTTTTAAAATTTATTTACTTTTAGGGATTACACTTTTGCTGTATTATATGTGCACATTTTCACTTACCCTCCACCAAACCCCATTCCAATGACCAATATGCCTCCCTTTTCCTGCCCTCCTCACCCCCTCTTCTCTGAAAACTATTATATATTTTCAATTCATTCCAGATTTATTATTACTATATTTTCCTTTTGCATGTCTTTTTTTGATTTTTATGTTCCACAAATGAGTGAATCCACCCAATATCTGTTGTTCACTTTTTGACTTATTGCACTCAACATACTTGAGAGACATTAATTTTGTCCCAAATGTTTCTATTTTATCCTTTTTAAATAGCTGTGTAATAATCCGTTTACTATACATCCCACACTTTCTTTATCCAGGCATCTATTAAATGGAACTTAGATTGATTCCATGACTTGGCATTTGTGGACAGTGCTCCTATGAGTGTAGGTGTAGATAAATATGTGCATTAGTATTTTACTGTTAATTGTATAAATACCTTATAGAGATTTCTGGATTGTACAGAATTACAATTTTTATTTTCTTAAGAAATCTCTATAACGTTTTCCATAGGAACTTCACTAACTTGCATTCCCACTAATAATTCCATTCTTTTTAATATGGCCATTTTCACAGGGGTAAAGTGACATCTCATTGTGGTTTTGATTGTCATTCACCTTATAATAAGTGATTCACTTATTATAATAAGTGAATATTATTATAAGTGATTCACTTATAATAAGTGATGTTGAATTTATTTTATATGTTGGTAGGCCATTTTAATGTCTTCTTCTTTTTTTTTTTTAAAGATTTATATAGTTAGGGCCTCCTTGGTGGCACAAGGGGTTAAGCACAGCACAATGAAGTTATACGCAGTGTCTGCTATATGTGTGCGATCCCCAGTAGGCCAGGGAGCTATGCACATGGTGTAGCAAACCTCTCCTGTCTTGCTCGCTGCTCTCCTCAGCAGTGTATTTTAGTAGATCTCCCTGTTCTGCTCCCCACTCTGTCTCTGGAGAATTCTCTCACCCTGTCACACCTCTGGCCTGTATCCCAGTTCTTGTATAAATAAATATATAAATAAACAAACAAACAAACAAATAAATAAATATATTTATACATACAAGAAATGGGGTGCAGGCCACATGTGTGGGGGGGTGAGAGGATTCACCAGAGACACAGTGGGGAGCAGAACAGGGATATACTGAAATACACTGCTGAGAGGGCCTCAGGAGAGGCAGGAGAGGTCTGATGCCCCATGTGGGTCACCTCTGTAGCAGGGGATCGAACTGGTGTTGCTGTAGCTTCATAGGGCTGTGTTTTAACTCCTTGAGTCACCAGTGAGTCCCCACATTTTATTTATTTATTTATTTTATAGTTTTTCAACTTGAGAAATCTAAATCTTTTTTTTTTTTAAGATTTATTTATTTATGCATACAAGAGCTGATGTACAGGCCAGAGATGCGAGGGGTGAGAGGATTCACCAGAGACAGAATGAGGAACACAACAGCAGATTGAATGAAGTACACTGCTGATGAGGGGAGCAGCGGGCACTGAGACAGGAGAGGTCTGCTGAGCCATGTGTGTTGCTTCCTGGCAGGCTGGGGATCGAACTTGTGCTGAAGAGGCCGTGGATTGCCCCATAGTGAGGTGCTTAACCCCTTGCGCCACCAGAGAGGCCTGAGGTCCCACATTTTAATGTCTTCTTTAGGAAAGTGTCTGTTTACTTCACCTATTTTTAACTTTTCTTGTTTTTGGTTTGTGCCACGGACAGACAGCCAATGAATTCTCTGTTATTAAGGAATTCTCAGAGTCTAAATGAATTTACAGCAATGGGAGGCTGAGGAGAGTGCCATAGAGAACTGCTCTGCCTCTCACTCTCCCAGCCCAAGCTTTTATTAGATATACGAACAAAGGAATGAGAAAATAGCACACAATTGTGTTTATGCTTATACAAATGAATAAGTTACTCTGAAACAAGAATTTTCTGGTTAGTAGGGAACATGTGCACAAGCCAGTAAGTCCTCATAGAAAAAGAGTTAGTTCTGAAAACAGAACTTCTAAACTCTGGGAACTCCATATGCAGAGAAAACAGGTACTCTTAGAAAACTCCACCTCCCTTTAGGGCAGCAGGCCCCCCACAGGTTTGTATAAGAATTTGTTGATTGTATACAAACTTGGTAAATTTTGGAAATTAATCCCTTATCAAATGTGTGATCTGCAAATATGTTTTTCCATTATGTAGGGTGCTTTTAATTTTTTTTTGTCTTTAAAATGAAGGAGTTATATTTGAGATGGTCATCAAAGTAGTTGGTGGGATAGGCACCCCAAAACAACATGCTCCCCAAATGGCTGGGATTTTACAAGGGGTGAAGGAATGTGAGGAAGTCAGGGCTTCACATTTCTAAGTCCCAGGGAATCTAGGTGACAGGAGTCAGGTAGCTTGATTTTTCCAGTGGGGAGTTTTCTCAGCGATTAGCAGATTTCTGTTTCTGATGCCACCTTCCCATCAGAGAGACAAAAATAATTTTATTAGCGATGTAACAGAATCAGTTTTCTAAGTTCTCAGGAATGCAGGTGAGACAAATGACTAGCTAATCACAAGGAGGGAATAGGTGTATAATTTAGTGATTTAACATTTAGTCCTAGAGAGAGAATACAATTTAGTGAGTATAGAGTGAGTCCTGAAGAAGGAATGAAAAAAGTGGTTAGAGTTCATTTCCACTTACTCCTAGTTCTTAATCTAGATATATTATCTGCAACAAAATGGAGGGATCAGCTACAGTACTATAGAAGTCAGATGATGGTGTTTGCTGTGTGGGATTCTTGGGACCCTCTGAGAAAAAACTCAGCAGACATTCCATTCATTACACATGACAAGTTTATTAGGGAAAAGAAAAAAAAATCTGGAAATATCTACAATCAGTTTGGTTTCTGATTCATTAATCATCCCTCCCCCCATCTTTGGTGTTTGTCGCTGTGAGACCTTTCATCAAAAATAAATAAATAAATAAAATAAAATAAAATAACTATTTTTCTATTCTAAGCTTCCATCAAACATGCCACATGCTGACTATATCCAGTCCAAAATACTTGGAAGAAGTGAGAGAGGTAGGTCCTTCATCCATAACTGCTGTAGGCTGGAGAATGGCTAGAACTGTCCTGACTTAAGAGGCCTTCCCAGGCCTTCTCTAATGCTAGACCCCAACTGATTGGCCCTTTATGCTGGTTCAGGAAAGCTGTACAGACAGAGTCCAGCAGGTGAGGTATTTCAGCTAAATGTTTTTACTATCAGAGAAGGAATTGAAATTTACCTGTCTCTAAATAAGAAGAAACACATTTAACAATGAAAAGTAATCAAGGCCCAAAGATGAGATTAAGAAATATAGCAGCACTTAAAGATACAAGTAAAAAACAAAGCAAAAAGGGGGCGGAGCAACATGGCGGCGAGGAGACGCTGCGAGTAAGATCTCCCATTAAAAAAAGTTAATAGGGAGGAAAAGCGGCAGGTCCCAGTGAGAACTGGGACACGGAAGATAAACAGGTGACGCCAGCGAACTGCCCGAAGAAGAAACTGGCCATAAAAGAGGACTAGAAGGGAGGGAAGCGCAGAACCCTGCTCCCTCCCCGCCCACAGAGGCAGCACTCTCCGACCAGCAGAGAGGAGGAAACAACAAACCAAAACGACCCACAAGAACAAACGACACAGCAAGCGGGACTGGGAGTGGAAAGGAACTATTGCAGCCACCACACCCCGTGAACGGGAGCTGAGGCGAACCCTGCAGGATCCGCCGCGGTGGTGAGCGAACTGCTCCGGGCGCCATTAGAGAAGAACAAAGACTCCGGGAGACGCGCACACAGCCCGGGCTGCCGGTAAGCCTGCGCGGGAAAGCAGCGCACTCGGTGCGCTTGAAAAGCAAGTGCAGACCTGGATCACAGCTGCCCAGGTCCCCGCGCCTGCGACCTAGGCTTGCGGGGAGACGACCGAGGCTTGCGGGGAGACGCACGGAGGTCCTCACTGAGGTGAAGGTCCCTCCCTGAGTGAGCAGGAACCAGGCGCCCAGGCACGGGAGCGGTGCAAAAGGCGCCATTCCCGCGCCACTGAACTGGGCTACAGCACGCGTCCTGGAACTGAGGGCTTTGAACTGAGACCCGGGGCACGAAAATTCGGGGCGTGGTTTCTCCACGACGGTGGGGCACAAGGCAGACACAGCACCCCAAAGCTGTTGAGGTGTACCCTACCATTCCCGCTCTGTTCTCTGTCCCACGGGGTGGGGGGAGGCGAAAAACAGCCCCCCAAGGACAATAGGAGAGATCTCTGGCGCCACCTAGCGACCAGGAAAAAAAAAAGTCACTAACACCCTATAAAACAGGACATTTCTTAAGACTGCTTGAAAAGGGCAGAAGGTTTCTGGAGGACCCAGTGGCCAGCCGGGAAGTTATTCCACGCCAGGCCCCTTCCGACCAGCAGTCTGAGCCCACAGAGGGAGCAGGCACCCACGTCTGGGGCAGACTGGGTGCGCAGAAGAGTGTGCCTGAAACCGGAGGTGCAGGGACTGCATCCCGCTTCGCCATTTGAGAACAGGGACATTTCTTCAGTAAAAACTGCCTAAAACCAGCAGAAAGCTCCCCCAGAAGACAGAGATGGCTCCAGGAAGAGCCAGAGGGGAGCGGAGAAGTTCACCCAAGATGTCAGTCAGTCCGAGCAACACAGTGTCCCAACGCATACGACAAATTAGAAAACAGACAGTAGGGAGTAGAAGAACCACACGCAACCTAAAAATTCCTCAGGAAAGAAGCACACCACAAAAAGAAAACCACTCCCCAGATTGCAACGACAGCAACTTGGAAGAACTTCTGAGCCTTCCAGAAAGAGAATTTAAAATTGCCATGATTAAAAAAGTGATAGATCAGAAGAAGGAAATTGAGTCCCTAAAGAGGGAAGTAAGAGAAATGCAGGAGATCAAAGAATTAATGGAGGAACTAAAGAACTCTGGGAAAAGCAATGAAAGCAGAATAGATGAAATGGAAGAACGAATAAGTAATCTTGAAGACACAGAAATAAAAAGAACCAAAACAGAAAAGGAAAGAGAAGTACGAAGGAAAAAGAATGAAGAAAGACTTCGGGAACTATCTGACTCCATGAGGAAAGGAAATATAAGAGTTATAGGAATTCCAGAAGGAGAGGAGAGAGATGTAGGAACAGAGAAAATATTCATGGATATAATTGAAGAGAACTTCCCAAATGAGAAGAAGGAGCTGAAAATTGATATACAAGAAGCAAGAAGAACACCAAACTTCCACGACGAAAGGAAAAACACAGCAAGACACATAATAGTAAAGCTCCCAAGAATCCAGGACAAGGAAAAAATAATGAAGCTGACAAGAGGGAAGAAACAGATAACATTCAAAGGAAAACCAATCAGGCTGACATCAGACTTCTCTGAAGAAACACTACGGGCAAGGAGAGAGTGGAGGGACATAGTCAACAGACTCCAAGAAAACAGATGCCAACCATGAATACTCTATCCCGCAAAGCTCTCTTTCCTCCATGAAGAAAGAATATGGACCTTCCCAGACAAAGAGAAACTCCGGAATTTCATTGCGACTAAACCCCCACTCCAAAAAATACTACAAGGAATCCTAAAGCCAGAACCTCAGAGGGACGGATAACAACGAAAGAAGACCAAAAAAAAAAAAAAGTTATTAAAAGAATAAATAAATAAAATCAAAGGAAAGACAAACATAATGGCAAATACAGATGCTAACATATCAATATTAACTCTAAATGTAAATGGACTAAACTCTTCAATAAAAAGACACAGAGTTGCAGCCTGGATTAAGAAACAAAACCCAACCTTTTGCTGTCTCCAGGAAACACATTTAGCTACAAAAGATAAAAATAGGCTCAAAGTCAAAGGATGGAAAACAATCCTACAAGCAAATGGGCCAAAAAAGAAAGCAGGAACAGCTATACTTATATCAGATAAAACAGACTTCAAACTCAAAAAAATAAAAAGAGACCCCAATGGTCACTACATTATGATTAAGGGGACAATACTTCAAGAAGAAATAACACTCATTAACATATACTCACCAAACGAAAGAGCACCAAAATATATCAGACAACTGTTGTCCTCTCTGAAAACAGACATCAGAGAAAACACATATGTAGTGGGAGACTTCAACACACCACTATCAACAATGGATAGATCAACAAGACAAAAAATAAGTAAAGAAACTAAAGCTCTAAATAAGGACCTAGAGCATTTGGGCTTAACAGACATCTATAGAACACTAAACCCAAAAAAAACGGAGTACACATTTTTCTCAAGCGCACACGGATCATTCTCCAGGATCGATCACATACTGGGGCACAAGACAAACATCAACAGATACACCAAGATTGAAATCATACCAACCATCTTTTCTGACCACGAAGGCATCAAACTAGAAATAAATCATAAAAAGAAGGCAAGGAACTATCCTACCTCATGGAGATTAAAAGCCACACTACTGGAAGACCACTGGACTAACGAGGAGATCAAAGAAGAAATTAAAAAATTCTTTGAATTGAATGACAAGGAGGACACCAATATCCTAAATGTATGGGATGCAGCAAAAGCAGTAATAAGAGGAAAATATATAGCAATAGAAGCTCACATCAAAAAACAAGAAAGAACTCAAAGAAACAACCTAATCTCGAAGCTCAAAGATCTAGAAAAAGAACAACAAAAAAACCCCAGAACCAGTAGAAGAAAAGAAATAATAAAAACCAAAGCAGAAATAAATGAAATTGAAACTAAAAAAACAATCCAAAAGATCAATGAAACCAAGAGCTGGTTCTTTGAAAAAATAAATAAAATAGACAAACCCCTAGCCAGGCTCACAAAGGAAAAAAGGGAGAAAGCACAAATACACAGAATCATAAATGAAAGAGGAGAAATCACAACGGACACAGCAGAAATCAAAAGAATAATCAGTAACTACTATGAACAGTTATATGGAAACAAGTTCAACAATCTAGAGGAGATGGACAAATTCCTACAACTCTACAATCACCCAAAGCTAGATAAAGAAGAAATAGAACACCTAAACAGACCAATTACAAGCAGCGAAATTGAAATGGTAATTAAAAACCTCCCCAAAAACAAAAGCCCAGGACCTGATGGATTTACAAATGAATTCTACCAAACATTCAGAGACGAATTAGTGCCTATCCTTCACAAACTCTTCCAAAAAATTGAGAAGGAAGGGACAATACCAAACACGTTCTATGAAGCCAATATTACACTAATACCAAAACCGAATAAGGACAACACAGAAAAGGAAAACTATAGGCCAATCTCCCTAATGAACACTGATGCAAAAATCCTCAATAAAATTTTAGCTATCAGAATCCAACAATGTATCCATAAGATAATTCACCACGACCAAGTTGGATTCATTCCAGGGGCACAAGGATGGTTTAACATCCGAAAATCAATCAACGTTATCCAACACATCAACAAAAAGAAATATAAAAACCATATGATAATATCAATAGATGCTGAGAAAGCTTTCGACAAAGTGCAACACCCATTCATGATAAAAGCCCTTGAAATTCTTGGGATACAAGGAACATACCTCAACATCATAAAGGCCATCTATGACAAGCCAACAGCCAGTATCATTCTCAATGGTGAAAAGCTGAAAGCAATTCCATTAAGATCTGGAACAAGACAATGATGTCCACTCTCACCACTGCTTTTCAATATAATACTGGAAGTCCTAGCCAGAGCAATAAGACAAGAGAAAGACATCCAAGGAATCCAAATAGGAAAAGAAGAAGTCAAACTATCACTATTTGCAGATGATATGATAATATACATAGAGAACCCCAAAATCTCCACAGAAAAACTAATTCAACTCATCAATCAATTCAGTAAAGTGGCAGGATACAAAATCAACACGCAAAAGTCAGTAGCCTTCCTATACACAAACAATAAATCTGAAGAGGAAGAAATCAAAAAAACCACCCCTTTTATTATCGAAACAAAAAAAATCAAATATTTGGGAATAAATCTAACAAAAGAGGTAAAGGACCTATACAAAGAAAACTATAAAACACTGTTAAAAGAAATAGAAGAAGACACAAAGAAATGGAAAGACATCCCCTGCTCATGGATTGGAAGAATAAACATTATTAAAATGGCCATCCTACCAAAAGCAATATACAGATTCAATGCTATTCCAATCAAAATCTCAATGGCATTCTTCAAAGAAATAGAACAATTATTGATGAAATTCATATGGAATCACCAAAAACCCCGAATAGCCAAAGCTCTACTGAAAAAAAAAGAAGGAAATGGAGGCATCACACTCCCAGACTTCAAACTATACTACAAAGCCATAATCATCAAAACTGCATGGTATTGGAACAAGAACAGACATACAGACCAATGGAATCGAACAGAAAATCCAGAAATAAACCCACAGATTTATGGTCAACTAATCTTTGACAAAGGAGCAAAGACTATGCATTGGAGCAAAGAAAGTTTGTTCAATAAATGGTGCTGGGAAAACTGGGTCGCTACATGCAAAAGAATGAAGCTTGACCACTACCTCACACCATACACAAAAATCAACTCAAAATGGATTAAAGAACTAGACATAAGACCTGAAACCATAAAATACATAGAAGGAAATATAGGCGAAACACTACGGGATTTGCACATCAAAGACATCTTTACAGACACATCACCCAAAGCAGTGATAGTGAAGAGAAAGATAAACAGCTGGGACTACATCAAATTAAAGAGCTTCTGCACAGCAAAAGAGACAATAACAAAAACAAAGAGAAACCCCACCAACTGGGAGAACATTTTTGCACCCAACACTAATGATAAAGGGCTGATCACAAAAATCTGCAAAGAGCTGATGAGACTCAGCAACAACAAAGAAAATAATCCAGTCAAAAAATGGACAGAAGAGCTAAAAAGAAACTTCTCTGAAGAGGAAGTGCAAATGGCCAACAGACATATGAAAAAATGTTCAACATCACTTGTAATCAAGGAAATGCAAATCAAAACTACCATGAGATACCATCTCACACCAGTGAGAATGGCACATATTAAAAAAAACTAGCAACAACAAATGTTGGCGAGGATGTGGAGAAAAAGGAACTCTTGTGCACTGTTGGTGGGAGTGCAAACTGGTCCAACCATTGTGGAGAGCTGTGTGGAGATTTCTGGACCTACTAAACATAGAGCTTCCATATGATCCAGCAATTCCACTCCTAGGTATTTACCCAAAGGACACAGAAACATCAATTCCAAAGAGCACCTGCACTCCTATGTTTATAGCAGCACTGTTTACAATAGCTAAGCTTTGGAAACAACCCAAATGCCCAAAAATAGATGACTGGATCAAGAAGATGTGGTACATATATACCATGGAATATTACTCAGCATTCAAAAAAGATAAACACATGCAATTTGCAGCAACATGGATGGCACTGGAAGGGATCATGCTCAGCGAAATAAGCCAAAAAGAAAAAGAAAAATACCGGATGGTCTCACTCATAGCAGGAATCTAGAAAACTTAAATAAGGGACCAGGAAAATGAATATAAGAAAGTGAAAATCAAAATCAACAAAAAACTATGAACCAGAGACACTTTTTGGGGGGGGGGGGCGGGAGGGGAAGGATTGGGGTCAGAATGGGGCGTTTGCAATTGTATGGGGGAATATAAAAATAAAATTTAATATTTAAAGAAAAAAAAAAGATACAAGTAAAGCAAGTAGACACTTCAAGGCTTGACGTTTTTATATTGGACATTACTTGTCCACTCTGGTTAACATAACAACATTCCTCCTCTAAATAAAGACATGTTCCCCTATGTTACAGTATCTCACTTGGGAGATGGGATATTTGTTCCCACAAAAAGAAGCTGTTTTGATTTTTTTTTTTTTTTTTCTCCTTGCAGGGCAAGATCCACCTAGCCAGTCCTGGAGTGCTGGATTAAGGTACAAGGCCACAGACTAAGGAGAAAATTTGGTTTGCTGTCTGTGCCTAGTCATGAGTCTACCATATAATCCTCCAGATTTATTAGGGGCAGAAAGAGGATCATAAGCACAGCAATATCAGGATTGTCATGATCTCTGATGTGGCGAAGTTTTGGTGAGCTTTAAAGTTAAGTTAGGAGTAGGGATTACAGTCCATTTTTCTAAGTGGTTAGGTTTTATCCCAGTATGATGAATTCAAGGTTTTATCCCTTCCAATTTTAGGACACAGGGGTGATGGGAAAGGCATCATAGGATCCTTCCCAGGCTTCAGGATGCCACTTTCATATTTTCAGAAGCACCTGGTCACCAAAAGAATAGTTATGTGAAGGGATGTCTGTTGGACACTATACCCTTTTAGAATTGAACTTTTGCAAAATTGTTAGTTGTTAAGCTGTTAGGGTCCAGTCCCAATTTCAGACTGAAATGGACCAGAAACTGGTATCAAAAAGTTACTGAAGCATAATTTCTTTCCACACTTACTTCTGTTCTACTGATTATAGCAAAATCCATTTGGTAAGTTAGGTTTTGTTTAGTAAACCAGCCAGTTTTGGTTTTGTATAAGTATAAAAAGAGCACAATAGGGCCTTCCTGGAAGGGGTTAAGACTCAATCTATGAAGCTATCTGCAGCCACTGCAGCATGAGTTTGATCCCCATCCAGGGAGGTACCCACATGGTGCAGCAGACCTCTCCTGTCTCACCTGCTGCTACCCTCAGCAGTGTATTTCAATCTGCCTGTTCTGTGAATCCTCTTAACCCCCATTCCCACACACCTCTGGCCTATACCCCAGTTTTTGTATGCATAAACAAATAAATCTTAAAAAAAGAGCATAATATAACTGTATATTGGCTTTACTGGAACCCCCACAAGGAATCTTAGGATGGGACCTTAACAGTTTACCTCTAAGCGCAGGAAACCATGCCATGATCTCATCATCATATTTTGCCTATAAATACCTGTGTTTCTGGGGTAATTTCCTCTCCTTGAGGTCCTCAAATATATTGGGGTCTCCAGGTCTCCCAAGGGAGTGACATTCTTTATTCTTCTTGGTAGACCTAGAACCCTGAAAGCAGTGCACTAGGCTGTCCTTTGTTCATAGGTCCTGAAATATGTAGATTCCTGAAATCACTCTGGTTTCCAGTCAGTCTCAGTCTTTTTACTTTAGAAAAAAAGGTGTTTTATCAGATTTATTGAAACAGATTGGCATAAAGTATCAATAATTATAAGTTTTTATATTTGGGGGTAAGAGAGGCAGAAAATAAATGTTGCTATTTGCTCATAAAAGGATATGAATTGCTGCAGATCATATAACCCATTTCAAAGAGAAGATTTCTGGAAATATAAAACCCAGTATTAAAAAAAAATTAAAAATATGAGTCCTTCTCAGGATATTTATTCCCATATAGTAAGTCTTGATCTTCTGTTAGCAATATTTAGAATCCAGTTTTTCAGCATCTCTGCAGTTTTTCTCAGTTTCATGATGAACCTGTGTTTCCAGAGTGCTATTTTTCCTTGTTCTGAGATTTTTTTCTGATTACAAGGTTTAGTAAGTAATCTTTGTAACTAAAAATAGACTTTAAAATATACATACTTAAAATATGAGTATAAAGCAACAGAGGCCGATGTTACAATTTTGTGATGTAAATATATTAGAATCAAATTTGACCAATTATAGTACCAGAATATATTTTAAGAAGTCTCATATATCTTAGATCATTTAGATACCTGAACACTTATATCATTTTACATATATGCTGAAAATATGTATAAAGGTTTTATTATTAATTTACTATTAAGAGTAGATCTATTTTTATCGAGAAGGCTCAGAAATGCTGCTGAAAGGATTAAAATTTCACACAGTTGATCAAGCCAATTGCAGCTTTAATTTTTCTCAGGGGTAGAATCGTCAATTTAATCCCAGGAGGTATAAAGGATATCATTTTGTACCCCCTCAGAGTTTTCTAATTTGGTAGATAATCAAATAAGCATTAGACAGATTGATAAATACAGAAAAAAAAAAAACACAGACAGGTTTAATACTGTATATACATCTTGTATACATAGACACACAGTGTGACTGAGCATCTCATCCACATGGCTTTACCATCTTAATTGCCTTAGCTAGGAAAAGGTTAATAAAAGAAGTTTATTAGGACATTTACTGGGGACAATAGACATAGTTCTCCTCCTCAAAGGAGAAGAGATAAGGGGATAAGTCATTCTTGAAAAAGACCTTTACAAAGAGAAATTTATATATTACATCAAAAAGCAAATCTATCTTTGTTGACAAAGATTACTCTTTCTTGTTGGATACTATGAGCTCATTTTCACTTAAATGCATTTAAACATAGAATAAACATAAAATATTAGCACCCCACATTTTAAAGGCATGCATGCTTCACATTAAACCACTAAGTTTTGAAATAGTTTTTATTTACCAAAATTTATAGATCACAATCTAAATTTTTATATTAGAATTTATATAGGCACCATCTATAATTAATTCTAACATAATAACCCTCTGGAGGTAATTAAATGCAGAGACAGATACAGACAGAAATCCCTTTCATTTAGAATGTTGGCCATGTATACTAATAATTTATTTTATCAACATTTGTGAAGACACTAAGAACATTTATTTAATCAATTTATAAATAGTTCTTAACTAACTCCTTTAGATTTTCTTTTTATATTAAAGTTTGATACACCCATTTAGCTAAGTTGAGGCTCAAGGAGTCTGACAGAGTTCAAATAATCTGAAGTCAGTGAGAACGAGTTCCTTCCAATTCTCTAAGACACAACACAAAGGAGAGTCTGTAGGAATAGATTGAACAGAGTCTATCATGGATGAGTGCCTGGAAGAATCTGTTATGCAAAGAATATAGGTGGGGTTAGCCATGGGTGTACCCCCAGGGGAACTGGGGGCAACTATAGACATCATCCCCAGAAGAGTGGTGTCAGCCATGGGCTTCCCTCATAGACAAAGGAAGGGAGATTGTTTCAAAATCCTATATCTGTGTGGAAAGGTAAATGGAAATTTTAAGGCTGTGACAAATTCTCAATGGGTGAGCATTGTTTAGTTCTCTGGGACTTGTGTGGGAAAGAGTCCTACTAACTCAGTAACCATAAGCATACCTGGGGTCCCAGGATACAGTGCTCAAGATCAAGCATCTTTTAATTTTAGGGCAGGTTAGATCATCTTCCCCGCAATATAGATTATTCATTGATATTTCATTTACATGCAGCCCACATGTGACTGATCTTCATACAAGCTAGCTTGGAGAAGCTGTGGTGCCTGATGAAAAAATTGATAAGACTGAACCAGAGATCTAACTCTGCCACTTTAAGATCTAGTGTTTCTGACAGGGATTGTGTCCTAAAATTTTAATGTTAAGACAGATAAAGCATACACAACTCATTTCAAATATTAATTAACAACTAGAGCCCATTTATCAACAAAGAAGAGATAATCAGTTTCCTAAAATAAAGGAAGAGAGGTATGGAAGTATTGGTGGGTGCACTAAAAAGCCATGGAGGTGGGAACCTTGTCTAAGTTGCTGAAAGTCTGCTGGCGACTGGTCAGACCCAACACAGGGAAAAGAAATCCCTACAGGTTGGAGGAAGTCATTCAAAGCAGCAAAGGAGAATAAGGAATGAGGGCTACAGAGACGCCAGAAAGGTGGACAGTCCACCACATAGAGGAAAGAACTCTAAGAACTAAAATCCTAAAATTGGAAAGTCGCAGAGTGAATCTTACAGAGTGCTTAGGACAGAGTCCCTTCAGTGCTGCACCATTTGTCTTCGGGCTGATGGACCTAGAACTAACCTGGGCTGCAAAACCAGCTCATCTTGTCATGGGAGTCTTCAAGTGGTTGCTACCCTATAGACTCTTAACTTGCGGTCCTATGCCCACTATTATAAGTGATAAAAGAGGTCTACTTTGATTACAGAATATATTGAGACCCAAAATTCTTCCCAAGGAGAAGAGAGAAAAGGAATAGTGGCTATTGCTGAGAGACAAGAGAAGATGATTTCTTCGTTTTTGATTTTGTTTCCTTTGCTATTGGGGTTGAGTCTACAAATGCATCTTTGTGGTAGATGTCCTGTAGTGTGTCCCCTGCTTTCTTTCAAGAACATTATGGTATCTATTCATATATATATATATATACATATATATATATATATGTTTTATATATATGCATGTTCTATCTATTTTTAAATATTTATTTATTTATACAAGAACCGGGGTACAGGCCAGATGTGCGGGAGGGTGAGAGGTTTCACTAGAGACAGAGTGGGGAACAAAACAGGCAGATTGACTGAAATACACTGCTGAGGGGAGCAGCGGGTGAGACAGGAAAGGTCTGCTGCGCCATGTGTGTTATCTCCCCCATCAGCCGTATGGAACCCACATTGCAGAGGCTGCAGACAGCTTCACAGTGCTGCACTCAACTGTCTGCACCACCAGGGAGGCCCTTTTAACTGTTTTGAATTGATTTTTGTGTATTAAGAATGGATCTTACCTCATTTTTTTTACATGGCACTATTCATGTTCTGCAGTACCACTATTAAAGAGGCCATCTTTACTCCATTGTATGGCTGTTGATCCCTTATTGAAGATTAACTGTCCATATTTGTGTGGGTTTAATCTCTGGTCTTTCTATTATATTCCATAAATCTGAGCTTTAGTTTTTGTTCCAGTACCAAGCTGTTTTGATTACTGTTGCTGTGTACTGTTGTCTGAAGGCAGGAAGTGTGATACATGCATTTTTCTTCTTTTCTCTCAAAATTGTTTGTTAGTTGAGACCTTTTATTTTCCCATATAAATTTTATATTTTTCCAGTTTCCTTGAAAATGGTCATAAGTATTTTGATAGGAATTGCATTGAATCTGTAAATTGCTTTAGGTAACATGGCCACTTTAATGATGTAAATGCTTCCAATTCATGAACATGAGATAGCTTTCCATTTGTGCGTGTCTTTTATTTCCTTTCACAGATATTTATAGTTTTGAATATATCGATCATTTACCTTCTTCATTAAGTTTACTCCCAGATATTACATTATTTTTGCCACTATTTCAAATTGTATTATATTATTTCCCACTCTTCTGATACATTGCTTGCTTATATAATGTCACTGAATTTTGTGTATTGATTTTATATCCTGCCAATTTACTTCATTAATTTATTATTTCTATTACTTTTGTGGTAAAAACTTGTGGTTTATCTAGGAATATTAACATGTTATCTGTAAAGAGTGATACTTTTACTTCTTAATTTCCAGGTTGGATTCCTTTATGACCTTTTTTTCCCTAATTGTTTTGGATAGGACTTCCCATATGTTGAATAATAATGGTAACAGTGGACATCCTTTTCTTGTTCCTGATCTTAGTGGGATTGCTTTTAAGTTTTACATAATTGAACGCGGTGTCGATTATGGATTTGTTATGTAAGTTTTTTTTAAATCTTTTTAAAAAAGATTTATTTATTTATGCATACAAGAATTGGGGTATAGGCTAGAGATGTGGGGGTTGAGTGGGCTCACCAGAGACAGAATGGGGAACAGAACAGGCAAAATGACTGAAATACACTGCTGAGAGGAGCAGCAGAAAAGACAGGGGAGGCCCACTGCACCATGTGGGTTACTCCGTGGCTAGCTGGGGATTGAACTCATGTTGCAGAGGCTGTGGATTGCTTCATAGTGTAGTACTTAACCCTTGGGCCATCAGGGAGGCCCTGTAAGTCTTTAATCTTTTTTAGAGAAGCTCCTTCACTCTCATTTCATGGAGTATTTTTATCATAAAGATATTGAATCTTGTGGCATTTTTAATTTGCATAATTGAGATATTGTGTGATTTTTATCTTTCTTTCTGTTGATTCGATGAATGACATTCACTGATTTGTGTGTGTTGGGTCAACTTTGTATCTCTTGACATGTTGCTGTATTTTATTTGATAGGATTTTGCTGGGGATTTTTACATCTATGTTCATTAGAGTTAGTGTCTAATTATTTTGTAAAGTCTTTAGTTTGGTATGAGGGTAATGTTGGACTCAGGATGTGTTGGGGTGGTGCTTTCCTCTTCAATGTTTAAGAGTTTGAATAGAATAAGTATTAGATGTTTTTGAAAGGTTTAATAGAATTCACCAGAGAAGCCATCTAGCACTGGTATTTTGTTCTTAGAGACAGTTTCTATTATTCTTTCAATTTTACCATTTGTGATTAGACTGTTGAAGCTGGCTGTTTCATCTGGGTTCATTCTTGGGAAGTAGTGTGAATCTAAAATTGTGTCCATTTCTTCTCAGTTGTCCAATTTGTTTGAATAGGAACTTTCAGAAAGTAGATCCATATATGTCTATGTATTTTTGTGATATCTGATTCATTTTCACCTCTTTCATTTATGTTCTATGTAATTGGATTTTCTCATGCCTTTTCTTTGTAATGCTAAATAGCTAATGGCTTGTCAATTTTATTTATTGATTTTTTTTAAAGACTATAGTCTTGTCTTCAATGATCTCTTGGATTGTCTTTTTGTTTTATGTTCCTCTTATTTCTGTTCTAATTTTTATTATTTCTTTCATCCTGCTAGTTTTGGGATAATTTTCTTTTTTCATGTTCCTTCTGCTACAGAGTTAGATTATTTGAGATTTTTCTTCTTTCCTTCTTTTTTTTTTATTTTTTTCTTTGTGTGTGGGCCTGTATTGCTATATACTTCCCACACAGTAACACTTTTAGAGGGTCTGGTAGCTTTTCTCTCAATTTCCATTAAGGACTATTTATCTCTTCTTTGATTTCCTCATTGACCCAGAACTTGTTAAGAAGCATTCTGTTTCATTTCCAAATGTTTTGGTCTATTGCAGGATTTGTGTGTGTGTGTGTGTGTGTGTGTGTGTGTGTTTAATATTTTATAGCACTGTGGTCTGTAAAGAAACTTGTAATTTTGTATAATTTCTAAGATATATGTTATGTTCCCATATGTGATCTATTCTTGAGAATGCTCTATAAATGTCCAATAAAACCATTTGTTCCAATACTCATTTAAGGCTTCTGTCTTATCTTTAATGTTTTTATATCTGGATGATCTAGCTCTTCATGTCAGTGGTATATTTATGTGTCCATCAATGATTTTATTTTCATTAATATGTTGCTTTAGATATATTAACAGTTGCTTTATGTAACTAGGTGCCCCTATATTAAGTGGATAAATGATAATAACAGTTATATTTTCTTGGAAAACTATTCTCTTAATTAGTACAGTTGTTTTATGTAACTAGGTGCCCCTATATTAGTTGGATAAAGGTTAATAACAGTTATATTTTCTTGGAAAACTATTCTCTTGATTATTACATAGTGCCCATTTTTGTTCCTAATTTACCTTTTCTAGTTCAAAGTTTACTTTATCTGATATGAGAATACCAGTTCTTCCTTTTCTTTTTGAATTGTTAGTATATATGATCCTCTTCCAACCTTTAGTTTTTTAGTCTTTGGGTTTTAAATGTGTATCTTATAAACAAGGTGTTCATGGTTGTAAATTTTTCAATGACTTTGTTAGAATATGTCTTTATGGGGCTTCGCTGTTGGCTCAGGCAGTTGAGCGCAGTGCTGTGAAGCTGTCCGCAGCCTCTGCAGTGTTGGTTCGATCCCCGCCGGCCTCCAAGCAACCCACATGGCGAACAGACCTCTCCTGTCTCTCCCACTGCTCAGTGTATTTCTTCAGTCTGCTTGTTCTGTTCCAAGCTCTGTATCTGGTGAATCCTCTCACCCTCCCGCACATCTGGCCTGTACCCTGGTTCTTGTATAAATAAAATAAATCTTGAAAAAAAAAAGAATATGTCTTTATGAATTCAGGACATTCACATTCAAGGTGATTATTGATATAAAATGTTTATTATCAATCATGCTGTTTTTAACTTATTTTTCTGTTGTATCTTTTCCCCATTTGTTTCTTTGTGTTCTTTCTGAATTATTTCCCTTAGTATACTATTTCTATCAATTACATTGTTTCTTCATTCCTGGGTCTCTATTCTGGATCCCTTTTTTGTGGTTACAATGGTGGTTTTACTTGAAGTTCTTTGTCTTCAGTTGATCCTCTCTTACATTTAATTATATAGGTTCTGGCCATTTTTTGCTTCCTCTAGTATTTTGTTGTTGACTCACGATACGCTTGTTCATACTTCAGATTTTGTATTGCAGTTTTTTTTTTACACCGGTATTTTTGTTTCTTTCTTTCTTTTTTTTTTTTTTTTTTTTCATTTGTTGTGGAAGATCTCCTTTCAGCATTTCTTGAAGAGCAGGTATAGTGGTGGTAAACTCTATCCACTTCTGTTTGTCTAGGAAAACCTACATTTCACCTTTATACTGAATTATAGTTTTGCAAGGTAGAATATTCTTGGGTGGCAGTTCTTGTACTTTAGGATTATGAATGCTTCCACTTTCATCTTGCCTGGAGAGTGTCTGGAGAAATCCTAATTTAGGAGTGTTTGTAATTTTTTTCTTTGTTTCCTGCGATTTGTTTTTCATAATCTTTTTTATTTTTATTTTTTTTAAGATTTATTTATACAAGCACTGGGTACAGTCAGATGGGCGGGAGGGTGAGAGATTTCACCAGAGTCAGAGTGGGGAGCAGAACAGGCAGAAGGACCGAAGTACACTGCTGAGGGGAGCAGCGGACGTGGCAGGAGAGGTCTGCGGGCCATGTGGGACCCTCGCCAGGGGCCAGGGATTGAACCAGCACTGCAGAGGCTGCAGGCAGCTTCAGAGCCCAGCGCTCAACCACTGCGCCACCAGCCAAGGCCCTTTTTCATAATCTTTGATTTTTGATTATATGACAATACATAGATCTTTTGCATTTAAACACTTTGGTGTTCTCTCTTTTTTTTTGGACATCCATATTTTATTCTTTCTTTAGATTTTGTAAATCCTCAGTTATTTTTCCTTTGAATTGGATTTCTTCTCCTATTGCTCTCTGATCATGTTCTGTAATGGACCCCAATTATTCATAAGTTTTCTCTTCTAATTGAGTTTGATTGTTCTGTTAGATTTCCTCACTTCTTTGTTATTATTCTCTCTTTCTAAGTGGATGATTTGTTTATGTGAACCCTCTATATATCTTTTTTCCTTCTGCCAGTTTGATTCTATATAAAACACTTTCTAAATTTGTATTTATTTGGTCTATTTTTAAATCTTTTTTATATATTCAAGGACTCTCTTTGTTTCTAGATATGCTTTCTCAGATATTGCATCTGCCTCTCTACCATTGACTAACCTTCTTGAACATTTTTAATATTGTTGTTATGAACTTTTTGTCTGGCAGTTTCTTTATTTCTGCATTCTTTGTATTTGTCCAGGACTTGTCCTTTTCATTTTGCTTTTCCATGTTATTTTCAGATGTTCCTTGCTTCTTAAGCATATATGTTGCCTTATTTGCTAGTGTGTATATGTATGCGTGTTAGGGGTGTTAGAGTAATTTAGTTTTTTTTTTTTTTTTTTTTTTTTGGTGGGACCCTCACATTCAGCCAGAGAACAAACCGGCACTGCAGAGGCTGCAAACAGCCTCGCAGCCCAGAGCTCAACCACTGCGACACCAGGGGAGGCCCAGGTAATTTAGTTTTGTTTCTCTCTATAGTTTACCTTGGCACTAGGTTGGGTTGGGAAAGGAATTTGGGACTTAATACTTGACTTCAGTTTGAGGAGTAATGTTGGTTACCTCTATTTTTTTTTTTTTTCTTTCACGCCTCATCGTACTATGTTCTGTACTTAGGTTGTCTTAACATCCCACTTAATCTCCCTGCTGCTCCATTCTGCTGGTGGTCATGATCTATGAAACCTGAATCTCCCAGTGGGGGAAACTAGGTCTGGACATCCAGGCTCTCACTGCAGGATTATTGTGCTAGGTAAGCAGGTGGTGAAAGGTTCGGCACGGTAAAGAAAAGGAGAGCCAGGCTACATTTCTCAAAGGGAGGGAAAGTTTATTGCGCCCCAGGTGGACCTTACGCACCCAAGGTGGGGGTCAGTGAAGCTGCACACGTTGTTAGGGGGAAGCAGGGTTTTATAGGGTAAGGAGGGGTCATGAGGGAAGTTGGGCTCCTATGGTGGGAAGTTTGTAGGGAGCAAAAAGTTTCATGGGGCAGGTAGAGGTTCTTTGTCTGAGAAGAGACTCATAGCGGGAGGGGGGAGGCTCACTGCCTGAATCCTCCAGGCAGGTATCCGCATTCCTGCCCCCCAGGTGGGCTTCCTGGTTGGCTTCTGCATTCTGGCCTCCTGCATAGACCTTTCAGGTGGCGCTTCTCCAGAGGTTGGTGGGTGGGCATGTGCACCCTTGTCACCACGGCCACCAACAATGGCCATCACCTCTATAGCCCTAACCCTGCTGCCACTTCTTCAGACCTACAATATTTTTTCACCATTTAAAAAAAATATATTTATTTATGCACCTGAACTGGGGTAAAGGCCAGATGTGTGGGGGGTGAGAGGATTCACCAGACACAGAGTGGGAAACAGAAGAGGTGGATTGACTGAAGTACCCTGCTGAGGGGAGCAGTGGGCAAGTCAGGAGACATGTGCTGCGCCATGTGGGTTGCTCCCTGGACGGGGATTGAACTCATGCTGCAGTGGCTGTGCATAGCCTCATAGGTTGCGTCTTAACCCTGCACCACCAAGGAGGCCCTTTTTCACCATTTTTTACTACAAAAGGGATTCATGAGTTATTGCATAAGTCTTTCTGTCTGATGTTGGAGTCCAGTCTGGCTCACCTTGATATATCTCATCTCTCTCGAGAGGCGAATAGGGAGGGAACATTTGATGCCCACACCACCCACAGCGTTAACAGTTTCCTCGATCTGGGCCCATAGAGTTCCTACTTCCCCTGGTTATGTTTGCATCTGCAGTGTATCAGCAAAGTTATTTCAGGATTTTACAATGCCTCGCATTCCCCTATCATGGGTTGGGTTGATAACCCCAACCCATTCTATTACACTCCCTTCACTTTCTGGCTCTTTCCCTGAGAGGCTGCCAACATTAAGCCTGCTATCTCAGTGGGAAGTCCTGGGATTCTATAGACAGAGCAGAGCCTCTGGATCTTCCTATAAGCAAATACATATTTATAGTTGTTTCTAGGGGTTAGTGCAATTACAACTTTTCTATTTTGCTGTGTTGAATGAAGACTGATCTTTTGAAAAATATAGCATGATAAATCTGGAAATAAAATTATTTCTTCTCCTTACAGTGTGTTGCTGATTTGTGTTATTGTAATTGTTTGCTTAATGCTTAATAGTTTTTATTTTGCTTAATTTTCTATTCTACTATTAAAATACTATATTATTTGTGAGTTGTACTCTTTGAAGTCTGTTATTTAGTTTATGGCAAACTACTGGCTTATATATATGTAATATATATATATATATATATATATTACAGCCATGGAAAGGAACAGGAAAAAATAATCTTCCAGTATATGCTGAATATATCTCTGGCATGTCACATCTTCAGTGGTTAATAGTCTGATTCAATCTCTTCTTTAGTTTCCTCACTGCTTACATTGACATTATATATTAACTTGAGGTTAAAGCTTAGGACCTTCTCTGTTCCTTACTGAGTATGACTTTTGCCCTGCACACGTGGAGAGTTTTCCATGTACCTCTATATATGATGGATTTTTTTGATGTTTTATTGCTCTAATTTAGCTCTCTAACTTTTTCCCAAAAAAGATTTTTTGTCATGTCTCTTGTTTATCATAAGTCGAACATTTTGTCCCACACAGCAGCAATTTGTTAATTTCCCTATTAATGTTGTCAAACAACATTAGACACTTTTACATCCTGTGAAAATTCAAATTAGATTAGCTAAAGATAAGTGCCTTGCAACAGTCAATCAGGAAATCCCCAGACAGGTCTAAATGGAATAAGACACTTTTCTATAAGCAAAGTCTATTCCTACCCCTCTATAACCAGACTCCCCCTCTGGGAACATAGAGGGTCATCCTCAATCACCTCCATGCCAGGTAAGGGAGGCGAAATAAAATTAACTTAAAATGTGGGTCTCCCCGGTGGCGCGGTGGTTGAGTGCTGGGTTGTGAAGCTGCCCTCAGCGCTGGTTCGATCCCCGGCTGCTCCCTGGCCACCGGAGGAGGGTCCCACATGGCGCGCAGACCTCTCCTGCTGCCCGCTGCTCCCCTCAGCAGTGTACTTTGGTCCTTCTGCCTGTTCTGCTCCCCACTCTGACTCTGGTGAATTCTCTCGCCCTCCCACGCTTCTGACTGTACCCAGTGCTTGCATAAATAAATAATTAAATAATAAATAAATCTTTTAAAAAATTAACTTAAAATGCCACAAAATCTTCCTTCTAGGGTTGTCATCTATTTCTCAAATATTTTTGTAAATGTTTTACAGTTTCTAGAAGTCTGACAAAGTTCATCTATCAATTTTTGCTTGTTTATTTCCCAAAATGTTTATGTAGAGTAGACCCTAAGACCTCTCTACTATGTCATTTTAATGAAAATGACCATTCCTGTGTAGAACCTGACTCCAGTGAAACATTAAAGAAATAAGTATGATGTTTATTGGTTTTTAGACTATATTTTTAGATATACAAATATGTATAAATTCTTACTTTTAAAGTATTTTTGTTATTTTAGAGATGTGTGTTATCAGTTTTCTGTGTGAATATGTAGCTCATTACATTATTTTTCTCTCAAGACTTATAAATATATTAATTATGATTCAGCCTTCATTCCTAGAATCAAATTCATTTGGTTATTATGAATAAATGTTTTAATGTGCAGTCTAATTCAGTTTGTTTCTATTTTATTTGAGATATGTCTAATTGCTACATAAACTGAGATTTGTCTAGTTGCCTATATTGTGCAAATCTTATGAGATTTAATTATATGTTTGTATCTTCAAAAGATGTTAAAATTTTCACTTTTCCTATCTATGCTCTGGATAAATTAAAAAAAAAACTACATCATGTGACATATATTTGAGTTTTTAAATACAATTAAATTAATATTATTGGAAAATAGTCAAATTAGTATTAAATTATATTTTCTATCCAGGTTTAATATTTTCCATAACAATATAATAAAATTACGCAGAATGAATCAATAAATTTCAAAATATGACTAACACAATTTCTACCTATCTTCATGTAGCCTACAGTGCTTCCTAATATTATTAATATGAAGAGATAATAAAAGTTAACCTCTCCCTGCCAAGATGAAAATAGATTAAATGTATCAGGTGTGTCTCTCATTATTTGAACAGGAAGCCCCTTAAAGTCAAAGGTGTGAACATGATGACAATCTCATTTATTTTCCATAGAACTGTTAATTAAGCAGTTTACACCTCTTTAACAGCCTTTATCAAATCTTCATAGGATAGAATGCATGAGACAGAGTTTCAGGCAACGAGAATGAGGGCTACTTTTTCTGTAGACTCTTGCCAATTCTTGTTTCCAGTCTTTTTTATATGTGTCTTTCTCACAGTCATGAGGATTTTTCTCATTGTTTTGATTTAGATTTCTGTAATAATAAATCATGAGTATTTTTATCATGTTCCTGTTGTCCATCTGTATATCTCTATTGAAGAAGTCTCTTTAGTTCTTCTGCTCATGAAGTTGTCATTGCTGAGTAGTGTGAGTTCTTTGTATATCTTGGATATTATACCTTTGTTAGATTGATGATGCTCAAACATATTATATCATTGGGTGGATAATCATTTTATTTTACTAAAAGTCATTTAGCTGTGCTAAAACCTTTAATTTCATAGAGTTATATTTGTTTGCATTTGCTTTTCTTTTCCTTGACATTGTATCCCAATCCCCCAAAGACATCAATGAAACCAATGTCATCCTGTTTGCCTGTTTTCTTCTTTTATGATTTTGGTTTATATGACTAAATTTCCCAGCAACATTTTTTTGAAACAATTACTTTTACTTTATCTAATGTCTGTTCCTGATTCATTTGTCACATGGGTTTTTATTTTCTTTGTGCTAATGTGGAGGATTAACTATCCAAATATTTATATACCCCCCCACCCCGGGATGTACATTCAATTCCATTATTCTGTCTGTATTTTTTACTCCAGTGCAACTCTCTTTTGATTACTCTTGCTTTGTATAGTATTTGGCACTCTCCCCCCCTCAAAGATTTATTTATTTATTTATTTGTTTGTTTGTTTGTTTGTTTGTTTGTTTTTATTTATTTATGCAAGCACTGGGAGGGTGAGAGAGAAGGGAGGGTGAAAGAATTCACAAGAGTCAGAGCTTGGAGCAGAACAGGCAGACTGACTAAGTACACTGCTGAGGGGAGCAGTGGGCGCGGCAGGAAAGGTCTGTACGCCATGTGGGACCCTTGCCAGTGGCCGGGGATTGAACCAGTGCTGCAGAGGCTGCAGGCAGCTTTGCAGCCCAGCGCTCAGCTGCTGCACTACCGGGGAGCCCCTATTTTGCACTTTTTTTTTTTTTGTAAGATTTATTTGTTCATTTATACAAGCACTGGGTACAGTCAGAAGCGCGGGAGGGTGAGAGAATTCACCAGAGCCAGAGCAGGGAGCAGAGCAGGCAGACGGACCTAAGTACACAGCTGAGGGGAGCAGCTGGAGTCTGCGCAGGGGAGCAGCCTGGGATAGAACCGGCACTGTGGAGGATTCGGGCAGCTTCGCAACACAGCGCTCAACCACTGTGCCACTGAGGATGCCCCTATTTTGCACTCTTAAAGCTCAACCTTACTACTTATTTTTTTTAATTGATTGTGATACTTGTTTTGCTATTTCTTCCTCAGTCTCACAAAATTTTATGATTCTAAAAGTTAATATATTTTGTCTCAATTTTCCAATTTGTTCACACAAAGATGTTCACAGTAATGTTATAATCCTTGGTATTTTTGTGATATCATTTGTATCTTCTCTTTCATTTCTGATTCTAATTATTAGAGGTTTCTCTTTTTGTTTTTCTCAGTAAATCTAGCTAGAGGACTGTCTTTTTTTTCATACATTCATCTATTGATTTCATAGATCATTGGTATATTCCCCAAGACTTCTTTCTAATTTGACTTTGCTCTTTTTTTAATTTTTCTTTCCTTCTCCTGAATTTTGTTTTTATTTGTTCTTCTTTTTTTATTTCCATGATATGTAAGGTTAGATTATCAATTTGGGATCTTTCTTCTTTCTTTATATAGGCTTGATTGTTATAAACATCTTAGTACTGCTTTCACGATTATCATAGATTCTGTTATCTTTTGTTTTCATTTTTATTGTTCTCCAGGTATTTTTTTTAATTTCACCTTTAATTAATTCAATGGGTGCTATTGTGTACTGTTTAGTATGTATACCTTTAGAGCTTTTTCTTGCTTGTTTCTTTGTTTCATTTCTTGTGTGATACCTTTGTAGTCAGAAAAGATACTCAATGTAATTTTAAGTCTTGAAGTTATTGACACTTATCTTGTTACCTAATTTGCAATGTATCTTTGAGAACATTCCATGTATACTTGAGAAGAATATGTTCTCAGTTTTTTTGTGGGTACACTTACCAAAAAAATCTCTAATAAGCCCATCTAGTATCATCCCCCTTTATTTTGTTTCTTTACTGTACTTATGTCTGATTAGTCTGCCCATTATTGGGGAGGTTAGAGTCCCCTACTTGTACTGCATTGCTCTCCATGACAGATTTTAATGTTTGTTAATAATTGTTATACAAATGCTTCCATTCTTTCTCTATATATATATTGACAAGCGTTATATCTTCCTGATTAATACCTAATTATTAATTAGTGACTATACCTTTTTCCTTCACCTTGGTACATTTTTATAGCAAGATGTTAGATTTTTATCACATGTAAGTATGGCTATCCTTGCATTTTTAAGTTATCATTTGTTTATAAGATTGTGTTTCAACAATTTACTTTGCTGCAATGTTTAATTTTGGAGGTCATATGGCTCTCCTGGTAACAACAGAACATTGGGTTTTGGTGTCTGATCCAACCAGTTACTCTGCACCTTTAGATTGTTGAGTTCTGTCCATCAACATTAGGAGATATTTTGATTTATGAGTATTTATTGACAATGCTATTTGTTTTTCTAGGTGTTTTGCATTATTGTCTCTTATTTTTTCTTGTCTTGCTCTCCTCCCTTATATTTTGAAAGTTATATTTTTTGTGTAGTGTTTGGATTCTGTTTTTATTTTATTTTATTTTATTTTGGATTCCTCTAGTTATTTTTGTTCTGAGTTTACCATGTGGTGTACATAAGGTTCTATTCTTATAACCTATCTTAAATTGAAAATATGTTATTTTGAGATTCTTAAGTGAATCCTCATTTACCTCACCTTCTTTCTATTTTGAGAGTATTTTTGATGCTAAGTGAGTTTTTTTCTCATTTTATTAAAAATACTCTTTAATATTTTATGCAAGGCAGGTTCACAGATGAATTCCTTCAATTTTGTTTGTCTGTAAAGCTCTTTATTTATTTTATTTTTTTTTCAGTTTTGAATGTCCATCTAAGTTGGCAAATGAATCTTAGCTGGAATTTTTTCCCCCTTCAGTGTTTTTACTATCTCATAGCAGTCCCCTGCTGTCCTGCAAGGTTTCTGCTGAGAAATTTGCTGATAGTTTTAGAGTGGCTCACTTACATATTATTATTTGCTCTTCTCTAGACTGTTTTAGAAATCTTTAATTCTGA
Organism: Talpa occidentalis; assembly: GCF_014898055.3. Lineage (NCBI taxonomy): Eukaryota > Metazoa > Chordata > Mammalia > Eulipotyphla > Talpidae > Talpa > Talpa occidentalis. Next base: position 69,406,503 of record NW_026555331.1, read on the forward strand.
CATTTAAATTATAATGTCTCTTGGGCCTCCCCGGTGGCGCAGCAGTTGAGCGCTGGGTTGCAAAGCTGCCCACGGCCTCTGCAGCGCTGGTCGAGCCCGGGCTACTCCCCGGCCACCGGAGGAGGGTCCCACATGGCGCGCAGACCTCTCCTGCCGCCCGCTGCTCCCCTCAGCAGTGTACTTCGGTCCTTCTGCTTGTTCTGCTCCCTTCTCTGACTTTGGTGAATTCTCTCACCCTCCCGCGCTTCTGACTGTACCCAGTGCTTGTATAAACAAATAAATAAATCTTTAAAAAAAAATAAAATAAATTATAATGTCTCTTGATGTGCAGCTGGTTGAGCTTATTTTGTTTGGAACTCTTTGCACTTCCTGGTAGTAAATGTCTGTTTCCTCCTGTAGTTTAGGGAAGTTCCCAGGTATTATTTCTTCAAACAGGCTTCTTGCCCTTTTCTCTCTCTCTTCTCCTTGTGTAACTACTCTGATGTGACTACTGCTCCGTTTGATCATATTCTATAAGTCTCTTTTGTTGTTTTCACTTTTCTTATTTTTTTTCCCCTTTGCTAGACTTTGTGGATGATTTCCACTACCTTATATTCCAAAGTTCTTATAGAATCTACTACTCTGCTGCTCTGTTGTATTTTTTATTCCAACTATTCCAACTATTTTTATTCCAACAATGCCACTTCTATTGGAATAGTTGTCATTATTTTCTGTCATATTTCCTTTATTCCATGTGTTTGGTTATTTCTGTTGAAGCAGGATATTTTTCCCTAGGATTTTCTATTAACCCATCAACTAAGGTGAATTTTTCTGATTCCTTATTTCTATTTGATATTCTGTAAATATTTCTATGTAATAAACTAGGAATTTTTTTTATTGTTGCTATATCTATCTTGAATTAGACTTGTGAGTTGCATTGTATTGGCTGGATGTTGACTTTGTATACTGTGCTTTCTGTTCTTATATTGGTTGAAGCTTCATCCCCATTCAAGATGACTGGAGGACAAGAGTTAGTTGGGATGGAAATTAAAATACCTAATCTTCTGGTTCTGGACTGGAAATGTGAGTATTTTAATTTTGCAGCAGTAAATTTCCAAAAACATTTTTTTTTCAGTGTTACAGCTGCTTAACAAAGGAAGTAATCACCTTCTAGTCAAGACAGGTTTCCCCAAATGTGCGTTCCCTGAACCCACAGTCTGCAACTAACACTTCATTTGCAGCTAAGATCTGTATTCAGGAGACTTTGTGTACAGTGCCTTTCCCATAAGACTCAGGCCCATTCAATGGTGTGTAGAATGAGCTATTGGCCCCATTACAGGCACACATTACATGAAACTGCAAAACCATGGGTGCTCATGGTTTTGCCAAAGGCAGACAAAAGCTAAGTTATTGCTCATGGGATTGCTGAAGCTAACAGCATGGATACATTATACCCCTTGCTCTTTGGGCTTTAGGTGATTCTCTGGGTGTCTTTGACTCTTTTTTTTTTTTTAGGGTTCAAAAATATGGTCTTTTTTTTTTCATTTTTTAATTTTATATGTTTTACATCATTCTTCTTTTTTAAAAAAATTAGATTTATTTCTATTTATACAAGAGCCGGGGTACAGGCCAGATGTGCGGGAGGGTGAGAGGATTCACCAGAGACAGAGTGAGGAACAGAACAGGAGGAATAACTGAAATACACTGCTGAGGGGAGCAGCAGGCGAGACAGGAGAGGTCTGCCGCGCCATGTGGGACTCTCCCTGGCCGGCTGGGAATCGAACCAGCACCGCAGAGGCTGCAGACAGCTTCACAGCACTGCACTCAACCGCCTGCCCCACCAGGGATGCCCTCCATCATTTTTTTCATTTTTGCACAATGTAAGCATTTTCATCTTGGTTATAGTCCCCACACAATTCCCACTACCCTTGTTTTGATCCTATCCCCTCCCCCCACGTAGTGTGTCTCTAGTTTATAGTTGCTTGTTGATTTTGATTTTTACTTTATTATAATTAGTCTTTTTCCTGGTCATCTGTGCAAGCTGATAAATGCAGGGAAGCATGATGATCACAAGCAGGGGTGGTGGGTAGTTCTTTGAAAGCTAACCATAAGTAGCCAGGTTGCCCCTTTCTCAGCAGGCTGTTATCTCCCTGGAATGATACTCTAGAGCTTTATCAAACAAATGGACACAATAAAACCTGAGAGATTGCGCTGAGGAATATCAGGCACCTCTCCCAGTTCACAAAATCAGCCACAGTCAACCTGAGTGTCCATTGTTTGCCAGGGTGTGTCCTCTGGGGTGGCTAGTATTCCCTACCTGTCCAATATGGGAGCTTCTGAGAAGCAATGGGAAAAAGAATCCTCCCTAGTGTCCTAGTACAGTTCTTCACCTGTCTCAGTCTTTCCTACCTTTTCCTATGGTCTTTCATTCTCCTTCTTGTGGTGACACTATTCTTCAAGTTCTCATTTCTCTTCCAGAGGTGGCTCCTCCCTCCAGATAATAGTTTTATATATAGCAATGGAATAGATTTGAGATCCTCAAAATAAATATGCATATATGACCAATTGATTTTCAACATGATTTTGACAACATTATTCAATGAAGAAAAGCAGTCTCTTCAAATGTGCTACTGGTATTACCGATCCACACATGAAAAAAATAAAATTTGACTCCCATATCGTACCACATACAAAATTAGTTTAAATGGATCACCAACATAAGAACCAGTGCTAACACTAAAAAACAAAAAAACAAACAAACAAACAAAAAAAAACTTGAAAAATCCTCAAGATTGAATCTTCATAGACTTGAATTATTATTAGCTATAACACCACAAATTAGGTCACAAAAGGAAACACTATATAAAGAAGATAGGGCAAGATGGCAAAATGACAGGATTTTTGAATCATCATTTCCTTCACAGATGCAATGAATTGGCACCTTTAGGGAGCAGGCATATCTTTAATTAAACATCAAAATCAGGACAGTTGACTTATAGGAAGGCCCACATTCTGGATTTGGTTGTTGCTTACATTATCTTTTAACATCTGCTAGTCCCTTTATTTCCTGTAAGTGGTAGAAGGCTTCACTGGACTAAGTTTAAACATTCTTGGCAAGAAGATTTCACCAGTGACTTTGTGTACTTTTATTGTTTCACATCAAGAAACATATCAGGTTGCTCTACAATTACTGAATTTGAGACTGATCCCTTGGTTAAGTTGGTGAGCAGAGATTTTTCCATAATAAAAGTATTTTTTTCCCTTCAAAAAAAAAAAAAACATCTTAACACATTAATCACAATTATTTAAACTATTTATGAACCCTAAGAACAAAGCCTAAGGGTAGTTCATAATAATATGGGCCTATTAAAAAACAATATATATTTGGCCTATAATTAATAGTACTGAAGCCAACCCTTGAAAGTTGACCATATAACTGCAGCTTTTAGAGGGGAAAGATGGACTAGAATGGGGGGAAGAGCAGGGTGTCCTATAGACTTTGCTCAAGGACTATGGATGAGTCTGTAGCAGGAATGCTGTGGTGACTACAACTAATGAGGGGGGATCCTAAACTGTCAAGACACCAGCAGAGATGTAGAACAATGGTGCTTCATTAACAATAAATACATAAGTAAAACAAAAACAGAAGACATTTATAAATAGATAAGCTGATGTTATGCCTTATAGATGTGTAAATGTAGGAACAAACAAAGTAAAAGCTAGTATATGAAAGAAAATAACAAACATTAGAGTAGAAATAAATGAAATAGAAATAGGACAGTGCAAAATATAAATGAAACCAAGAGTTAGTTCTTTAAAACAATAAAAAAATAAAAAAGACAAACCCTAGCTAGGATTGCTAAGAAAAAGAAAATTCTAATAAATAAAATCAGAAATTAAAGTGAAACACTTATCATAAGAGTATGCTGGTATGTTTGGGTATAAAAAGAAAAGTGACCCAAGTGGACTATTTTGGAGAATTATGTGTCTTTCTTTACATGGGGTTGTGTGGTTATAAACATCTGATGGGGTATTATACTCTATTCCCACATCATTTATAGTGTCATCAGCCAATGTTACCTTAATAAGAAGTAATTATATAATTAAAATCTATAATTTTATAAAATTTTAAAAATATATGTAAGTAAGTTAAAAATATATGTAAGTTTTGTGTATCAAAGACATTATCAAAAAAAAATGAAAAGACAACCTACTGAATGGGAGAAAATACCTGGAAATGTTAAATAATATATCCTATAAGGAGTAGTATCAAGATTATAACATAATTTCTCACAATAAATACATAAATAAATAAATATATATAAGGGCCTCCCCTGGTGGCACAGCTGTTGAGTGCTGAGCTGCGAAACTGCCTGCAGCTTCTGCAGCACTGGTCCCACATGGCGAGGGTCCTACATGGTATGCAGACCTCTCCTGCTGTTGTGCCCGCTGCTCCCCTCAGCAGTGTATTTTGTCAGTCTGCCTGTTCTGTTCCCCACTCTGGCTCTAGTGAATTCTCTCACCCTCCCGCGCTTCTGACTGTACCCGGTGCTTGTATACATAAATAAATAAATCTTAAAAATACATAAATAAATCTATATATATATATAATATAATTAGAAACATGTACAAAAGACTTGATTAGATTTTTCTATAAAAATATATGCAAATGACTAACATGCATATCAAAGGCATCATTGTTTTTTAGAGAATGAAAATCAAGGTTATAATCAAATACTACTTGAATCCCATGGAGATAGCTGCAGTAATTAAAATGAAGTGAAAGTATGTTTTTATGAGTTAAAGAGAAATTGTATTTATCATAAATAATTAGAAGGAAGTGATGTAAAATGTTACTGCTTACATGGAAACCCTTAGACAAGTTCTTAAAATGTTAAGCATAGAAATACCATATGACCTCATAATTCCACTGAAGAATTACATAACTAAATAATTATAAACAGGTACTCAAATCAGTACATATGCATTCATGTTCATAGTCATTCATCACAATAGTGAAAAGGTAGAAAGAGCCAACTATGGGTCAATTGGTGAGTGGATTAGCAAAATGTGGCATATACATACAATTGAATATTATTCAGTCACAAAAAGAAATGATGTATTAAAACAGGCTATAATATGGAACTATGCTATCACATTTTTAAGAAGCCTGATGTAAAATTTTCACATATTTCACTGATTCCATTTATGTGTGAAAAACAGCAACAATATAAATAAACCCATAAAGAGAGAATACTGATAATGTTAGCCTATGATAGGGGCAAGGGAAGGTGACAAGAATTGGGAAAGATGGCTTAACAGTTATAGGTTTTTCTCTGGAGTTATAGAAATGCTTTGGAACTAGTGTTGTAAACTAATGTGATTACAAATTATTGTGAATCAACTAGTTGCCAATCAATTGTTTACATTTTAATAAAAATGAAATAGGGTATATGAAAATGAAATATATAATAACATAGATGATTCTAAAATAGTTTTCTTATAACTGTAGGACTAATGAGAAGACAATTTCTTTGATAGATCCTTAAAATAATAAGGCATTTAATGCCTAACCAATTCTCAGATACTTCACACATGTTTCCTTTATGAAATACTCTTGTATGACAGGATCCTTTGTGCCAGAAGTTGAAAACACTTTAAGTACATCAATACTGGTACTTAAAAAAAAAAAAAAAAAAAAGCTTTTATTTATTTTTACATAGAAGAAAATGAGGTACAGGCCAGAGTTGTGGAGGGTGAGAGGGTTCACCAGAGACAGAATGGGGAGCAAAACAGGTGGAACTACTGAAATGCACTGCTGAGGGGAATAGTGGGTGAGACAGGAGAGGTCTGCTGTGCCATGGGGTTAGCTCCCTGACCAGGGATTGAACTCATGCTGCAGTGGCTGCCAATAGCTTCATAGCGCTGAGACTTAACCCTTATGCCACCAGGGAGGCCCAGTGCTTTTTTTGAAATTTAGCTTTATATTAGAGTAATATTTTATTGTATAGTTTATACTTATAAAAATATGAAATCAGAATGCCAAAGGGAAAGAGGCTTTAATCTTTAAAGAAGATATGAATAAAATAAAAATCTTATGCCTTCTTCACATAATGAAAATAGTATTATTTAAAATTACATCCCTGCTAGACAGAATTAAGTTATTATTCATGTATTTTAAAAACTGTAATTAAGATAATCTAATGAGGTGTGATACTTGAAGCTATTTTTGAAACACTTAAAATCAGATGCAGGGAAAAGAACTTAAAATGAGATTACAATTGGACTTTTTTTTTCTTTTTACAAAAGTAGATTTTAAAAGAATGCTCCTAATGCTATCACCGTAGTTCAGATTTCTGTGTTCTGAGTGCTTTACCAACTTTTCTTCACTATTAGAGGTAAATGAGGCACAATCATTTTAAGACATAAAACTATTTCCCTGTTTTACACTTTGAAATTAAAAAGCTATTAAATTCTACAAAAAATACTGTTAGACTGAAGATAAGATATATTTGCAGATAAAATATGTATTTGCATCACTATATATTTGAATATAGTGATATAAGAAATATGTGCATAGATAATTGAGGTCATTAAAGAAAGAAATAAGCAAATAGTAGTAATTCAAAGTCAACTGAATATAATACATCTAAAAGTAAAGAGAAGGAAGAATAAAATATGATAGTTAAGGTACCCATGTTTCTCCACTGATGATTTGAATTTCTTCTTTTTTTGTTTGACTTTATTGTTGCAATGTTATCACAATCCATAAAATCCCACTACTATCCTATTGTTCTTTTTTTTTAAATTTTTTTGGTAACATATTTATCACATTATTGAGTAAGTAATGTGGTTAATTTTTTTCTGATGTTATTTGATAACCTGTGGACAAGATAGAAAAATGGTAAATTGTAAAGAAATGAATGTGTATGGGAAAGATGATGTAAGGAAGACGTCTTCCTAAGGGACAAAATTGAAATATTAGTATTTACAGTGGAAAATGCATATGGTAAACTTCAATTTTTCCCAAGTTTTCTTTTTTAAATAGAAATATGGACAAAGATGAAATCTAAGGCTGTGCACATTTCCTAACAAATATCATGTATCCGGACATAATTAACTCTAAAAGGAGGCAATGGGAAAGTGGTCAAATGTAAAGCCAAAAGGGTTCAAGATGTTAATTGGGGACAAATATAAAGAATTACTGTTCCTGCAGCTAAGTATTATAAATATAAAAATAATGCAACTATCTGTTCTGGAATAAGATAGAGAAATCTATTAGTCCAGGACAGATTCTATAAAATCATGCATAGGATCAGTAAAACTGAACTACCTATTCTAGGATAGGGAGGGTCTGTTGGGTGCAGTGCAAAAAAGTTTTAATCTAGCAACATAAATCTTACTTCTATGTGACAATATCTGTACTTCAACATGCTCTGGGTCAATAAAAACTACATTCATGGACTGCCTGCAAGGGGATATAGCCACCAATTAAATATTGTTACAGAAATATTTTGTCTGTTCTTTGGGCCATGATACTTCCAGTCACCCAGCTCTAACTGCAAGGTGCCACTGTAATTCATTACAGTTATGATCATTATGTTTTGGTTCTCTACAGACAATTATTTAACAATGATAAGGGATTCCACTGGGACAAAGAAAGTGTGCAATGAAACACATGGTCTACAATCATGGGTGGTGGAAGCGGGACACAGAAAGGTATAAGGTTGATGTGTTATTGTTTCTATGGCTCTATCATCAGGCTCAACTACAAAACATTACCAATGTTTTGTCAGGATAAGATTCCCCCCCTCAGGTATAGTAACTGAAGCTCCCCCATCAATGAAGTACATACAGTCTTCCACCAAAGTCCATTATGCTTCCCTCATAATTCTCCCCATCCTTCTCACTCCTCTCTCTCCCACTCTGAAAGCCACAGATATAGGTCAGTTTTCAAGGGTTGGTTATGAAGTTTGTTTTTGTTTGACAATGAGTGCAGTTTTTCTATATTTCACCTATAGTGACCCCATGAAGTTCTTACCTGTCTATTTCTGACTTACATCCTTTAATATAATATCTTCCTGTTCTGTCCATGTGCCACACATAGCATAACTTTACTTTATTAATTATTGAATAATAATTAATAGTGCATATGTATCCTATCTTCTTGAACCACCCATCTGCTTTTGGACACTTATATTGTTTCCATTTCCTGGTTATTGTAAATAGTGATGCTATGAACATCTGAGTGCAGGTTTGCTTTTCAATTAGTGTTTTTGATCTTTGAAGGTCCATGCATAGGAGTTGAATTGCTGGGTCATATGACAGATCCATTTTTAATCTTTTGAGAAACCACCACACTCTTCTCCATAGGGGCTATACCAATCTACATTCCCATCAACAGTATAAGTGGTCCTTTCTATCTCCACATCCTAAATAAACAGCACTTGTTTTTTCTATGTTTTGGTTATTTTTTTAGATTTATCTATTTATTTATACAAGCACAACTGGGTACAGTTGAAAGCGTGGGAGGGTGAGAGAATTCACCAGAGCCAGAGTGAAGAACAGAACAGACAGACTGACAAAATACACTGTTGAGGGGAGCAGCGGGCACAGCATGAGAGGTCTGCACACCACGTGGGACCTTCTCCGGGGACTGGGGATTGAACTATTGCTGTGGAAGCTGAGGGCAGCTTCGCAGACCAGCGCTCAACCGCTGTGCCACCAGGGAGGCCCAGGTTTTTGTTTTAAATATAAGCCTATCTAACAGATGTGAGGTGGTATCTCATTGTTTTGATTTGCATATCTCTAATAATAAATGATGATGAACATGTTTACATGTGTCTGTTGGACATCCATTTACCTTCTTTGGAAAAGTGTCTATTTAAACTCCTTTGTCCAGTTTTTAATTGGGTTATTTTTTGTTGTTGTTGGGTTATATGAGTTCTTTTGATAGCATGCTCTCATTAGATATAGGGTGTGCAAATATTTTAGCCCATTCAGTATGGTGTCTCTTCATTTTTAATAACAATCTCCTTTCACTGTAGAAACTTTTTCATTTGCTGTATTCCCAGTTGGCATAATTTTTTGTTTTCCTTGCTGCTGGGGATGAATCCACAAAGATAAGCATCTCTGAGGCTTATGTCATGGAGTGGTTTGCCTATGTTTTCACAGTTTCATATCTTTCACCCAAGTCATTTATACACTTTGATTTTATTTTATTATAGGTATGAGATAGCGGTCATTTTTTATTATTTTGCAAGTGGCAGTTCAATTTTCCCAACACCATTAGTTAAGGAGACTTTTATTAATCTTTTTGTATTTTTTTCTCTTTTGTCATAAATTAACTGTCCATATAAGTGTGGGTATATTTCCGGGTTCTAGGTTATATCGTATAGTTCTGTGTGTCTGCTTTTGTTACAGAATCAGGTTTTTTTTTTTTAAATAATTTTGGTTTTAGAGCATAATTTGATGTCTGGAAGGATAATCTCACTGATTTTGCCCTTTATTGTCAGAACAGTTTTGGCCATTCGTGGTCTTTTGTTGTTCCATATGAATTTCAGTGTCAATAATTTCATTTCTTTGAAGAATTCCATTGAAATTTTTACTTGGATTGCATTGAATCTATCAATTGCTTTGGGTAGGAGGACAATTTTAGCAATATTAATTTTCCCAATCCTTGAGCAGTTAATATCTTTCCATTCTTTTGTGTCTTGTGTTTCTTTTACAAAATATAATTTTCCTGGTACAGTAAGAGACACTAAGACTGAGGAACTTGTCTAAAGAGTGGTTATTGTGGACCCTCACCATACATTTCTGGTACCCATATCTCAGAAGAAATTTTAATTCCTGAGTTTTTTTTTAAAGATTTATTTATGCATAAAAGAGCTAGGGTATAGGCCCGAGGTATGGAGGGTGAGTGAGCGTATTCACCAGAGACAGAGTGTGGAGGCAGAACAGGCAGATCTACTGAAATACACTGCTGAGGTGATCAGAAAAAGGCTGCTAAGCCATGTGGGTCAGCTCCCTGGCAGGGGATCAATCTAATGTTACAGTGGGTGGTGATAGCTTGATAGTGCTGTGTTTTTAACCTCTGTGCCACCAGGGAGCCCTCCCCCCCATCCCCGCCCCAGGAATAAACTTAACACAGTAGTAGTAAGACCTATACAATGGAAACTGTAAGAATTGTTTAAATAAATAAAAGAAGATACAAAGAAATGAAAAGGAATTTCTGATTATGAATTGGAGGAATTATTATTATGGTTTTTTTTTTTGAAATTTTTTAAGATTTATTTATTTTTTTATACAAACAGTGGGTACAGTCAGAAGCGGGGGAGGGTGAGAGAATTCACCAGAGTCAGAGCGGGGAACAGAACAGGCAGACTGACAAAGAAATACACTGCTGAGGGGAGCAGTGGGCACGGCAGGAGAGGTCTGTCGCGCCGTGTGGGACCCTCGATGGCGGCCGGGGATCGAACCGGGTATCGAACTGGCACTGCAGAGGCTGTGGGCAGCTTCGCAGCCCAGTGCTCAACTGCTGCACCTCCAGGGGAGGCCCGGAATTATTATATTTAAACGACCATTTTATCTGAAGTAATATAAAGATTCAATGCAATCTCTACCAAAATTCCAATGGCATTGTTTATGGAAATAGTCCAAATATTACTGGAATACATATCAAACCACAAAAGATCTTGAATAGCCAAAGCAATCCTGATAGAAAAGAAGATGAATAGTGATTTCACACTCCAAGACATCAAACTATATTTAAAGCTATAATATTAAGCAGTATGGTATTAGAGCAAAATCAGACACACTGACCAATGGAAATAAATGGAGAGCCCAAAAATAAACCCACACCTAGGGCCTCCCCGGTGGTGCAGGGGTTGAGCGCTGGGTTGTGAAGCTGCCCACAGCCTCTGCAGCGCCGGTTCGATCCCTGGCCAGCGGGTGAGGGTCCCACATGGCACGCAGACCTCTCCTGCCACGCCCACTGCTCCCCTCAGCAGTGTACTTCATCAGTCTTCCTGTTCTGCTCCCCGCTCTGGCTCTGGTGAATTCTCTCATCCTCCCGCGCTTCTGACTGTACCCAGTGCTTGCATAAATAAATAAATAAATCTTTAAAAAAAAAAAAAAAAACTATGTGGACATTTACTCTATTACAAATAGAGTCAAGAACATATACTAGAGCAAGGAAATCCTCTTTAGGAGAACTGGGAAGTCACATTTAAAATAATGAAACTAGACAGCTCTGTCATATCATACACAAAATTTAATTCAAAATGGAAAAAAAAAATACTTGCATGTAAGACCTGAACCATAAAGTACATCGAAGAAAACATTAAGCAACACAATCCATGGTGTAGTCTTTAGTGATACATTGTTGGATTCATCTTTATCAATAAGAGAAATAAGATAATAAAACAATTGGGAAACATCAAATTAAAAAAATCTGCTCGGTGAAATAAACTATCATTAAAACAAAAATACACTGTACTGAGTGAAAGAAAATAGTTACACATGAAATATATGAGAATGGGGTTATATCCAAATTCTACAAAGAACCCTTACAACTCACCAATATATTGGATTTTTTTCCTCAGTGAGACAAGGACTGATGACTGAACATTTGGGGGTCTGGCTCCCAGACGACAGGCAAATTCACTACCAGAAACAAAATTCAAAATAACCATTATGAAATTGAAGGAAATGGAAGACACTTCATGCAAACAAACTAGTGGTCTAGACATAAAATCTATGAGCTGAAACAGAAAATGAAGTCCTAAATAAGATAAAAATGGAATTTCAGGATTTAAAAGTAGAAATGCAAGAGGTAAAAAACTCAGGAGAAAGTTATAGAAGTAGTATAGATCAGATTTATGAATGAGTCAGCATTACTTGAAGGTGCAAATGCTCAAAGAATTTTGTAGAAAAAGCAAAAGAGAAGCTTCCAGTATAATAGGAGTTAACAGAACTTGTCTATACATAATAAATACCCCAAAAAACTACTAGAAATAATAGGTTTATACAGTAACTAGTGAGGATACACAAAAATCAGTTGCATTTCTATATGCAAAAAATGTATCAGAATAAAGTGAAAATTTAAAAAATCCCATTTACAACTCCAGATCCATGTCCATTTTTTAATTGTATTCCTTTTATTGTTATTGAGTTTTATGAGTTATTTGCATATTTTGGATATTAAACCCTTGTCATATATATTCTCCACCCCTGTTGTATATACACACCCTTAATCTTTTCAGCTGACAAATTTGGACTGCAGGATGATAAATTGCTTGGGAGTATTGTTTCCCCAAAACATTGTAATAGCCCAGTAGTACCATATCAGATATGGAAGCAGATCTAGTGTGCTGACCAAAGTCTATAGTTTATTTTATTTTTTTAAGATTATTTATTTATTTATACAAGAGTTGGGGTACAGGCCAGAAGTGCAGGAGGGTGAGAGGATTCACCAGAGACAGAGGGGGATCAGAACAGACAGACTGAAAGCACTGCTGAGGGAAGCAGAGGGCGAGATAGGAGAGATGTGCTGCCTCATGTGGGTATCTCCCCTGCTGGCCGGGAATCGAACCCGTGCGACAGAGGCTCTGGACAGATTCACAGCGCTGCACTCAACCCTCTGCACCACTGGGGAGACCCAAAAGTCCACAGTTTATTAAGATTGACAATTGGACAGAATTTCTGATCCTTCTTTAAGTGGTAATTCCACGTAAAACTTTCCTAGTATGATCTGTGTGATATTTTCCGAAGTTGAGCCTATGGTGCACAGCTTATTATTGTGATCTTAGCCTTTGCTTTTGTGGTATAGAAGTTTTTGGGTCTTCCTCAGCCTAGATGGCTCCCACAGGCTGCTAGTCAAGTTGCTCACCTATTATACTTGGTTGTGAAAGACAGATCATGTATTTTGGTTACTTGGATTTATAGGAGTCAGATGTGAACATGATGTAGATCAAGAATGAATAAACTTTGTCTGAATCCCAAAGTGCTATAAATTATTTTGGGAAGGGGATTTGAGAGTATTTTGTGTGTTTTAAGAATATGTATACTCATGATCAATAGGAAAAATTGAGATGATTTTCCTAATAATTCTTATTTGTCTATAACATAGATTACTATGCCTATAACATTGCAGTGCTTATAATGAGGATGTTTATACATTTCTACCTGGGGGATTTAGATTATTTTCATGCAACTTAATATAGGAAAATCACCAGTTCTGAACACACTCTAAAAGGCAATGGATATTTCTGCCCTTTGCTCTTTGTTTTTTTTTTTTTTTTTTGAGATTTATTTATTTATGCATGCATACAAGATCTGTATTATAGGCCATTGGTGCAGGAGTGGGGTGGGGTGGGGTGAGAGGATTCACTTGAGACAGAGTGGGGAACAGAACAGGTCGATCTACCGGAATTCACTGCTGACTGAAGCAGCTTGCGAGACAGGAGAGGTCTGCTATGCCATGTGGGTTAGCTTGCTGGCTGGGTATCGAACTAATGCACTGCAGTGCTGCAGTGGCTGCAGATAGCTTCACAGTGCTGAGACTTAACCCCTTCAGCCACTAGGGAAGCCCCACCCTTTGCTGTTGAATGTGCTATACAAAAGCATACCCAAGGAAGACTCTTCCCCTTTAGTTCGTATCTAAGAATAAGAAAAAAAAAGAGAAAAATTACATGTGGTTAGAAAATGATATACTGGATTACATGTTATAGAAAACATGGTGAAGTTACATTCATTGGACTCCATTTTATTACTTGTGGCTCAAATTTTAAAAATCCTAACATAAAATGTTGTTTTATGTTAGGGCTAGTCCTTTCTTTGAGTGTTCTATTTGTGACTATATAGAATAATGGAAAACATATTAGATTAGAAATCAAGTTTGTTTTCCTACAGTCACTTACATTTCAACAACCACCACACATTTCAGGCCTTTATTATCAATTACATTATATATTGCAATAATAAACTGATTCATTCACTCCAGGTTATCCTGCACATTATTGACATTTTAAAATCAAGGCTGATAGTATAACTCTCTTATTAAACATGCCTAAGTCCTTCCCAAAATCAATAGATGTTCTTTGTATTCCTCAGATAAATGTTGAATGACCCTGTGCATGTGATTTGAGCTTTAATTTTCAGTTTATGTTTTGTAACCTCTCTTATATAAGCTAAACATCTGAAAAGTGCTTACTACTCCACAAGTAAGAATTCATATGTCATGATCCTAATGACTTGGCTTATGTTATTTTCAATATCTAGAATGTGCATTCTTTCTAAATCTCCACTGTATGACAAAATTCTACTCAGCATTAAAATGTTTAAAACATTTACCTAATTAAAAAATATGACTCTGGAACAACTCTTCTAACATGTATTTTTATTTAATAATTAATTAATAATTTTATCTACATATTAAAATAAAATCTAGAAATATATTGGTATCCAGCTATTGCTTTACCACAGGTAAACCATAGATTCTCAGTAAATATGTTTAGTTCCTAGTTATGTCATTTAATGTATCAAACATGATGTGTTAAGAAACAAGTAATAAAAAATCCAAAATTTCTTTAAGCATAAAAATGTACTTTCTTATGAAACTGATAAAGAATAAGTGTAGGTCTGAGAAGAGACAGGATTTATAGTGTCCCTGCTCCATTTCCTGTGCCTTCATCCTGTCACTGCCCTGCTCCAAATGGTTTTAGTCATAGACTGTGACAAATCCAGGATTGATACATTTACTTGTATTTAGAGATATGGGGAGAAATAGAGCCTGTCTTATATTAGATTATCCTCAAACTAGAGGAAATAATTTTCTTAGAAGATCTAGAAGAGTCCCTTGAAATTTATTCTGACTGAAATTGGGACAAAATATTTATAGTGATGCTAACTTCTACTGCGTTTTTTTTTTTTTTTTTTTTTCCTCTGTGTTGAGTGGCTTTGCTTGGGTCACTGAAACTTTTGTGCACAGATGATGAATTACCTCAGACCATCAGGCAAACCTAAGGATTTAAGAAAGTGATTAATTTCCCTGAGAAATTGCATCCATAGGAAAAGAAAAATTGTTGCTAACAGACAGAATCATTTTATCCACATCACATGGAATCTGACTCACCTTTACCTGACTGTACACAGGGGGCTGAAAGTTATCACACTTTACATTCTCCTCTCAATAATAGTTCTTTGATGAGATATCATCATAAGTCTTTACTGTTGTTGCCCTTTTTTGCTCATTATTTATGTATCTAAAATACAATTTGCTGCTTAGTTTTTATCTTATCTTACTTTTACCAAGACAGAAAAGTTAGTAACATCACAGAGATGTCAAACTGATAGCATCGAGCTCCTGAAACAACTCTAATAGTTGGCAAACTTGAGATTCTTGATAATGTAAGAAACATAAAATCTGTTTAAGTCCATGTAACTGGGTTTTCTAGAAGTATAACTAAATGATATGGTAGAGAATCAACAACGTTGACCTCAGTACACATAGAAGAGGTGTGAAATTCAAAAACTGAAGTTAGCATTAAACCTGGCTCTATTTTTGACAGGTTACAAAATCTTCAAGTGATGCTCTCATTGAAACTAAATTTCATCATTTGTAAAATGAGTTGTGTTGACATGCAAGGTAACTGATTTCTCAAATCACTTTTTATTTTATTAAGAAATGGCTTTATAATAGGTAGTTCAAATGACTGGTCTTTCAAAATCTTGTGAAAGGTCTTTTGAATTTTTTCTGCACTTAAATCTTCATTCATTATATTCAAGAGAGTGATTTCTTTTTGCCTCAAATATGTATTTTATTCCAAATAAGTCAAAAGCAACTGCAAATATAAATTTATGAAGTTTTCCAGTACATTGCTATCCTTTTACTTATAAATACTCAGTTTTCCATTTTTCTTTGTTAGTTTCTTAATACATTTGATATCTTTGGGAAAGACTACTTACTATATAATCGTTGAGTAGCAGTTTATCCTCTGAGTTGTCAAGAAGCAATGGTACTCTTTGATCCAGGGATTAATATGCATCAGGAGTCCAAGTATATACAGTTAGTATTGAGATTCCTTTCCAAACCATCTCATGATGACCTCCAGGTTCTTCTCTATAAATACCTCCTCCCCAGGTGTTTGGAAACAGAATATTTCTCCTCTCTTCTTCAGCTTATTCTCTTTATATTTTAAAGTTCTCTTTATTCCATTTATGTAAGGCAATGGTTATCAAAAGCATGGTTCATAGTCTCTGAGGGTCTCCAAGAACCTTTCAGAGGAAAGTGGAATTTTGGAAACTTTAAATGGAAAACCTATTTTAAAATGATAAAACACTGTTGTCTTTTTTTTTTTTGAAGTTTTAATAAGTGAAAGGTTTTTATTCAAAATTTAATGTAGCTCTTCTTATACAATTTTATTTATTTTTTTATTTTATTTATTTTTTTAAATAATAAATTTTATTTTTATATTCCCCCATACAACTGCACATGACCCATTCTGACCCCAATGCCTCCCCTCCCGGCCCCCACCCCCCAAAAAGTGTCTCTGGTTCATAGTTTTTTGTTGATTTTGATTTTCACTTTCTTATAGTTATTCGTTTTCCTGATCCCTTATTTAAGTTTTCTAGATTCCTGCTATGAGTGAGACCATCCGATATTTTTCTTTTTCTTTTTGGCTTATTTCGCTGAGCATGATCCCTTCCAGCACCATCCATGTTGCTGCAAATTGCATGTGTTTATCTTTTTTGAATGCTGAGTAATATTCCATGGTATATATGTACCACATCTTCTTGATCCAGTCATCTATTTTTGGGCATTTGGGCTGTTTCCAAAGCTTAGCTATTGTAAATAGTGCTGCTATAAACATAGGGGTGCAGGTGTTCTTTGGAATTGATGTTTCTGTGTCCTTTGGGTAAATACCTAGGAGTGGAATTGCTGGATCATATGGAAGCTCTATGTTTAGTAGGTCCAGAAATCTCCACACAGCTCTCCATAGTGGTTGGACCAGTTTGCACTCCCACCAACAGTGCAGAAGAGTTCCTTTTTCTCCACAACCTCGCCAACATTTGTTGTTGCTAGTTTTTTTAATATGTGCCGTTCTCACTGGTGTAAGATGGTATCTCATGGTAGTTTTGATTTGCATTTCCCTGATTACAAGTGATGTTGAAAAAGCATAAATAAACAGGATCATAAATGAAAGAGGAGAAATCACAACGGACACAGCAGAAATCAAAAGAATAATCAGTAACTACTATGAACAGTTATATGGAAACAAGTTCAACAATCTAGAGGAGATGGACAAATTCCTACAACTCTACAATCACCCAAAGCTAGATAAAGAAGAAATAGAACACCTAAACAGACCAATTACAAGCAGCGAAATTGAAATGGTAATCACTGTTGTCTTTTTTACTGTGTTAGCATATATGCTGATGATGCATAAGCAGTGGTAGTTAAAACTGCTTCCTCATTGCATAAGGATTGGCATCAAATATTATTACTAGTCATGGTAGTCTTTATTGCCACATGTTAATAGGAAGAAATATAAATCATTTCACTTTAAAATAACCTTTGTGATTAAGTGAAAATTATTAATTTTATTAAATATTAATTTTGTATATAGTAGGTTTGAATATTCAGCATGATGACATAAAACATGTGCATAGAGTTTTTCTGATGCAGCCAGAGGTATGAGATTTGTCTTGAGGAAAAGCCATCTGGGTTATTTGAATTATGAACTAATTGAATTGATTTTATCACGGAACATCAGGAGAATGAATGATAGGGAAACTATTAATATACTAGGCAAATGTGGATAATTTGTATTTTTTTTTATAAAATGGAAAAAAAGTGAGCTTAACCCCTCAAGAAAAAAAAATCACTAAAGGTTTTTTGCATTTTTCCAAAATCAAACACACAAGTATGAGTTAATATTTTGGAAACTTGTATCTGCATAATGAGGTGTTAGACCTAGAATAAAGACTGGGACCCTGGGAGACATGACAGGAGAGATAAGGACTAGGATCCTGGGAGACATGGGAGCCCTGGAGACATAACAAGAGAGAAAAGTCAGTAATAAGAAAAAAGCCCATGATACTATTACCGGCTAATCTAACTTACAGCATTGGCTACAGTTGACCAATTGAAACTGTGGGATCACATGATCACATGGCTCATCCCCTACACCCAGACATGAGCATAACTATAAAAACCCAGAAGTTGTTTTCACTAGCTCCAACCCATTCAGGATCCCTCGCCTAGGAGCTGTGCTTTTATCTGTCCTTGCATTATTCTCAAGCTATCTTGCTGCTGGCAGTAGTTAGGCTGTTTCTTTAATCCTTGTAGCTTTGTTTCTAGGAGCTGGCCTGTGTCTTTAAATAAGCTCCCTTTAAGGTGCATATCAGGTAGTGTTTTTTTTTTTTTATTTATTTATTTATTTATACAAGCACTGGGTACAGTCAGAAGGGTGGGAGGGTGAGAGAATTCACCAGAGCCAGAGCGGAGAGTAGAACAGGCAGAGTGACAAAGTACACAGCTGAGGGGAGCAGCGGGCGGCAGGAAAATCTGTGTGCCATGTGGGACCCTCGCTGGTGGCCAGGGATCGAACCGGTGCTGCAGAGGCTGCGGGCAGCTTCACAACCCAGTGCTCAACCGCTGTGCCACCGGGGAGGCCCTCAGGTAGTGTTTTGCTTATATTTCCTTCTATATATTTGATGGTTTCAGGTCTTGTGTCTAGTGCTTTTATCCATTTTGAGTTGGTTTTTGTGCATGGTGTAAGGTAGTAGTCAAACTTCATTCTTTTGCATGTAGTGACCCAGTTTTCACAGCACCATTTATTGAACTAACTTTCCTTGCTCCAGTGCATATTCTTTGCTCCTTTGTCAAAGATTAGTTACCAGTAAATCTGTGGGTTTATTTCTGGATTTTCTATTTGGTTCCATTGGTCCGTGTGTCTGTTCTCGTTCCAATACCATGTAGTTTAGATTATTATGGTTTTGTAGTATAGTTTGAAATCTGGGAGAGTGATGCCTCCATTGCCTTCTTTTTATTTTCAGGAGGGCTTTGGCTATTCAGGGTTTTTGCTGGCTCCACATGAATCTCATCAATATTTGTTCTATTTCTTTGAAGAATGTCATTGAAATTTTTATTGGAATAGCATTGAATCTGAAGCAGTGATAGGGAAGGTAAAGATAAACAGCTGGGACTACATCAAATTAAAGAGCTTCTGCACAGCAAAAGAGACAATAACCAAAACAAAGAGAAACCTCACCCACTGGGAGAAAATTTTTGCACACACCACTAATGATAAAGGACTGATCACAAAAATCTAGAAAGAGCTGATGAGACTCAACAAAAACAAAGTAAATAATCCAGTCAAAAAATGGGCAAAAGAGCTAAAAAGAAACTTCTCCAAGGAGGAAATGCAAATAGCCAACAGGCATATGAAAAAATGTTCAACATCACTTGTAATCTGGGAAATGAAAATCAAAACTACAATGAGATACCATCTTACACCAGTGGGAATGGCACATATTAAATAAACTAGCATCAACAAATGTTGGCGAGGATGTGGAGAAAAAGGAACTCTCCTGCACTGCTGGTGGGAGTACAAACTGGTCCAACCACTATGGAGAGCTGTGTGGAGATTCCTCAACCTGCTAAAGATAGAGCTTCCATATGATCCAGCAATTCCACTCTTAGGTATGTACCCAAAGGACACAGAAACATTAATTCAAAAGGGCACCTGCACCCCTATATTTATAGCAGCACTATTTACATTAGCTAAGCTATGGAAACAACCCAAATGCCCAAAAATAAATGACCAGATCAAGAAGATGGGGTATATATACACAACGTAATATTACCCAGCAAACAAAAAAGATAAACTCATTCAATTTGCAGCAAGATGGATGGATCTGGAAGGGCTCATGCTCAGTGAAATAAGCCAGAAAGAAAAAGAAAAATACTGGATGGTCTCACTCATAGCAGAAATTTAGAAAACCTAAGTAAAGGACCAGAAAAAAGACTAACTATAATAAAGAAAAAATCAAAATCAATAAGCTACAGTGCATATTCTTTTGCTCCTTTGTCAAAGATTATATAATGCTGCAGGAGGCCTTGATGCCCCGGCCAGATAAGACACTGGCAAGCAGCAAAGCCCAAAGGGCCTCACACCGTGGGGCCGAAGCCAAAGGGACTCACACCGTGGGGCTGAAGATTCCTTGTGCCTCACACCGTGAGGTTGAAGATGTAACATTCCTTCACTTTTTGTTCTTGGTCATAAATAAGAAAAAAATTTTCTAAAAAAGTACATTAGGCACTATATTATATGCATCAGTATATTGCAAATAAACGGCATGGAAAATTAGAAACTAATTTTTAAACGATTTGGCCTACTTGACAATGGAAGACAACTTATTGAGCATACCTGACAAGCATTACAATACAATAATTATAGTAGGTCCTTCTATTTTGTTTTCTCTTGAAGTTTCTTGGGAAAGTTTTTAATATGAAGCTATTTGAGTTAAGGAGTTTCTAGGTAGAAAAAGTTCTGATAGTTGAACAGCAGCTGGTCTCTGGCTGAAGGTATGTGAATAGAATAGTCCTTTGATGCTTAGGCTTTAGCTGATAGGGATGCACTGGCGGTTATTCACTGTTTTAAATAATTGTCTAAATGAAAAAATAAGTAGCTTTAATGTTAAGTTTGGTTTATTATCTGTTAACCTTGAAAGCTGCCGTCTAGCTGAGACCTGTAGGGGCCAGTAGTCTATGGGAAACATAACATACTAATTGTTTTTGCTTTACACATGATAATGTATTTCCTTATTATTATTACTAATAATGAATAAATAAAGACCTGCTGAGTCTCTCGGCAGAAGATACTAACACCTCACCAAGTGTCGGTGTCTCCTCATTTCCCTCCCCCTCAGCCCTTAAGTTTCAGTTCTTTCGTTTTCGCCGACGCCGTCTCATCCTTTCAGGAACCCCTGACACGACGTTTTGCCAGAGGCTGGTCCCCGGCAATATAAGATTATATAAGTTTATATATTATAAACCAGAGCCAAACTACAGGGGTTGGGGGGAGGAAGGATTAAGGTGAAAATAAGTGGGGTGGGTATTGTATGGGGAATATAACCAAGATGAAAATGCATACATTGTGCAAAAATGAAAAATGATGTAAGAATTATATAACATAAAATATTAAAAATGAAGACAATAAAAGGATGGAAAGCCTAAACAAACAAACAAACAAACAAATAAATAAAATCCCTTTGGCTTGCTTACTGCAGTTAGCATGAGCTCTTTCAATAATTTGTTATCACTAGCCAGCCTAGGTTTCTGGTTAGTCATATGATGTGAGTTCACATATTTGGGGTTTCATCCACAACAGCCTTGGTGTGAACTAGGTAGCCTTCTGATATGCAAAGTATTTTTATGAAATTGTTAATGACATCATGAAAATGATTTTTGAAAAATGTGATATAATGAATAAGTCATTGTTCGGAATATCCACTAAACTAAGTGGACCAACAGTTTGCAAATATATCATGTTGCAAAATTGTGCATAAGCAAAAAGATCTATTCAAACTGCATTAGAATGATATATTTTGGTGCCAAAATTTTGCTGGTATGGCATGAAATTCCCTGTTGCCACTAAGTATCTACTAATTGTTGAGTTTCAGAGTAATATTAAAGAAGATTATCCACAATTTTCTAAAAATACCATTCAAATGTACCTTTTCCTTCACATTATATATCTGTGTGAGGGAAGATTTTCCTCATATATCAAACAAAACAGCATAGCACCAGGCTTTGAATGAATAAATTAATTATAATTCTTACTGATGCACATTAAAAATTTATAAAATTGTGAGAAAAAATCAACATTTAACTCACAAGTTTTTTAAGATATAGTAAATGTTCTTTAAAAATAGTTTGGTTATGTATTTAATTTAAAAAATATTTTTATGTATTTATGCATATAAGACCTGGGGTATAGGCAAGAGGAAGGTGAGGGGGGTGAAAGGATTCACCAGAGACAGAGAGGGGAACAGAACTGGGAGCTGTACTGAAAACATTGCTGAGTGAGCAGTGGGTGAGACAGGAGAGGTCTATTGTGCCATGTGGGTTAGCTCCTTGCCAGGGGATGGAAATCAGCCTGCAGTGGCTGATGATAGCTTGATAGTGCTGAAATTTTAACCCCTGTACCACCAGGGAGGCCCTTATATATTTAATTTTTGAAATACATATTAAATTATAATATTAAATTATTTAAAGGAATTTGTATAATGTTGTAACAGGTTCATTATTGCTATTTTAAATGGTTTAATACATAACTTAATTTTGACTTCTAAAATTTGTGATATATATATGTATATAAATATATATACACACACTACATAAACAAAAGTACTCTAGTTCCTCAATAATTTTCAAGAGATAATAGATTCCCAGAGAAGCATCTTCATATTAGTGTCTTTATTATATTAATGTCTTTTGTTATTTTCCTTAATGCCTATCTAAAATAGAATATTAATTACATTCAACTATACAAAACAAAGTATTAATTAAATTTGGTCATAGGGCAAAATATTTCAATTGGGATGTATTAATTAATATTTGTAAAATTATTATTTCAAATGAAAGATCATCAAACTGAAAATATATTTTATATATTTACATACATGTATTATTTAAAATAACATATGTATATACATGCACATATACAGCTATACTTATATAATTTCTGTATTAACATTATTTTATTTATAGCATATTTATTTGTAGTCATATAAATATGATCATGCACATGTGAATGTTTTAGAGCCTGGCAGATTTGCATGAGATAGAAGATACACTTACTGTAAACATATTTAGGTTTGTTCACATCATTGAAAAACTATTCTTCTGTCCACATTCAAAACACTAACGGGGATATAATTATACCTTTCCTTGTTAAAAAAATAAGTGGAAAATTTCAGTGTAACTATATCATTTCACTTTTACTCACTGTGACTGGTTGAATGAAACTGATTGCTTAGTTTGATGTGTATAACTCTCTATTTACCTTCGAATTCCTACTGTTTTGTCACATCATATTTTCTAAAATATCTGAAAAATATAATTTAATACTATTTTAATAAAATATTTGATGCATTCAATGGAGTGCACTTTTTGATATCCTGGATTCCTCCATCTATTGCCTAACATTTCCAGGGTTTACTTTCATTCTAACCCAGCTTTATTTGCTACTGTGTTACACCTTTTAAAATAGAATTTGACAGTCCAAAAATGGGCAGAAGAGCTAAAAAGAAACTTCTCTGAAGAGGAAATGCAAATGGCCAACAGGCATATGAAAAAATGTTCAACATCACTTGTAATCAGGGAAATGAAAATCAAAACTACAATGAGATACCACCTTACACCAGTGAGAATGGCACATATATGGGGCCTCCCCGGTGGCGCAGCGGTTGAGCGCTGGGTTGCGAAGCTGCCCGCAGCCTCTGCAGCGCCGGTTCGATCCCCGGCTGCTCCCCGGCCACCGGAGGAGGGTCCCACATGGCGCGCAGACCTCTCCTGCCGCCCGCTGCTCCCCTCAGCAGTGTACTTCGTCACTCTGCCTGCTCTGCTCCCCGCTCTGGCTCTGGTGAATTCTCTCGCCCTCCCGCGCTTCTGACTGTACCCAGTGTTTGTACAATTAAATAAATGAATAAATGAATGAATAAATAAATAAATAAATCTTTAAAAAAAAAAAAAACTAGCAACAACAAATGTTGGCGAGGATGCGGAGAAAAAGGAACTCTCCTGCACTGTTGGTGGGAGTGCAAACTGGTCCAACCACTATGGAGAGCTGTGTGGAGATTTCTGGACCTACTAAACATAGAGCTTCCATATGATCTAGCAATTCCACTCTTAGGTATTTACCCAAAGGACACAGAAACATCAATTTCAAAGAGCACCTGCACCCCTATGTTTATAGCAGCACTATTTACAATAGTTGAGCTTTGGAAACAACCCAAATACCCAAAAATAGATGACTGGATCAAGAAGATGTGGTACATATACACCATGGAATATTACTCAGCATTCAAAAAAGATAAACACATGCAATTTGCAGCAACATGGATGGCGCTGGAAAGGATCATGCTCAGCGAAATAATCCAGAAAGAAAAAGAAAAATACCGGATGGTCTCACTCATAGCAGGAATCTAGAAAACTTAAATAAGGGACCAGGAAAAGGAATAAGTATAAGAAAGAAAATATCAAAATCAACAAACATGAACCAGAGACACTCTATGGGGGGTGGGGAAAAGGAGGCTTGGGGTTAAAATAAGGGGGTTGTAATTGTATGGGGAATATAAAAATAAAATTTAAATAAATAAAAAGAAAATAGAATTTGAAGAAATGATTTAAAAGAGAAAAATAAAAGTGATTTATGAATTCAGAAAATGTGATAAAATTGTATGGATTTTTTTTTAGATTTTTGAAATTTATTTATAAGGGCTTTCCCTGTTGGCGCGTTGAGCGCTGGGCTATGAAGCTGCCCGGCAGCCTCTGCAGCGCCGGTTTGATCCCTGGCCACCAGCGAGGGTCCCACATGGCGAGACAGGCCTCTCCTGCTGTGCCTGCTGCTCCCCTCAGCAGTGTATTTCGTCGTTCTGTCTATTCTGTTCCCGGCTCTGGCTCTGGTGAATTCTCTCACCCTCCCGCACTTCTGACTGTACCAAGTGCTTGTATAAATAAACAAATAAATCTTTAAAAAAAAATTATGCATACAAGAACTGGGGTGTAGGCCAGAGGTGTGAGAGTTGAGGGGATTCACCAGAGACATATTGAGGAGCAGAACAGGTGGATCTACTGAAAGATAATGATGAAATGAGCTGCAGGAGAAGAGGTCTGCTGTGCCATATGGGTTAGCTCCTTGGCTTGGGATCAAAGTAATGTTGCAGTGGCTGGCAATGACTTGATCAACTAAGACTTTAACTCCTATACCACCAGGGAGGCTCCAGATTGTATAAATTTTGTAAAACATAAGGATAAGGTAAAATAACCAGGATTACTTCAGTGAGCCTATGAAAATGTGAGTTTTTCTATAAACTATCTCTGGGTAGAGAGTATTAATATAGAGGGACAGCACTCAGTTGTTTTCCATTTATATTAATATATATTAATGTTATTAACTATATATCTATTTATATTGGTATTAACTATATTTATATTATATAAATAACAAGAGGAAATCATTTTATAGAATTAGGGTATTTAGTTTATTAAACATGAAGAAGTTTTTATTATTAAGAATTTGATGACCTATAAGAAGTCATTGAAAGGTACACTGCAATAGAATGTGTACCTAATTCTACAGGATAGGATAGTAAAAGATGAGAGATTCAGCTTTATAATCAAATAGCACAAAAGAAACCACACTTGGATCAATTTGGCACAGGAAAGATAATGTTACTCAAATGCCTTTTCCTGAACATAAGCCATACTTGATAACTCCATTGAACAGTTTTACTTGCTTTCTGAAGGACATATGTTAAAATTATACATATAATGCATCTTATAAACTAATATAATATATATATAATATTCTGTATATGTTTCATATTGTTTTGGCTGTTTTCTTGTTACATAAAGTAATGCTATTTTCTAAGGAATTGAACTTCTGAATACCAAAAATCATGACAGCTTGAAAGTTTGGGATTGTAGTGTACAAAGCTAGAAATAATTTTCTTCATTTGGGGTTCATGCATGAACTCAGTAGGTAAGAAATGAAAATCACAAGTGTTTTGTTTCATTTATTGTGGTTTATTTTTATACAAGAACCGGGGTACAGGATAGATGTGCGGGAGTGTGAGTAGATTCACCAAAGACAGAGCAGGGAACATAACAGGCAGACTGAAGAAATATACTTCTGAGGGGAGGAGTGGGCAAGACAGGAGAGGTCTGCTACACCATGTAGGTATCTCCCGGGAGGGCCTGGATCCAATGGGCGCTGTAGAGGCTGCGGACAGCTTCGCAGTGCAGTGCTCAACTGCCTGCACCACCAGGGAGGCCCCATTTATTGTGTTTTGTCTCTGAATATCAAAGGAAGGAGTTAAAAAAGTCTGAGTTTGAGAGGACATCCCTAGCACTTCAATAAGGAATATACATCATTGATTTTAGTTTTTACAAAATTGCAATGGAATCTGTAATGGTAATAATCAGTCCTCACCCTTTATCAGGGACAATTCTTAATGTTTCATCAGAGAAACCTAAAAAAGAGCATATCAAAATGACTAAGGAAGAACCACATATAAGGGAAAATTGTAGAACTCACAGATCTCTTTTTCTAAAGTCATGGTGCTTTATGAAACTGAAGGGCAGATATCAAGTCTTTGGATAAAATAAAATAATTATGTAACATGTAAGTATTTCTAGAAGTATATTCTAGGAATATTTGTGTATCATTTCAATTTTAAGTGAATTTTAAATGAAAATTTGTCTATCATTTCAATTTTGAAAAGCAGTATCTTACATTTAAATTATATCTATAATTGAGAAATAAGTCATTTTTTATAGAAAATTTTAAACATTTAAGGAAGATTCTAGATTGTATCCGGAAATCTGAATGCCCTTGGACTCTTCTGGGCACCCTTGCAATCCCAGCCCAGGCTGCAGTGGTAACAGCAGCAGCAGCAGCAGCAGCAATACCTCTTCCCTTCCCCCAGGGGCCCTGGCAGCCTTTATATGATTTGTGGACGAAGCAGACACAGCCAGATGTGTGTTTTCACAGTTACACGGGTACCTTGACTGTGTATGCCAAACTTACACCTCAGCTACAGATGCTTGCTGATCATAGCTCCCCCATCATGGCTAGAGACTGCTGATCAGGTCGACTTGTGTCAGAAAGTCACAGCAAAACAGCCTAAATAACTCTATTTTTTTCTTGATTCCACAGTAATAGTTATACATAGATTTAGCAAACCACAGAGAGCAAAGATGATAAGGAAAACAAAACAAACAAAAAAAAACTTGTGGTAAGAATAAAAGATGGAAACTTCGATGACAGTTGAAAGATCTGCTCATAGACCTAAATGATAATGCTAAAGAATAAATGAACTCTTATAATCTTCTAAAAGGTCTCAAAGACTTTAAATATTAAATATTTATCAATGATTTGTATAAAAATTGCTTATCAACCTGAGGATATGGGGGTAGATTGGATTCATATACACAGGGTAAAAAGACCACAGCCTACCAGTGGCCTGTTCAAGCCAGTTGTCACCTTTGTTCTTTAGGGATTAAATAAAGTGAGGTGGAAGACAATATTTTTATGCTGTAGAGTCATGTGATACATCACCTATGAAAAAAGAACATCTAGTCCAAGATATTCCCTCAAGTGTGCCAAAGAGGAGTGTGATGGTCTCTTTGTAGATAACACTATAACTGCTGCTAAACATAGCTATATAGTGAGATATTCTCATAAGAACCTAATGTAAGGGGTCTCCCTGGTGGTGCAAGAGGTTAAGCATCACACTATGAAGCAATCCACAGCCTCTGCAGCATGAGTTCGATCCCTGGCCAGCCAGGGAGCAACACACATGGCAAGGCAGACCTCTCAGGTCTTGCCCGCTGCTCCCCTCAACAGTGTATTTCAGTCAGTCTGTCTGTTCTGTTCCCCACTCTGTCTCTGATGGATCCTCTCACCCCCCCACATCTCTGGCCTGTACCCCAGCTCTTGTATGCATAACTAAATAAATCTTAAAAAAAAAGAACCTAATGTAATAGACTGGGGTATTGAGGAAGATTGTCTACAATTTAAGAAATGTAAGTAGATATACTCAATTAAGCATGACTATATGAACACCTATTAATGATTGGTCTCAGTCAAGGTTTTGTATTACAGCAGAAGACACTTCTAAGGCAGCTATTACTCCTTGGTTTATTATAGACCTATAATAAAGTGCTCATTTTTACTTATTCAAAAGTATCATTTAAAAAGGTGGAAGTATTAAGCTAATACTATGCCACTGAAAAACTAATATTGAGTGAATAAAATATATAAAAATAGTACAGAAGAGCATTAAAAATGGTTCTAATTATTAGTAACATTGTAAATGGGATAAAATTTATTTACAACTCTGAATATTCAGCCTGAGATTTATTTTATTTTTTAAAGTTTTTTTTTTTAAGATTTATTTATTTATGCTTACAAGAACTGGGGTACAGTCCAGAGGCTTCACCAGAGACAGAGTGGAGAGCAGAACAGGCAGACTGACTGAAACACACTGCTGAGGGGAGCAGAGGGTGAGTAGGAGAGGTCTGCTGCACCATGTGGGTTGCACCCTAGCCGGCCTGGAGATAGAACTTGTGCTGCAGTAGCTGCGGACGTCTTCATAGGTTGCATCTTAACCCCTTGTACCACCAGGAAGGCCCTCAGCCTGCAATTTTATGCATCTATTTTCATTGTTCTTACTTCACAATGGAGATTTGCCATATTTTTGAATTGCTAAATTTAGTTGTGAATATTCTTCACATCATCATCTTTTGAATATATATGTCAGTTTCTCTCTCACCATTCATAATCATATAAAATATAAAGCAGATTGTGTATGTGGCAGAAATTAATAATAATGTTAGTAATAGTGAAACATAAATTAATTCTACTTGTTTTTCTCTTTGGAATCTGGATTATTTAATTTTAAGTCAGATTATTTGTTGTAAGGGTATTAGCTATCAAGATTATATGTATGTGTGAAAAATTTCTGCAATTCTATTAAATCTCATGCTGCCTTTGAGTACCTAAAACTCAGGAAACTAACTTTAAATATCATAAATAATTTCATTTCTTTTAACATATTTGTTTTGCGCTGTTACCTAGATTTCAGTAAATACCTTTATCATAACATATTAAAAATAATTTGTGAAAAGAATTTTTAGGTTAGCTGTCTCTTTGAAATGCTTAAAGTGGTCTGAAATTACTAAGTATTTACACAGAATATATTTTAAGTGAGAATTTTAAAACGTGTACTTTAAAATAATGGAAAATAAAAAGTTTAGTTATGAATGGATAAGAGTTATCATTGTCTTGGATTTCTGTTAGTGAATTTGATAACTTTTCTATTATTCTAGGAATTGTTAGGCATTAAAAGGCTGATTCTTCTAGCCATATTCTCCCATTTAAGGAGGTGGTGAAGGTAACTGACTAAGACCACTCACAAAAAATATGTTGGGATTTCCAGGAACCAAATATGAGTCTCCATTATCTAAATATAGAATCTGTATCTCTAGGAAATATACTAAATAAGAAACTGTGATACATTTTGTTTTCCAAATAGGAAAAGCTAAACAGCTTCTTGTCCCAAGAAGAATGACTTAAGAAAAATTGTATGTGGGGTGGATATTATAGTTAATTATGCATACTATAAATTAGTACTTATGTTAGTATAATAGACATTCCCTCAGTTTTCTCTGCCAATAGCTATATTCAAGATTGTGGACTTTAATAAAAACTACTCTGAATAACATGACAAGAAAAATGAAAATTTAATAAATACAATAATTTGCCTTATATTATTGTGGATCGTAACACTTGGCCAGATGGTGAAACTTGACTATTTATGCTCCTCTTTTATTACCTAGAATCTCTTATTAACCTGCTGTTAAGAATTTCTGTTAATAATTTTTTATAATCAAATAAGCATATTGCTCATTGCACTGAAATATTTGCAAATATTTATACTCTGCTCTAAAAAAAAACAACCAAATACTGTTTTTTATCACATTTTCCTTTTGCATGGCCTTTCATTGTATCCTTACTAAATAATTACTCGTGTCTTTTGTTATGAATTTTATTCTAAAGAGATTGAGCTAGCAAAATAAACATTAACATTAATTTCTAAATACTTTCCTGGTTTTATGTAATATTGTTTTATGTAATATTTTATGTTCTTTGTTCATATATTTTTTAAATTATTAATTCCTTAATTAAAAATAAATATGACAATATATTCTTAATTGCACCAAAACAACTTTCACTTGATCTTTGACCTGCATCTATTAATGTGATCATAATGTCCTTTTAACTTACCTTTTGTTTATATGATAAATTGCATTGATTGATTTTTCTTTTTTTTTAATAATTTATTTATTTATGCATACATGAACTGGGGCACAGGCCAGAGGCGTGGGGGTGATAGGATTCACCAGAGACAGAGTGGAAGACAGAAAAGGCAGATTGACTGAAATACAGTGCCTAGGGGAGCAACGGGTGATTCAGGAGAGGTCTGCTGCACCATTTGGGTCACCTCCCTGGCTGGGGATCGAACTCATGCTGCAGTGGCTGCAGATAGCTTCATAGTGCTGAGTCTGAATCCCTTGCACCACCAGGGAGACCCAATTGATTTTTCAAATGTTGAATCATCCATGTGTCCCTAGATTAAATCCTTCTTGTTCATTATGTATGATACTTTTGAAGAATTTTTTTTTTATTTCAGATTGCTAAGATATTTTGAGGATTTTTATTCATCAAGAAAATTGGTCTGTTAATTGGGTATTAGTTCATCCTTTATAAGATATTGTATTTACTTATCTTTAATTGAAGTAATGTTTGGATACCCCCATAAAATATGGCCACTGTAGTGCACCCACCAACAATCATCCATAATTCAATACCATAATCCATTGTGCTTCCTCCCCTCTTTGTTCTTACACTACTTCACCCCTCCCCACTCTGGATGTCCCATTTCTACAGTCAGCTTTCAAGAGTTGTTTAAGTGTGTTTTTATCTAAGTCTTTGTTAGTTACTCTACATTCCATGTATTAGTGGCATTGTATGGTATTTATCATTTTTTTTAATTTAATCACTTCTTTTTCTTTTTTAAAGATTTATTTTTATTTATACCAGAACTGGGGTATAGGCCAGAAGCACAGGAGGGTGAGAGAATTCACCAGAGACAGAGCAGGGAGCAGAACAGGCAGACGACAGAAGGCACTGCTGAGGGGGAGCAGCGGGCGAGGCAGGAGAGGTTTGCTGTGCAATGTGGGAATCTCCCTGGCCGACTGGGAATCAAAGTGGCACTGCAGAGGCTTCAGACAGTTTCACAGCACTGCGCTCAACCCACCGCACCATGGGAGAGACCCTATCATTCTCCTTCTGACTAATTTAGTGTTAACATTTCTCTCTCCATCCACGTTGCCATAAATTGCACTAGTTTATCTTTTTGCTCATTAAATTATATTCCATTGTGTATATACCCCATGTTTTCTTGTTCTGCTCATCTGTTATGGGACACTTAGGTAGTTTCTCTAATTTAGTTATAGCAAATAGTGCTGCAATAAATATGGAAGTGTAAATTTCCTTTTAGATTAATGTTTTTGAAATTCTGGGTAGATGCCTAGGAGTGAAATTAAAAGGTCATATGGAAGATTTATTTTTAAAGTTTCTTTTTTAAGATTTATTTATTTATGCATACAAGAGCTGGGGTACAGGACAGAGGTATGGGGGTGAGAGGATTCACCAGAGACAGAGTGGGGAACAGAGCAGGCAGATTGACCGAAATACATTGCTGAGGTGAGCAGCAGGCAAATCAGGAGAGGTCTGCTGCACCTATTTTAAAGTTCTGAGATAGCTCCTCACTGCTTTCCATAAGGACTGGGCCAGTCTGAATTCCTAGTAGCGTAGCAAGGTTGTATTTTCTCCACATCCTCACCAGCGCTTGTTGTTTCTGGTCTTTTCAATATGTGCCATTCTCACAGGTGCCAGACTGTTTTTATTTCAATTTTCATGTACTTGTTAAAGTTTGTCTTGTGATTGAGGATGTAGTTGACCCTGGAGAATAATCCCTGTGCACTTGAGAAAAACATGAATGCTTTATTTTTTCTGTGACTGTAGGTTAGGCTCATGTGATCTAGATCTTTATTTAGGGTGATTATGTCCTTGTTTTCCTTGTTTATTTTTTGTCTTAGTGATCTGTCCCTTGGTGAGAGTGGGATGTTGAATTTTCCTACCACATATCTATT
Organism: Talpa occidentalis; assembly: GCF_014898055.3. Taxonomy (NCBI): domain Eukaryota; kingdom Metazoa; phylum Chordata; class Mammalia; order Eulipotyphla; family Talpidae; genus Talpa; species Talpa occidentalis. The sequence goes on from NW_026555331.1 coordinate 69,438,493, forward strand.
TTCTTTAATGTCTGTGTTCAGAAGATGATAGTGATTGTTTAATACATTTTTCTACTCTCTCATTTGTTGAGAGAGAGAGAGTGTGTGTGTGTATTATTGAGTGTTATGTCTTCCTGGTGTATTGTACCCTTTATCATAATGAAGTGTCCATCCATATCTCTTGTGACCCTTTTTAGTTTGAACTTGCCCCTGCCTTCTTTTGGTGGCTATTTTTATCTTTAGATCTTTAGGTGTGTTTCTTGGAGATAGAAAGTTGGTTTTATTTGATTATCAACATGCTACTCTATGTCTTTTTATTTTTATTATTTTTACAGATTTATTTATTTATGCATGCAAGAAATAGGGTACAGGCCAGATGTGAAGGGTGGTGAGAGGATTCACCAGAGACAGAGTGGGGAGCAGAATGGGCAGACTGACTAAAATACACTGCTGAGGGGAGCAGCAGGTGAGGTAGGAGAGGTCTGCTGCACCACGCAGGTAGTTCCCTGGCTGGCCAGGGATCGGACTCATGCTGCATAGGCTGTGGATAACTTCACAGTGCTGTGCTTAAACCCTGCATCACCATGGAGGCCCTCTATAACTTTTTATTGGTCGGTTTTGACCCTTAACAGTTAGGGTGATTTTTGATACTTGGGAATCTGCTTTGCACTTTGTTCTTCGTTTTATGGCTCTATTCAATACCTTGTTCCATTCTACCTGTTAATTCCTCTGTTGTTTACATTTTAAGTCTTCTTGTATATATTTTTTTTCCTAGTGGAGACTTAGTGGTAATGGATTTCTGAAGATTTTGTTTGTTGAGAAGAACTTTATTCTCCCTGCAAAGGAAGATCTTTACAAGATAAAATTTTCTTGCCTCAATTCATTTCATTTCATTTTATTTATTTTTGTCTTTTCTGAATATATTTCTCCAACCTCTTCTTGCCCACAGTGTTTCTTCCAAGAAATCTGATTTTTTTTAAGATTTATTTATTTATGTATACAAGAACTGTGGTGCAGGCCAGAGATGCAGGGGTGGGGTGGGTTGAGAGAATTCAGCAGAGACAAAGCAGGGAATAGAACAGGCAGACTGACTGAAATACATGGCTGAGAGGAGCAGCAGGCGAGACAGGAGAGGTCTGCCTCACCATGTGGGTTTCTCTCTGGCCGGCTGGGAATTGAACTCGAGCTGCAGAGGCTGCGGAGTGCCTCATAGTGAGGTGCTTAACCCCCTGCGACACCAGGGAGGCCCAGAAGTCTGATTTCAACCTAATTGATTTTCCTTTAAAGTTTATATGTTTCTTCCCCTAGTCAGCTTTCTTTATTTTTTTTTCTTTGTCTTGTGTTATTGGAAGTTTACTATTATGCGTCTTGCTGCAGTTCTCCTTTCATAATGATACTTTGGTGTCCTTATAGCTTCCTGCATGTCCATTTTTGTTACCTTCTTCAGGTACAGGAAGTTCTCTTCAATTATTTCCTTGAATAGTTTTTCAGTTCCCTTGTCTCTCTCTTCTCCTTCTGGGATTACTATGATTCTTATCTTTCCTTTCCTCATAGTGTAAAATAATTCTCAATGTGTTTCTTCATTCCTTTTCCTTTGTATTTCTCTTTCCTGTTATTTTTTGGATCTTTTGTATCTATATCTTCAAGAGTGCAGAGTCATTCCTCCATAACATCTATTTCATTTTCACGACCACTGAGACTTTAGAAAGTGCTCGATGTTGTTTCTATATCCACACATTTTTAAATATTTTCTTTGTGTACCATATGATTTATCCTTGAGAATATTCTACATGTCTGTAGGAAAAATCTGTGTTCATTGTGTGTGTGTGTGTGTGTTTGGGGGTTCAGATATAAGATTCCAAAAATTTGCATTAAGTCCAGTTGACCCCATACTTCATTTAAGGTCTTTATTTCCTTGTTAACTTTCTGTCTGGTTGATTTATTTATCCCTTATGCCTGTGATATGTTAAAGGCACTAACTGTTACTGTGCTTTTATCAATGTGCTGCTTTAGGTTCGCTAATAGTTGTGTTACATAATTAGGTGCATAAATATTTATGACAGTTATATAGTCTTGAAAAAATTTTCCCTTGATCATGATTTAATAACCATATTTGTGGGCCTTCCCTGGTGGCACAGGTGGTTGAGTGCAGCACTGCGAAATTCCCTGTAATTGTGTCTGTAGTGGCTCTAGTAGGTATCCTGCAAAATTCACTGCAACTGACTCCAGGGAAGCTCTGGGTGTCATTGATTCTCTTATGTCTATCTTTCTGCTGGGAGTAGGGGGAGCCTTCCTCATACAAAAAGTTTGCTGTGGAAATCCAAGGGATCAAACCTGTGCTCCAGTGTCTGTGCACTACTTCTAACCTGAAAAGTCCATTAGGTGAGATTTACAGAGCTTGGTAAAGACTGGTGTCCAGTTTACACATTTTCCACAAACTGAGATTTTCTTAACCTCTTTTATTTATTTTTTTCTTATCCAGATGGCAAACCACCAACATCATTATAAAATACCTGTGGGAAAGTTATCTATTTATCACCAAACCTCTGCATTTTCCTTTTTTTTTTTAAAGATTTATTTATTTTATACAAGAACTGGGGTACTGGTCAGAAGCGCAGGAGGGTGAGAGAATTCACCAGAGCCAGAGTGGGAAGCAGAACAGGCAGACAGACTGAAGACACTGCTGTGGGGAGCAGTGGACAAGGCAGGGGAGGTCTGCTGCACCCTGTGGGGTTCTCCCTGGCCTGTGGGGAATAGAACCAGCTCTGCAGAGGCTGTGGACAGCTTTGCAGCTCGGCACTCAACCACTGCACCACCGGGAGGCCCTCTTCTGTATCTTCCTTAGAGCAAATTTTCTTAGTTTTATTTCCTTTTAGCTGTGCTTAATGGAAAGGACTACCCAAATCTCTCTATTTTGCCATGTTGTGGGTCTATATAATTTCATTTGAATTAAAGAGCCAACTTACTGAATTATAAATGGTTTTATAGACTGAAAGTCAAAAAAATTGTATCTAGTTTTTATTCTACATGGAAAAGGTACTTTATCTTGAACAGATTCTTTATCATTCTGTATCTGTTCCATTTATGTAAAATTTTGCGAAGCTTATCAGTATTTACTTATTTACTTGTTTGCTGACATTACCTGGTTTTCAAGTGTGTAATATATTTGACTGCATCGGTATATGTACATAGATACAACATGTATGTGCAATATAATGCTCCCTAATTATTTCTTCTTATAATAATAAAAATAATACAAATATATAGTAAAATTTAATGGAACAGAATGATTAACACCATGTGTTATCATATTCTTGCGTAATTTATTTTTGCTACTGTATATATGATAAAAGTTGTAGGAACAAAATAAACCATTTAGGTTTGTTGCCTACAAATTAGAAGTAATATACAAAACAAACATAACTAACTGAATATTCCACTATGCAATAATTAATGGGGTTATAAAATGACAGTGGACTTTTTCCCATAAAGAAAAATTATTACTGGGCCGCCCTGGTGATGCAAGGGGTTAAGATGCAACCTATGAAGCTATTCAAAGCCACTGCAGCACAAGTTCAATCCCAGGTCAGGGAGCTACATGGCTGCACATGGTGCAGCAGTCCTCTCCTGACTTGCCCACTGCTCCCCGTAGCCGTGTATTTTAGTCTATCCACCTGCTCTGTTCCCTACACTGTCTCTGGTGAATCCTCACACCCCCACACCTCTGGCCTGTACCCCAGTTCTTGTATGCATAAATAAATAAAGCTTTAAAAAAGGAACATTGGGGCCTCCCTGGTGGTGCCGCAGGTTGGCAGTGCAGGTTCAATTCCTGGCTAGCCATGGAGAAACCCATATGGCACTACAGACCTCTTCTACCTTGCCCACTGCTCCCCTCAGCAGTGTCTTTCGTCTGTCTGCCTGTTCTGCTCCCCCCTCTGGCTCTGGTGGATTCTCTCACCCTCCCACGCCTCTGACCTATACCCCAGTTCTTGTATAAATAAATAAATCTTTGAAATAATTATTACCTATAAATTATTCAAAAATAACTCTAACAACCTATGCTAATGAATAAAATAAAAAGAAAATCCTTACTAAGAACAGTCACTGAACTTTCATATTGCACAAAGTTTATCGCATCACTAGAGGTTTTTTTTTTAACTTTTACTTTTTAACTTCTACTATAAAAACTATTGTGGTATAAAAATATTCTTCATCTTTTCCTGTTGTGATACTTACACAGCATTGCATTTTCTTTTAATTTTAATGATTTTCACTTTTGTTTTTTTTTTTAAAGATTTGTTTTTATTTATTTATGCATACAAGAACTGGGGTTTAGGCCAGAGTGCTGGAGTGCAGTGAGAGGATTCACCAGAGACAGAGTGGGGAGAAGAACAGGTGGATCTGCTGAAATACACTGCTGAGGCGAGCAGCAGGTAAGACAGGAGAGGTCTGCTACACCATGTGGGTTAGCTCCCTGGCCAGGGATGGAACTTACACCATAGTGGCTGGCAATAGGTTGATAGCACTGAGACTTAACCCTTGCACCACTATGAAGGTCCCTGATTTTCAGTTTTTGAACCTTTTATTCCAATTCCATTATTGAGAATTATCCAGGCACCATATGGCCTCAAATTCATGCAAATATATCATTTTGTTTATATGAAGATGTTTTATGTAAGTTTTTCCCTATATTGTTTTGGCTTAAGATAACATGTTATAAGCTAAATCCTGGGAAAATATCAATTTAAATTTCTATTGTACATAACAAAGTCAGGAATTATTTGACTTTACATTCCTGTCTCTGGAAAAACATTGCAGTGTTCATCTATTTTGAGAATATCCCTTTCAGAGATAGGTAAATTTTAAAAGATGGTAATATAATCTCAAATTACACATAAATATATATAGTTGGATATAAAGAATAAAGTTATAATTTTGCCTCATTACAGTGAAAAAAGTTAGCATAAAATAAAGTTATAAACATAAAAGCTGAAATAAAATCTTTGGCGGAAAGCATGGGTAAAATATTTATGTCCTTGGATTTGATAAGATGTAGCACCAAAAGCACAAGTACAATAGAAAAAAATAGACATTTTGAAATTTATTAAAATTAAAATTTATGTTTATCAAAGGATGCTCAAGGGAGCAAAATATTTCAACAGATTTGGGGAAACGTTTAAAATTTTCTATCTTGTAAAGGTTTATTATCCAGAATATATAAGGAGTTCATATAGCTCTACAGCAAAAGGCAACAAATCAAAATGGATAAATTATAAGAATAGACATTTCCCAGAGAAGATATGCAAATGACCAGTATTAACATAAAAATGTAATCAATGTCATTAGTCATTAAGAAATCAAATAAAAAACACAATGAAATATCACAAGGAGATACTTGTTTGTGTGCATGTGTGTGGGTGAGTGTGTAATATTGCCAAAATGTGCAGAAAATGGAACCCTTACACATTGATCCTTGGAATTTAAATTGACAGTCACTGTGAAAACAGTTTGCCACTTCCTATATATTTTATTTATTTTTTTTAACTTTTTTTTTTAAGATTTATTTATTTATTTATACAAGCACTGGGTACAGTCAGAAGCGTGGGAGGGTGAGAGAATTCACCAGAGCCATTGCGGGGAGCAGAGCAGGCAGAAGGACTGAAGTACACTGCTGAGGGGAGCAGCGGGCGGCAGGAGAGGTCTGCGCGCCATGTGGGACCCTCCTCCGGTGGCCGGGGAGCAGCCGGGGATCGAACCGGCACTGCAGAGGCTGCGGGTGGCTTTGCAACCCAGCGCTCAACCACTGAGCCACTGGGGAGGCCCACTTCCTATATATTTTAAACAGAGAATAAACATATAACCCCAAAATACCATCTCTAGTTGTATGTCCAAAACAATTCAAGACAGATTTTCAAAAATTATGCAACAGTTCAAATTGAGTAAACTGGTGTGCAAAACAATGACCCAGTTAGTGGGCCCTCACGGTTGTGTGTGAGCATACAGGACATAGCATAAAAGCAGACACATGGAGAGAAACAAAAAGAGTTTATTCCTCCAAGAAATGAGGAAAGGGAGAACAGAGAGAAAGAAAATAAAAGAAAGAAAATGTATTGATCAGCACATGGCCAGATGCTATCTGTTTTACTGCAGATAATGTCTGCGAGATGAGACCAGGGTACAGATTCAAACCAAATGAGCTTTCTGTTGAGGAGACTGGAATTCAGGTGGCAGCCATGCTGCAAAGAGGACAGTCGGCTGAGATGTGAGCTCAAGAATCTGCTGCACTGTGAAGAGGGAGACTGCCCACTGCCCAATGGTGGGTAAGCAAGAGCTGGTAACATAAGCCAAAGAGATCAGCTGGTCTGTCTAGGAGAGACCAGGATGCCACGCCCAGAGCCACACCTGTGGCCAAAAGACTGGCTGGTCCAACCCAGGAGGGGCTGAAGCTTTGAGACCACATATGTGATGAAGAGGAAGCATGGTCAGCCATACTCCATCTTGTAAAGTCAACATGGGGGCTCTTCTCTGACTCTAATTCCCATCAACACCTCTCAGGATGTCAGAAGGTGGAGCCCAGAGGATCAGTTACAGGTTAAGAGGTTTATTCCTCCAACATGTGTTAGCAGCAACACTATTTACAATAGAGAAAGGCAGACACCATCTAAATATGTCTGCAACTGATAAGCAAATATCTGGCAATATAGCAACATGGGGAATATCCAAACTATTGGATATTATTCAGTTCTAAAAATGAAACTGTGATACACAATACAATAAGGGTAAACCTTGAAAACTTTCTACCAAAGAAAAGAAAACAAATACAAATTTATACATTATATGATTCCACTTATATGAGATTTTTTTGAAGATTTATGTATTATTTATGCTTCCAAGAACTGGGGTACAGGCCAGAGTTGTGGGGGTGAGAGGATTCACCAGAAACAGAGTGGGGCATAGAACAGTCAGATTGACTGAAATATATTGCTGAGGGAAACAGCGGGCAAGCCAGGAGAGGTCCTCTGAGCCATGTGGGTATGTCCCTGGCTGGGAATCGAACTTGGGCTGTAGAGGCTGTGGATAGCTTCATAAGCTGTGTCAACACCTTGTGCCACCAGGGAGGCCCTATGTGAGATTTTTAGAATAAGCAAATCCATACAAAACCAAAATAAGTTATTGGCAGCGGGAAAGGAAAGAATGAATACAACTTCATTATTTAATGAATATGGAATTTTTGAGGGGATGATATAAGTTTCAGAGATAAATAGTTGTGATTATAACATGACATTGTGAATATATTAAATGTCACTGAATCATGTGAATGAAAACGCCAATGTGAAATTCCTAAAATGTTAAATTTTATGATATGTATATTTTACAATAAAAATATAAAAGTACATATATAAATATATTAACTTTGCTCTGTATGTTACTATACTTCTATCAAAATTTCTAAAGACATCTCTATATCTATCTATATCTTCACACATGTGTGTATATTCTGCTAATTTACATTTCTTACTTAAAAATATCTTTTGGCATCTTGTCAGGATAGTACATGTGGGTATAGCAACATTTTATTGCCTAGTACTGTTCTTCATGGAAAATAATTTTCTACTCTGTGGTGTACATGGTGTACAATATATCTTGCAGCATGAGGCATATGCCTATTTTATTTATTTATTTTATTTAGATTTATTTATTTTTTTATACAAGCACTGGGTACAGTCAGAAGCGTGGGAGGGTGAGAGAATTCACCAGAGCCGGAGTGGGGAACAGAACAGGCAGACTTGACAAAATAGACTGCTAAGGGGAGCAGTGGGCAGCAGGAGAGGTCTGCGCGCCATGTGGGACCCTCACCCCGTGGCGGGGGTTCGAATTGGTGCTGCAGAGGCTGCTGTCAGCTTCGCAGCCCAGCACTCAACTACAACGCCACCAGGGAGGCCCTGTAAGTCTTACTTATGTTGAAGCCAATATGGTAGAAGGGCAGGAACATACTCTTTTAATGATAATGGTACAATATCCAGTCCCAAGCCATTTTTAGAATTCTTCAGAACTTTTCATGATAATGAAATAAACTACCTTATTTAAAGTTTAGTTACTTTGGTGTTTTGTCAGTTACAAATTAACAAATTATTTGGAACGAGTCATTATTAAATTTCAGTGAGAATTTTTGATCCTACTCCCTTCTCTCCCCCACCACCCCATAGTGTGTCCCTTTACCAAATTCTAGCTTGTACTATTATTACTATAGGACAAAATGATAACAGTGAGACTATCAAATAATATTTAATGGCATTTACACTGATTTATCCTGCAGATAAATGTGTGTAACCAGGGCCTCCTCAGGGGCGCAAGGGGTTGAGCACAGTGCTGTGAAGCTGTCTGTAACCTCTGCAGCTGCAGCGTGAGTTTGATCCCCAGTGGGTCAGGGAGCTACCCACATGGCGCATCAGATCTCTCCTGACTCACTCCCTGCTCCCCTCAGCAGTGTACTTCAGTCCATCTGCCTGTTCTGTTCCCTGCTCAGTATCTGGTGAATCCTCTCACTTCCCACACCTCTGGCCTGTACCCCAGTTCTTGTATGCATAAATAAATAAATCTTAAAAAAAAGAACGATTAAAAAATGTGATGTTTTCCGCATTGCTGATGTTTTGCAATCTGTGTTTTGTTTTTTTTTTCCAATCCAATATAGGGAGAATAGGATACCCTTTAAATGTCATATATTTCAATTTCTTAAATCATTAGTGGAACTGAGGATAATACCCTGAGTTTGTTTATTTATTTATTTATTGTAAATTCCACTAGCCTACTCTGTATCAATTAATTTTTGTGGAAAACTATGGCTGTTCATTCTTAGGAGAACATGGGTCTCTGGAAACTTGTCAAAGGCTTGTTCAGAGATTGGTGTTATATCATCTGGACCCCTTATCTTTTATCTTCTAAAAGACTAACCTTGGATTCTTTTTATTTTGCATCTGTTCTAAAAGCAAAATAACTAACCAGAGCATTTAAGAGCCACTCCAAACATATGATGCCTCTATTTGAAATTTTAATCATGTGACATAACCATTTTCATTGGTCAAAGCAAGTCACAAAGACTATGGCCATTTATACAACCTGTGACATCATTTCTCCAAATAGCAATTGGTTCATTCATTGTATTCTAATGGTCTGCATATAAGTCAAATAAATGCTTCATCTATCATATGACTCAAACACACTATCCTTTTTTTTTTCATTCTGAACTTTACTTAAGGTAACTTAATTTATAATCATTAGTAAAGGTATTTGTTTTAAGTTGCTTTTACCTTTACATAGGTTTCATGAAAAACAGTTTCTGTTCCAATATCATTACAAAGGTATTTTTTTTTTTACTTTTTTTAACATTATTTTTTAGAAGTAATTTTGGTCTATAATTTTAGCATCTAGTATAATGAAACAAAAGTTTCTGGTTGTAAAAGGTCAGATCATTTAGGTACTGACCACCCAGATGTTCTATTTGATGCCCATTAGTAAACCTGAACAGAGGGGAAAATGACTTTTGAAAGTCAAATTTAGGTACAGGACTCCTGGGAGAGAGATACAAATGTACTTGCCATAAAGTGAGTAAAACTGCCCGCTTGAGAGAACTGGAGGGCAGCCTGTCAGACACAATAGCTCTATAGCAGAAGGCAGTTTACTGGCTCCTTTAGGGATGTACAGTCCACAAAACAGCTGTGTTCCATCGACTGGAGACATTATTTCCATATCTTTGGTATGAGGACACCGATGAAGCCAATGACACTCATGCTCTATAGCAGGTGAACAGCTGTTTCTGTGAAGTAATTAAAACTGGATCTCGCCTCCTCATGCTGCTCTGATACTTTGATGCATCAATCATAATCTTGGATTCTTCTGAATTTGTTCCATTATTCCCTTGAATAAATCTGGAGCATATGCAATCCACAAGGCAGGAAACCAAAATTAACAGCACTCGATCATAGTCTCATATGCCAAGATCCCTAAATATTGATTGGCCTTTCCAAGCAATCTAGTGTTTGTAGTAAAATTTCTGTTGATCTCAAGAATGTTTTTAGAAAATAATTGTAAAGACTTAGGAAATCCCATATGTTGTTTTACTAAAACTCACAAATGTGTAATGACTTTGTTCTTAATGATACTTTAAAACTTCTTTTTTAGCAGTTAAATTAACTTTTGTAAATTTAAGTTTCTCTGTATTGGAAAACAAAATCTAGATGTCCTAGAAGAAATATCTATCTATGGAAGGACAATTGCTTCTTATAATTATTAACCTTTCATATTTTTGTTTAAAATATTTATAATTCAATAAAGCCATGCATGAAAAGCACATTCAATTCTAAGGCATTACATATATGTAACACTATGAATTAAAAATCAGAAAGTCAATAGACGTGATCTGAGGACAAACAATAACTAAAGTATGCATTTAAGATAAATGGCACGTTAGAGTATGTTGCAGGTTTTCTCTCTCAGTGTTGCAGAAGAGGTAATTTAATAAATGGACACATGGCATTATAGATTGACTAAGTATTTGCTAGATTTAAATTAAATGGACACTTTCCATAAGTATTTACTTTCTGAAGTCAAATTCTTAATTGTTGGCGACATTATGTGCTCTTAGTTGTTCAAGGAAGCTAAATGTTTATCAAATGCAAATAAGGAAGGGTGTAAGCTATCTCTATCATTTAAACTGATTCCCTAGTGTCTGAAGTTCACCTATCTTATTCCTTGAATTTACAAATCTAGAAGGAAAATAGCTTAGTGTAAATGGGTCAGTTTATAACTATGACAACATTTTATTTGAAGCGTCATAAACCTGTAACTCTGAATCATATACAGTGATGGAAATCAACATTATTCAATACAAAAGAGAGAAAGAGAGAAAGAAAGAGAGAGAGAGAGAGAGAAGAAAGACACCAGAATTTTTAAAGACATTTAAATCCAAGCATAAATAATAAAGTGGTCACATAGCTCATTCTATACCATATAATTTTAGTTCAGCTGCTGAAACAGGCAATGGGCAATACATTTGCTTTTGGCAGCGTTGATTATGCCAAAGACCACGACACTTTGGGTCAGTAAAACTAAAAGAAACAAAGAAAATTTCAGTGTCTTTCAGGAAACTTGATCACACCAAACTCTATTAAGTGGTCTATGGGAGAAGGAAGTTAATAAAGCACTATCAGTATTATAGGCCCCACGGAGCTTATTGGAGGATCTGAACAAATATACTGAAAAACAGTCATAGAAAAGAGGATGAGCTTTATAACGGGGGATTAGAATTTAGTCTATGTGGGCATAGTGATTTGGGAGTACAGGGAAGGGATTTTACCTTTCACTTTTCATAATTTGATGAATAAAGTATCCTCAATTGTTACCCAGATGACATAGATATTCCATTAAGGGGTTAAACTTTCAAATATAAATGTGAAGTTCAACAGACAGATAAAACAAAGGAAAGCAATGATATTTCTACTAAACCATGTATTTGTGCTCCTAATGATGTAAAACCAAAGCACTCTGGATAAGCCCTCTGTAATAAGCTCAGCTCCATTTTTTCTTAAATAATAACAAAATCAGGTTCTTCTTCCTATAACTTATAATGTCTATGTTTAAATGCAATTCACAACTAAACTAGCATGTCTAAGTTGCATCAAACATTTGCAAACACACACTATAATTTTCATTTAATTGCTTCTAGAACCTAAATTTGTATAAAATTTTATACTAAATAGTTTTTTAATATTAATTCTTTTTTAATTTTTAAAGATTTATTTATTTATGCATACAAGAGGTGTGGTAGGTGGGAGGAGTATCAGAGACAGAGTGGTGAACAGAACAGGCAGACTGACTGAAATACACTGCTGAGGGGAGCAGCAGGAGAGTCAGGAGAGGTCTGCTTCACCATGTGGATAGCTTCCTGGCCCGCTGGAGGGAGATTGAACTCACCCTGCAACGGCTGCAGACAGCTTCACAGTGGTAGGCTTAACAGAGGGCTTGTCCCCTTGCACCACCAGGGAGGTCCTACCAGTCTAAGTCCTTTAGTCCTTTTTTTTTTTTTTTTTTTTTTTTTTGTGGGACCCTCGTCTGCGGAACAAACCGGCGCTGCAGAGGCTGCGGGCAGCCTCGCAGCCCAGCCTCAACTGCTGAGCCACCAGATAGGCCCCAGTTTAAGTCTTAAAATAGAAATTAAATTACAAAATATTGGTTAAAAGTTGCTACATACATTTGACTTCAGCATAGGTATTCACAGCAAACATTTATCAGAGACAAGGATTAAAAATAAAGGAGGACATAAAAGGAGAGAATAATAGATTCAATAGATATCTAATGTCTTAATCTCTGAAATAATAATGGTCAAAAACAAATAAATAAAAAAGACAGGTATTTCATTTTTTTAAATTAATTGATTTAAATGAAACTAGACTACTCTCTCACACTATGCACAAAAGTCAATTCAAAATGGATAAAATAATTGAATGTAAGACCTGAAACCATAAAATATATAGTAGGAAATATAGGCAAAACACTACATGACATACATCTCAGTAACATCTTTAAAGACTCATCCCCAAAATCAAAGAAAGTAAGGAAGAGATAAACAGCTTAGATTACATCAAACTAAAATCTTCTGTACAGCAAAAAAGATATTAACAAAACAAAGAGTCATCCAATTGATTGGTAGAAAATTTTTGCACTCCATAGACAATAAGTATTTTATAAACTCTCTGACATAACCTCCAGTTTTACATTTATTCCCCATACCTCTTAAGTTTCTCCTGCACAATTTATCCTAGGTAAATAAGGCATGGGCCTGTGAAATACATTTTGGTAATGAAATGTGAATGTGAATAGAAGTGCTTATACAGGTTATAATTTATCTCAAATTTAAAGAAAAGTGAATTATACTTTAAATTTTATACCTGTTGAGGTAGAAATCAAGATATGAGTCTGAATCACCACTGAAAACATCCAAAAATGATGAAAGCAAAGATGGAAAGGATCAGACCAAAAATGATCTCCTGTATTAGAGTTGTCTATTTATTCTGGGCTGTATCTTACTTCTTAATGCTCATTAGGAAGAGAAATAAACATTTATCGTTTTAAAGACACTCTTAGGAAATTGTATTTTGCAACATAGACTGTAATCTTATCAGTGAATCTTCCTGTCAGTAGAAATATTCTCCCAATCTCATTTTATACTTAATTCAACTAAGTAAACCTTACTTTTCTTTGTTTCATGCTATGTATAATTTCACAATAAATAAATATGAAAATATGGGTTTATTAGGAAACTGTAATATACTTTATCATAATATTTAAGAAAACAATGATTTTATAAATAGATTTATTTTAAACTTTTTCAGTCTTTATTGTTTATCTTGTTTTAATGAATGTAAATTACCTGCAGAATATTTATGAAGAATTATTGCTAAATGTATTTCCTTGCAACATATAATGCTCGAGTTAAAATGTCAGAAAAATGTTTAGTAGGTCCAGAAATCTCCACACAGTGATCCAGCAATTCCACTCCTAGGTATTTACCCAAAGGACACAGAAACATCAATTCCAAAGAGCACCTGCACTCCTATGTTTATAGCAGCACTGTTTACAATAGCTAAGCTTTGGAAACAACCCAAATGCCCAAAAATAGATGACTGGATCAAGAAGATGTGGTACATATATACCATGGAATATTACTCAGCATTCAAAAAAGATAAACACATGCAATTTGCAGCAACATGGATGGCACTGGAAGGGATCATGCTCAGCGAAATAAGCCAAAAAGAAAAAGAAAAATACCGGATGGTCTCACTCATAGCAGGAATCTAGAAAACTTAAATAAGGGACCAGGAAAATGAATATAAGAAAGTGAAAATCAAAATCAACAAAAAACTATGAACCAGAGACACTTTTGGGGGGTGGGGGCGGGAGGGGAAGGATTGGGGTCAGAATGGGGCGTTTGCAATTGTATGGGGGAATATAAAAATAAAATTTAATATTAAAAAAAACAAAAAAAACAAAAAAAAATAAAAATAAATACTTCATAAAAGGAAAAAAAAAAAAAAAAATGTCAGAAAAATATTAATGTTTACAATTCTTTTCATGAATGTTACATGACAGAGTAAGATGTGAATCATTGTTAAATAGTTCTTAAATGGATGATAACTGCTGAAGTTATGAAAAATAATTAGTGTGATATTATAATCAGGTTGCATCTTATAAAAAGAAGGTGGAAAAGACAATAATCCCATTCAATATAATGGACTAGGTCTCTACAATAAGAACTGATACATTTTACAATAGATTGTCAAAATTAACAGGTAATGGTGGTTCAACACTGCAACTAAGGACATCTGTTAACCTTCAAACCACAGGATATTTTTTTAAAGATGTATTTATTTATGCATGCAAGAACTGGGGTACAGGCTAGGGGTGTGGGGAGGGATATGAGAGGTTCAGCAGAGAAAGAGTGGGGAACAGAACAGGAGGACTGACTAAAATACACTGCTGAGGAGAGCAACAGGCGAGACAGGAGAGGTCTGCTGCTCCATGTGGGTAACTTCCTGGCTGGGGATCGAACTGTGCTGCAGTGGCTGTGGATAGTATTATAGGTTGCATCTTAACCCCTTGCATCACCAGGAAGGCCCTCAAAGCAATTTAAAGGACAGAATATCAACCTGATTTCATAAACTAGTTGGTGGGTATTTATAAATAATTCGATTTCCTTGTCATCTTTATAATGCATCTTCAGTGTATTACTAAAAATATTTTGGTTTTTATAAATCCTTTCTTTTGGTATTTTTCTTTTTTGAAAGGGTAATCTTTTATCTTTGAAAATTTTATTCATTTTTATTGTGCTATTATTTATTGAGGCTTTCCACACTGTAAATGATTTAAAGGTATTGGCTCACACCTCTTCATATATCTAAGCAAACCACACCCACTACTAAAGTATACATAATCCTGCACAAAAGTCCATTAGTCCACATTCCAAACTAGTTCTCACAAATCCTGTCTGGTAGAGTCAATTATATCTTAACATTTTTTTTTAAGATTTATTTATTTTTATACAAGAACCAGGGTACAGGCCGGATGCGCTGCAGGGTGAGAGAATTCACCCGAGACAGAGCGGGGAACGGAACAGACAGACTGAAGAAATACACTGCTGAGGGGGGCAGTGGGAGAGACACCTTTGCCATATGAGGTTCTTGCTGGCTGGCCAGGATCAAACCCGCGCTGCAGAGGCTGCAGACAGCTTCACAGTTCGGTGCTCAACTGCCTGCGCCACCAGGGAGGCCCTATATCTTAACATTTCTAGAGTTTGCTTTGTTTAAGATTTGTCTATTCCTATGTTTTACTTCTCATTATTAAACATATGAGTGAGTCATCATGTATTTGTCTTTCTCCTCCTCACTTATTTTGCTTAATATAATTCCTTTCAGTTCTACCCATGATGTTTCAAATGGCAAGTTTTCAAAATTTATTTTTATTGATCAGTTGTATTCCATTTGTTTGTAGCCCATAATTTTTGTTGTTGTTGATTACGTTTAATGTACTGCAAAATATATATTAACAATATATATTACCCAAATATATTACCAATATATTTTTCTCTCACCCTTTAATTTTCTTTATATCTTTATAGCATACCTTCTTAATAATTCATCTGTCTCTGTGCCCTTAGGTTGTTTCCATAACTTGACTATTGTAAATAGAAGTGCAATGAACACAGAAGTGCACATATTCCTCAATATTATTTTATTTTCATTCTTTTTAAAAATGATTTATTTTATTTATACAAGAACTGGGGTACAGGGCCTCCCCCGTGGCGCATTTGTTGAGCGCTGAGTTGCGAAGCTGCCCGCGGCCTCTGCAGTGCAGGTTCAATACCCGGCTGCCTGCGAGGGTCCCACATGGTGTGCAGACCTCTCCTGCCGCCTGCTGCTCCCCTCAGCAGTGTACTTCGGTCCTTCTGCCTGCACCGCTCCCCGCTCTGGCTCTGGTGAATTCTTTCACCCTCCCGCACTTCTGACTGTACCCAGCGCATGTATAAACAAACAAAACAAACAAATAAATAAATAAATAATGCATGCCTCTTAAAAAAAAAAAAAAAAGGAACTGGGGTACAGGCCAGAGTGCAGGAGGGTGAGAGGATTCACCAAAGACAGAGTGGGGAGCAGAACAGTTAGATGGACCAAAATACACTGCTGAGGGAAGCAGTGGGTGAGACAGGAGAGGTCTGCTGCGCCATGGGTTATCTCCCTGGCCAGCCGGGAATCGAACCGTTGCTGCAGAGGCTGTGGATAGCTTCATAGTGCTGTGCTTAACCACTTGCGCCACCAGGGAGGCCCTATATTTCATTTTTTGGGTAGATAACTCAGAGTAGAATTGCTGGTTCATATGGTAGATTGCTTTTTAATATTTTGAAAATTATGCATATTGTTTTCCATAGGGGCTGGGTCAGCCTCCATTCCCACCAACAGTGAACAGCACACCCTCCTCAACAATTGTTTCTTATCTTTCTCTTATGGGTCATTCTCTAATTTGATTTGCATTTTCCTGATGATCAGTCATGATGCATAGCTTTTCATGTGCCTTTTGGTCATCTGTATGTCTTTGGAGAAGTTTCAATTTTGATCTTCTCTCTTATTTTTATTAAGTTATTTGTTTCCTTATTGAGTTGCATAATTCATTTTTAGATCTTGGATATTAGTTCCTTGCATATATATGGTGTGAGAATATTTTCTCCAATTTGGAAGAGTGCATTTTTGTTTTAAGGTTATTTAAAAGATTTTCAGTTTGATGTACTTCCATTTTTTTAATTTTGCTTTTGTTTATGTGGTAGAGAGATTTGCCTATGTTTTCTTCAATTTATTTTATGGTTTTATGTGATCCAAGTCTTTATACATTGCATCCAAGTCTTTATACATTTTGATTTTCATGGATGGTTGAGATAATGGTATACTTTTTTTTTTTTTTTTGGCTTGTGGCAGTCCAGTTTTCCCTGCAATTTTATTGAAACTATTTATTGAAAATTTATTAGCAACTATTTATTGAAAAGGCTTTCCTTGTCCTAGTGTAAATTCTTTGCTCCTTTATTGTATATTAGTTGGTCATAGGTGTATGGTTTTACTTCTACACACTCAATTTTATTCTGTTGGTCTGTGTATTTGTTTAAATATCATGCTGTTTTCGTTATCATGGCTTTGTAGTATAGTTTGAAGTGCAGAAGTGTGATGCCTCTATTTTCCCACTTGTTAACCAGGAAAGCTTTCACTATTCAGGGTTTCTGTGCAGTTCCATATGAATTTTAAAAAGTAATCTTTGTCTGATTTTTTGAATAATGTCATTGGGATCTTTATTTTTTTTAAAGATTTATTTTTATATTTTTATGCATACAAGAACTGGGATGTAGGCCAGAGGGTGAGCGGATTCACCAGAGACAGAGGGGGGAGCAGAAAAGATAGATATACTGAAATACACTACCTCGGGGAACAGCTAGCAAGTCGGGAGAGGTCTGCTGTGCCATGTGGGTTAGCTACTAGGCTGGGGATCAAACTCTTGCCACAGTGGTTGGAAATAGCTTGGTAGTGCTGAAACTTTAAACCCTGTGCCACCAGGGAGGCTCCATCATTTTATAAATTGCTTTGGATTGGTGACTATTTTGACAATATTGATTCTTCCTATCCATTAGCAAGGAGTATCTTTCCATTTATTTGTGTCTTATAATTTTTAACAATATTTTATAATGTCCTTTATGTAGGCCCTTCACCTCCTTTGTTAGGTTTGTTCCCAGGTAATTGATTAATGATTATTATTTTGGTTAAATTGTAAATGGGATGGCTTCTTGACTTGTTCTTTTTCTAGTCCATTATATGCATACAGAAAACAGCTGAGTTTTGTGTGTTGATTTTGTATCCTGCCACTTTGCCAAATGAGTATATTGTTTCAATTATTTTTTTCCCCAGGGAGTCTTTAATGTTGTCTATATTATCATGTCATTGACAACTAATAATAGCTTTACGTTTTCCTTCCTAACTTGGATTCATTTTATTGCTTTCTCTTTTTTATTTATTTTATTTTTCATTTATATTTATTATTATTATTTTTAATTTTATATTTTTACATCATTTTTCATTTTTGCACAATGTATGATTTTCATCTTGGTTATAGTCCCCATACAATTTCCACCCCCTCCTTGTTTATATCCTACTCCCCCTCCTCTGCCCTGGAGTGTGTCTCTGGTTTATAGTTGCTTGTTGATTTTGATTTTTACTTTATTATAATTAGTCTTTTTCCTGCTTTCTCTTTTTAAATGGCTCTATTTAAACCTTCTAATGTTGAATAGTACCAATAAGTGTGTACATCCTTTTCTTGTACCAGATCTTATTGGAAAGACTTTCAATTTTTTCATCATTGGGAATGATTCTAACTGTGGGTTTGTCATATATGACTTTTAGTATGTTAAGATACATTCCATTTATCCCCAGTTTTTCAAGGTTTTTCATTATTAATAGATGCTTTCTCAACATCTGTTGATATTATCATGTGGTTTTTCTTTTTCTTTTTGTTGATGTGGTGTGTTATATTGATTAATTTCCAATGTTGAACCATCTTTATGTTCCTGGTATAAATCCTACCAGGTTATGGAAGAAGAAGAAGAAGAAGAAGAAGAAGGAGAAGGAGAAGGAGAAGGAGAAGGAGAAGGAGAAGGAGAAGGAGGGGAAGGGGAAGGGAAGGAGAAGAAGAAGAAGAAAGAAAATGAAGAAGAAGAAGAAGAAGAAGAAGAAGAAGAAGAAGAAGAAGAAGAAGAAGAAGAAGAAGAAGAAGAAGAAGAAGAAGAAAAAAAGAAAGAAGAAGAAGGCGGAGGGGGGGAGGGGGAGGGGAGGAGGAGGAGGAGAAGAAGAGGAAGAGGAAGAGGAAGAGGAAGAGGAAGAGGAAGAAGGAGAAGGAGAAGGAGAAGGAGAAGGAGAAGAGAAGGAGAAGGAGAAGGAGAAGGAGAAGGAGAAGGAGAAGGAGAAGGAGAAGGAGAAGGAGAAGAAGAAGAAGAAGAAGAAGAAGAAGAAGAAGAAGAAGAAGAAGAAGAAGAAGAAAAGCTTATGCAAATTTCACCAACGTTACAGGTAGTCTGTGTGTGTGTGTGTGCGCGCACAATTTCACCTTTGGTTCTAAGATATTTAGATTCTGGGCCTCCCCTGGTGGCACAGGCGGCTGAGCACCATGCTGTGAAGCTGTCTGCAGCCTCTGCAGCGCTGGTTTGTTCCTGGCCTGCCAGCGAGAATCCCACATGGGGAAGCAGATCTCTCCTCTCTTGCCTGCTGCTCCCCTCAACAGTGTATATTGTCTTTCTGCCTATTCTTTTCCCTGCTCTGTCTCTGGTGACTCCTCTCACCCTCCTGCACATCTGGCCTGTACTCCGGTTCATGTATAGATAGATAAATAAACAAATAAACAAATGAATAAATAAATAAATATATTTTTTTTAAAAAAAAGGAAATGTAGATTCATGTGACCACCACTAAAACATGAACATTTAGTCACTTCAAGTGTGTCTTGTACTTTACTTTTATTATTTTTTTATTTTTATAGAGGCATGTTTTTATTTATTTGTTTGTTTGTTTGTCTGTTTGTTTTGTTTATACATGCACTGGGTACAGTCAGAAGCACGGGAGGGTGAGAGAATTCACCAGAGCCAGAGCGGGGAGCAGAACAGGCAGAAGGACCGAAGTACACTGCTGAGGGGAGCAGCGGGCGGCAGGAGAGGTCTGCGCGCCATGTGGGATCCTCCTCAGGTGGCCGGGGAGCAGCCGGGAACTGAACCGGCACCGCAGAGGTCGCGGGCAGCTTCGCAACCCAGCGCTCTACCACTGCACCACCGGGGAGGCCCTGTACTTTACTTTTAGATTCATACTTATCCTCTCCCACTCTCCTCCCTACAACTCCTAGCAATACTAATCTGATTTCAATTTCTAATTGTTTCTACTTCAAGATTGTTATATAAATGAAATCATAAAATATGTGACTTTTAAGATTGGATTTTTTCACTTAGTATAAGTACTTTGAATTTAATCCAAATTATAATCATGGTAGAATATAATTATCACAAAATGACTAAGGAAGAACTAAAGATACATAATAACTTCATCTCATAGCACACACACACAAAAACCCTTTGATAAGATTATGTGATAATTAATTTTATATGTTAATTTGACTGAGACAATGCTCTGTCTCTGTCACAACATAAATGGATTTTGGAATTATTATTCTAAATGAAGGAATTCAGTAAAAACAAAGGGCATATATTATTTTATTCTAATTCTATAAAAGGTCCAGAATAAATTTTATAAGCAGTAGTGAGTCTTATGCACACTTAGGAAATTGTTTTCATGCTCTACACATTTTTTTCTTATTTATGTATACAAGAGCTGGGTACAGGCCACAGGCATGGGGCGTGAGAGGATTTACCAGAGACAGTGGGGACCAGAACAGGCAAATTGACAGAAGTACACTGCTGAAGGAAGCAGCAGGTGAGACAGGAGAGGTCTGCTGCGCCATGTGGGTTGCTCTCTGGCTGGGGATGGAACTTGTGCTGCAGAGGCTGAGGACAGCTTCAAAGATTGTGTCTCAACCCCCTGCACCACCAGGGAGGCCCTCATGCTCTACACTTATTACTGAGTAACACTTATTACTGAGTAATACTTCACATCTTTGGTTCAATTATTGGCAGAAAAAAATCTTAACAGATTTGCTACTTCTGATTTATCATAGGTTGTATATGCCTAAATGATACAAAGTGAAACCAGGCATATTCTACTATCTACCATGAGATTAACCAGACTTGAGAAATATCTGTAGACATACCATATCACACTGCATCCTCTTTTTCACTCATTTCTTTTTCACCAAAATATTGGATCTAAATGAACTTATGTATGTAATAAAAGAGGGGTTTTCTGGTATTATTTCTGTTTGCTTATTTATCAGTGTCTTTCCTAGGTGGAATATAAAATTGCACCTTTTTTTAGTCTTATCTATTTACTGAAAATAGTTGAGAATTTTCTGAGTAAATACAAATTATTATGTGTCCTCTTCATTTTCCTACTCACTATTCCCTCTGCCCTGTTTCCTCTGATAATCAATCAAGTTTCCACTCAGTCTGATATTTGCTCTTGCTGTATTTTCCCAGTATGTGTTTGACACAGGGGCGTTGGTAGAGGATGAGCAAAGTATGTGCATGCACATATGTAGTAGTAAAAATGTAACACTAAAGTTAGACAGGCATATAAACAAATGAAGTTTTTTTAAGATTTATTTATTTATTTATGCATGTAAGAATTGGGGTACAGGCCAGATATGTGTGTGGGGTGGGTGAGAAGATTCACCAGAAACAGAATGGAAAGCAGAACAGGTGGATTCACTGAGATACACTGCTGAAGGGAGCAGTGGGCAAGACAGGAGAGGTCTGCGCTGCCATGTGGGTATCTCCCTGGCAGGCCAGGAATTGAACCAGTGCTGCAAAG
The DNA here is from genome assembly GCF_014898055.3 of Talpa occidentalis. Taxonomy (NCBI): domain Eukaryota; kingdom Metazoa; phylum Chordata; class Mammalia; order Eulipotyphla; family Talpidae; genus Talpa; species Talpa occidentalis. Next base: position 69,460,020 of record NW_026555331.1, read on the forward strand.
GCTGCGGACAGCTTCACAGCACTGCGCTCAACCCCCTGCACCACCAGAGAGGCACAACAAATGAAAATTTTAATTTGAAAATGTGTGTGGAGCCTCCCTGGTTGTGCAGAGGTTAAATCTCAGCACTATCAAGCTTTTACCTGTCTCTGTGGCATGAGTTTGAGCCCCAGCCAGGGAGCTAACCCACATGGCACAGTAGACCTCTCCTGTTTCCCCTTCTGCTCCCCTCATCAGAGTATTTCAGGGGATCTGCCTGTTCTGCTCCCCACTCTGTCTCTGGTGAATCTTCTCACCCCCTGCATCTCTGGCCTACACCCCAGTTCGTGTCCTACACCCCAGTTCGTGTATGCATAAATAAATAAAATAACTCTTTAAAATAAATAAATGAATGTGTGTAGACACTGTCAGTAAATATTTTTTCATATTTGTGACTGCAAGGCTCATAGAAAAATCATCACAATGGGAACATGAAATAATACACTTACACCAAAAAATAACTAAATAAAAAGTGGCAAAAGCAAAACAATAATAAAATTGTGAATGCTTATATGGTACCATGATTAAAGCCATGATTGCATATAAAAATACAGAAGTAAGGCCACCCTGGTGGTACACAGGGTTAAGTTGCAGCACTATGAAGCTATCCACTGTAGCAGGCCACGAGTTCCATTCCTGGCCAGCCAGCAAAGTGACACACATGGATCAGCAGACCACTCCTGTCTCGCCTGCTGCTCCCCTCAGCAGTGTATTTCAGTCAGCCTGCCTGTTCTGTTCCCCACTCTGTCTCTGGTGAATCCTCTCACCCCTTACACCTCTGGCCTGAACCCGAGCTCCTTAAAGTTTAGAACTTCAGGAATTCCAAAAATTTACATTTGAACATGACATCTGCTGATAATAATTCCTGAAAGGTAAAGCTGATATTAATGCCTGAAAAGTATAGCTGTGTGTTCAATTAGCTAAGAAATCATAAAATTAAGTGTGCACACAAAAACTAAAGTGCTTAATTCATAAATGTTCTCTGGGGTAGATCCCCATTTTCCTTAAAGAAAGAGTTTGTTTGAAAAAAAAGTCTGAATCCACACAAATAGATTGCAGAAATCACCCACAAATTGTTTTTTTTTTTTATTTTTGCAAGAATGTTTTAATTCACAGAATTCTGTTTAGAAGCTGTTTCAAGATGTACTTTATCTTAATATTGCTCTCCATGGAACAAGTGAACATCTGTAAAATTAATAAACCAGGGAATTGTCCTTGCTTACATAGACTTTTTAGTATTCTATGTCATTACAGATCTTTTAGATCTTTAAAAACTCTGGTAAATATGAAACATTCAGCATAGCTTATAATGTCAGTTACTTTTAACTGTTTCCAAGAGATTAGGTTGATGAGTTTGAGCACACGAGTTTGAAATATATTTTAAGGTTTCATTCAATCAAAACATCTCAAAGACTGTTCACACTTGTTTGAGATGCTATTTCATTAAATATTTATTTTACTTGATAAGAGTTTATGAATTCCCTACAGTAGTCATTTATAAGGCATGGCATGTTTTAAAAATGCCTTTATGTAGTGTGTATATTTAGAAATCAATTGTATTTGTATGATGTTTTGATAACAAATCCTCAATAAAATTAATGAATTTATTTGTATTGATCACATTTATGCATTTTATACATGACACAAAGCAGTAAAATAAATAGTTTATCACATGCAAATTTTGTAAAACTTATGTGGGGAGAAAATCTATCATTTAGGAAAGGTTACACTGGACAGCTTTACTCCAACATTTGACCTCGATATTTAATTAGTATGTAGTACTTAGTAAATTACTATATGCGTTAGGTGTTATTCGTATGTAGGGAATACATTGATGACTATAAAACAAACCCAGGATTCATGCGATCACAACCTTTTTGTTCATGCTGACTAATGACAAAATGAATGCAAGTTTTACAATATTTTGCGTTTTGTTACAGAAGTTATTAAGGGGGTGCAAAATTGGCAGTTGTAGGGTGAACAGAGATAAGACGATCCTCCCCAATAAATGCAATAGCAAAAGTAAGTCTAAAGGATAAGGAAAAACAATAAAAGTAAGGATATTCTCAGTAAAGAAGATCTATGTGAAAATGCCAAGTAAAACTGAGTATGACATGTCTAATTTGTCACCAATAGTTTAATATGATAAAATTATGATTACAAAAGGGAAGTGGTAAGATTGCAAACAGGATCCAGGTCATACCTTTTCTTGAATTATCAGTCAAACAACTATGGCTACAGGTCATACTTGTTTCTTGACTATAATCACATCTTTGTCTTTTCCTTCACCTGCCCTGCTTTCTTATTGCCTTGTTAATTTCTCTACAGAGTGAACCTCATTAAGAATTTGAGCAGGTATCACAGTGCCAAAGTCTACTACATAAACTTGATCTAAGATAATGTGTAAACATGCCATTGATGCAAAATGGGTCTGATCAAAAGAAATGGTGATTAATTCGCATTGTGTAGTGAAGTAGAGTTGAAATAAAAGAACTGACTAACTTCTCACTGGCTGAGTTGTTATTTTTCACTGATGGAAAACACATGATAAATATAATCACGGTGATTGAGCCTATATTAAGAAGGTGGGCTTCCTTTTTCTAGGTATATTCATCCACATCAAAGTTCAAAGGTTGGGGAACTAATCACAGGATGGATTTTTGCCAGATACTTTGGAATAACTTATTTTATAAAAGTCAGCATTAAAAAGCATGTCACTGTTGAAGATGCATTCTATCTAGATTGCATACTTCATTAAAACTACACCTAATGATCTCTGTGGATGATATTTGTGCTCAATAAAAATCAGACATTGTAATTATTGACATGGGCACATATTCTAAAAACATGTATAAAAACATTGTGATCAAATGTATTTTAGAGAGATTTAGATATTAGCTCCATTTACTATTTCTATAAAGTTTTTGACTGGCACAAGTTTATTTTTTTAATCGTTTATTATTTATTCATACAAGAACTTGGGTGTAGGCCAGAAGTGGGGGGGGTGAAAGGATTCATCAGAGACAGAGTGGGGAGCAAAGCAGGTAGATCTACTAAAATATACTGCTGAGAGATCAGGGGGCAAGGCAGGAGAGGTCTGCTGTGTCATGTGGGTTAGCTCACTGGCAGGGGATCAAACTCATACCACAGTGGCTGGCAATAGCTTGATAGTGCTGATACTTAACCCCTGTGCCACTAGGGAGGCCCAAGTTTCTTAGACTTTCCTGGTTAATGACTTTGACTGCTTCTGAAGAGTATGGATCAGGCATTATGTATAACACTCCATGATTGGGGTGTGTTTCATGTTTATCTAATGACTTGACTGAGTTAATTGATCTGTGGGAAGAAACCACAGAGATAAAATGTACCAAATCTTATCAAGTGCACACACTTTCAACATGATATATCTTAATGATCTTGACCATCTGGCTGAGATTTCTCCACTGCCAAGTTTTATATATATACACATACATACACACACACACACACACACACACACATATATATGTATACACATATATATGTATGTATATATGTATCTCTCACACACATATATATATATATACACACATATATATTTAAGATTTATTTATTTATGCATACAAGAACTCGGATACAATTCAAAGGTGCAGGGGGTGAGAGGATTCACCAGAGTGGGGTACAGAACAGGCAGGCTGACTGAAATACACTGCTGAGAGGAGCAGCAGGCAAGACAGGAGAGATCTGCCTCACCATGTGGGTTGCTCCCTGACCAGCTGGGGATGGAACTCATGCTTCTAAGGCTGCGGATAGCTTCACAGTTCTGTGCTCAGCCCCCTGCACCACCAGGGAGTCCCCCAAGTTATATCTTTTAACCCTTCTTCTCCATAGTATATACATTAAATGCTCTTTGCAAAGTTGTCACTATGCGCTATAGATACAATGTCTATGTAACTATAGCTCTGTATGTTTTTGTGAGGAATTGGGTTATGTAATTATGGAAGCTAAAAAGCTCCCAAGGCTGTTGTTTGTAAACTTCATACCCAGGGAATTTGGTAATGCAATTCAGCCTGAGTATAAAGGACTGAAAATCAGGAGAGTCAACATTGAAAATCTCAAGACAAGGAGGGATGAAATGAGATGAGATGCCTCAGTCCAAGCAGTGATTAAGGAAGTATGAGTCAAGTCCTCATTCTTCAGCTTTCATTTTTTATTTGACCCATCAATGGATTAAATGATGTACTGCTCACTTTGGGGGAAGAAAATATACCTAATTCACTCACTCAAATGCTAATCCTATCCAGAAACACTCTTACAGACATACCCCAAGATGAAGCTTAACCTCTGCACTCAGTGGTCTTTCAAATTGATACACAAACTTCACTTATGTCAGTATGGATCATAGCTATTAGTTTTATGCCTTTGGTTATAAGTCAATAGTTGTTGCTCACATAATTTCAACTTTAGTCAATGGAAGATCACCATTTGGTTTTGATGTTTCTTTGACATATTCCCATCATTTGGGGTTTGTGTATTTTTTTTTAATACAACAATCTGGCAGTATATAATACACTCCTCTCATTTTGTCTGTTTCCTGTCACAATCCTAAGATCAGTCATTTCTCTAAGGATCTTCTTTCCTTAGTAAGGATATTAAAACTCAAGATCTGTTTGCTAGGTGTGCTCATTTCTGCCAGAGTATTGTTTCTCTTAGGTCCTCCGTGTTCAAATAACATAGAAATATAAGTAGAAATACTGTTATATATGTATATTTGCCAATATATAATGCATACTGATCTACTATATATGGAACCACCTGTATATATTTTAAGCTAAACATGAATTCTTATTGATATCTCCAAATCTAATCTCTCACTGTATAAATCATTGTTGTGTCCTTCCCTTGCTTGCCTGTAACCTCTTACTGGAACATTGAGAAACATTGTTCCCATGCACTAAATTATTTTTCTCAACACACACACACATATGTATGTATGAGTATCCAATTTTTTTTTGAGATTTATTTATTTATTTATAAAAGAACAGGGTACAGGCCAGATGTGCGGGAGGGTGACAGGATTCACCAGAGACAGAGCAGGGAACAGAACAGGCAGACTGACGGAATACACTGCTGAGGGGATCAGTGGGCATGGCAGGAGAGGTCTGCGCGCCATGTGGGACCCTCGCTGTTGGCCAGGGATTGAACCAGCGCTGCAGAAGCTGTGGATGGCTTTGCAGCCCAGCGCTCAACCGCTGTGCCACCCGGGAGTCCCGAGTATCTGAATTTTTAACCTTTATCCCCATCAGAAACAGCTTTATAGGTAGTAAAATGATTATGAGCAGCTCTTTTTCCCTTTGCATTTACAAAATATAGTCATTTCCAAGGTTACTTAGTTCACGACCTTCTCTTTTGCAGTGAGTTTGTTTCACACATTTTTTGTAATATATTGTAATTGTAACAGTTAGCATTGTCCTCTGGGATGCTCCAGCTTTTAAATGATGCTTTAGAATTGTATACATTAAAATTCTTCAAGTTGGGCCTCCCTGGTGGCTCCCTGGTGGTTAAGACCATACTATGAAGTAATCTGCAGCCTCTGCAGCACAAGTTGGATCCCCAGCCCGCCAGGGAGAAACCACATGGCGCAGCAGACCTCTTCTGTCTCGCCTGCTGCTCCTCTCAGCAGTGTGTTTCAGTCAATCTGCCTGTTCTGCTCCCCACTCTGTCTCTAGTGAATCCTCTTACCCTCCTGTGCATCTGGCCTGTACCCTGATCTTGTATGCATAAATAAATAAATGTTAAAAAACATTCTTCAAGTTGTACATTTCTGTGGGGTTTGAAAAATGCATTAATACCAGGTATCTGCCATTAAAATACTATAAAAAATAGACTCCTGCTTGCTAGATGTGTGTGACACTCTCAATATCCATGGGTTGAAATCCTTACCCCCAATGTGGTGGTATTAGGAGGTGAGACATTTTGGAAGCAGTTAGATCATGAGGGAAGAACCCTCATGCAGAGAATCAGGACCTCTGTAAGATAGTACAGAGAAGGCCCTCTTACCCCTTTGTTATGTAAGGACACAGAAGATGGCAGTCTATGAACCTAGAAGAGGACTCTCACTAGACATGGAATCTGCTAGTACACTGATCTTGTACTTCTCAGTCTCCAGAACTGAAGAAAGAGCTATGCTGTGTATAAATCATCTATTCTATGGCATTTGTTATAGCTGCTAGAACAGATTAGACATAAATCCCTTGTATTTCACTTATTTTACCCTATGTCCTTTGCTTCAACTCCCAGTGATAATCAGTCATTTTACCATCACTATAATTTTGCCTTTTATAGAATACCAGGTGGGAGTATGTAGACTTTTCACAAAGATTTTTATTTTTCACTTAGCAATACACATTTAAAGTTATTTACATTGGGGCCTTCCTGGTGGCACAAGGGGTTAAGCATAGCACTGTGAAGCTATCTACAGTGCTGCAGCAGGAGTTTGATTCCAGGCCAGCCAAAAGCTACCCACATGGTGCTGCAGACCTCTCCAGTTTTGCCCACTGCTTCCCTCAGCAGTGTATTTCAGTCAGTCTGCCTATTCTGTACCCAACTCTGTGGTGAATTCTCACCCCCTGCATCTCTGGCTTGAACCCCAGTTCTTGTATGCATAAATAAATAAATCTATAAAAAAGTTATTTATATCATTGTGTGGCTTGATAGCTCATTTAGTTTTTTTTTTATTTTTTTTGGTACACATTTATTTATTCATGCATACAAGAGCTGGGGTACAGGCCAGAGGTGTGGGGATAAGAGGACTCACCAGAGACATTACTGGGAACAGAACAGGCAGATCTATTGAAATACACTGCTGAGGGGAGCAGTTGGTGAGACAGGAGAGGTCTGCTGTGCCATGTGGGTTGCTCTCTGGGTGGCTGGGGGTGGAACTCATGCTGCAGAGGCTGCGGAAGCTACAAAAGCTGCATCTTAACAGCTTGTGCCACCAGGGAGGCCCAAGCTCATTTATTTTTATTGTGGAGAAATCACTATAAGGGTATTTTTTTTTGACCCATTCACCTGCTGAATGTCATCTTAGTTGCTGTTATTTTTTGACAGTTATGCATAAAACAGCAGTAAACATTCTAATGTAGTTATTTTCTATATGATGTAAGTTTTCTAATCAACCAAGTAAGTGTCTAGAAGCATGATTCCTGAATTTTCTGGCAAATCTTTCTGTAACTTTGCAAGAAAATTACAAATTATCCTCCAACTTAGCTGTTTCATTTTTTTTTTAATTCTCATAGGAAATATCAGAGAAATATTTTTTAAAGATTTATTCATGCATACAAGAACTGGGGTACAGACTAAATGTGTGGGAGAGAGAGAGGATTCACCAGAGACAGAACAGGGAACAGAACAGGTAGACTGACTGAAATGCACTGCTGAGGGGAGCAGCGGGCAAGACAGAAGAGGTCTGCTGCACCATGTGGGTATCTCGCTGGCCATCCAGGATTGAACCTGCACTGCAGAAGCTTCTGCAGTGGACAGCTTCTGCAGCACAGCGCTCAACCACCTATGCCACCAAGGATACACAATATCAGAGAAATCTTGTTGCGCCACATTTCAGGCAGAATTTGGTGGTGCTATATTTTAGATTTTAGCCATTATAATAATTGTGTAGCGGTATCTCATTACTGTTTTAATTTACAATTTCTAAATAGGTAAATATATATATATATATATATATATCTCGAATCACTTTGCATATACTTATCGCCTATAATCTTTTTTTAAGATTTATTTACTTATTTATTTATACAAGAAGTGGGATACAGGCCAAATTCACGGGAGGGTGAGAGGATTCAACGAAGACAGAGCAGGGAACACAACAGGCAGACTGATGAAATACAGTGCCGAGGGGAGCAGTGGGTGCGATAGGAGAGGTTTGCCGACCATGTGGGTCCCTCACTGGCCCGCCGGGATGGAACCGGCACTGCAGAGGATGCAGACAGCTTCACAGCACGGCACTCAACCACCTGTGCCACCAGGGGAAGCCCCATCTATAATCTTCGTTAGTGAGGTATCTTCACATACTTCTTTTCCCATTTATCAATTGGAATGTTTATTTTCTTATATTTGAGTTTTAAGGGGGTTAGAGGGAATAGATTTTAGTTAACAGGATTTGCAAAGATTTTCTCCTGGTCTGCGTCCTTTTGTGATTTTCCTCTTTTTTCACTTAGAGTGTCTTTCACAGAGCAGAAGTTTTTTAAAGATTTATTTAATTATGCATTCAAGAATTAGGATGTGGACCAGAGTTATGGGGGGGGGGTGAGAGGATTCACCAGAGACAGAGTGGGGAGCAGAGCAGGAGGGTGTACTGAAATATACTGCTGAGGGGAGCAACAGTGGAGACAGGAGAGGTCTGCTGCACCACATGGTGTGGCAGACCTAAATATTATACATTTAGGTTAATGATCCATTTATAATTAAGTTTTAGAAAGATGAAAGCTCTGTTCCTGTATTACTTGTGTATGAACAATGTGTGTCTCTGTGTGTATGTGTGTGCATGCACATTTATGGGTGTTCAGTTGTTCTTGCATCAACTGTTGGTGAGTTTATTCTTTCTTCATTTTATTGTCCTTGGAAACTTGTCAAAGACTGGTTGACTATGTGTCAGCATAATTTCTGACTTTACACAATGTGCCTTTAATCCTGTGTATTATTTCATGAACCTCATGCTGCATCATTATTATAAATTTAACCTTTGAACTTTGATAATGTGAGTCATCCAACTTTGTCTTCCAGTACCATATTGACTTTTCTGGGTCTTTTCTTTTGGGGGAAAAAAAAAAAACCTAGAATCAGTTTGTGGATAATCATAAAATAACTAGCTGGAATTTTGTTTGGGAATTGTTTTGAATCTATAGATCAAGTTTAGTTAAAATGACAGCATAATAATATTGAATTTTCAAATCTGTAAACACAGAATGTCAGTTTGCTTAGATTTTGTTATCTTTCATCAGATTTATAGATTTTCTAACAGATTTTGGCGTATATTGTTATTTACAACTAAGCATCTGATTTTTTTTGATGTTCTTATAAATGGTATAATTTTATTAAGTTCAAATTCCAATTGTTCATACAGGGGAAAGCAATTGATTTTGGGGTAATAAATTTGTATCCTGCAACCTCCCCTTAATTGCTTGATTTTCCAAGGCATTTTGTTAATTCTTTGGGATTTTCTGTATAGACAATGATGCTTTCTGTGGTCAAAGACAGCTTACATCTTCCTGCCAAATCTATATACATTTCATTTACTCTAATTGTATAGCTTTTTGCACTGGCAAGAATTTTACTATGAATTTAAATAGGTATATTTGAAACAGGAATGAAGGGCTTGTCTCCTTTTTTTTTTATATATTCCCCATACAATTGCACCCCCCTTATTTTGGCCCCAATCCTACCTTTCCCTGTCCCCCCCTTAGTGTGTCTCTGGTTTATAGTTGTTTGTTGATTTTGATTTTTTTTTCTTTCTTATAGTTATTCTTTTTCCTGGTCCCTTATTTAGGTTTTCTAGATTCCTGCTATGAGTGAGACCATCAGGTATTTTTCTTTTTCTTTCTGGCTTATTTTGTTGAGCATGATCCCTTCCAGCTCCATCCATTTTGCTGCAAATTGTATGAGTTTGTCTTTTTTGAATGCTGAATAATATTCCATGGTGTATATGTACCACATCTTCTTGATCCAGTCATCTATTTTTGGGCATTTGGGTTGTTTCCAAAGCTTAGCTATTGTAAATAGTGCTGCTATAACATAGGGATGCAGGTGCCCTTTGAAATTAATGGTTCTGTGTCCATTGGGTAAATACCTAGGAGTGGAATTGCTGGATCATATGGAAGCTCTATCTTTAGCAGGTTGAGGAATCGCCACACAGCTTTCCACAGTGATTTGACCAGTTTGCACTCCCACCAGCAGTGCAGGAGAGTTCCATTTTCTCCACATCCTCGCCAACATTTGTTGTTGCTAGTTTTTTTTTTTTTTTTAATATGTACCATTCTCACTGGTGTAAGATGGTATCTCATTGTAGTTTTGATTTGCATTTCCCTGATTAAAAGTGATGTAGAATATTTTTCATATGCCTGTTGGCCATTTGCATTTCCTCTTTGGAGAAGTTTCCTTTTAGCTCTTAGTTTTTTGTTTTTTTTTTAAAGATTTATTTATTTATTTATACAAGCACTGGGTATAGTCAGAAGCGCAGGAGCATGAGAGAATTTACCAGAGACAGAGTGGGGAACAGAGTAGGCCAATTGATGAAATACACTGCTGAGGGGAGCAGCAGGAGTGGGAGGAGAGGTCTGTGCGCCATGTGGGACCCTCGCCGGTGGCAGGGGATTGAACCAGTGCTGCAGAGGCTGCAGGAATCTTCACAGCCCAGCGCTCAGCCACTGCACCACCAAGAGAGGCCCGTTTTTTTACCTCTTCTGCCCATTTTTTGGACTGGATTGTTTTCTTTGTTTTTGTTGAGTCTCATCAGCTCTTTGTAGATTTTTGTGATCAGTTCTTTATCATTAGTGAAATATAGGCGAAACACTACAATTCATGCACCTCAAAGACATCTTTACAGACACATCACCCAAAGCAGTGATACTGAAGGCAAAGATAAACAGCTGGGGCTACATCAAATTAAAGGGCTTCTACATAGCAAAAGAGACAATAACCAAAACAAAGAGAAAAAACAAAGAGAAACCCAACCACAGGACTTGTCTCTTTCTGTCCTGTCAAATACCTTCTAGGTTTCACAAGCTTACATTACAAGGGAACAAATAACATCCCTAAGGAGATAATGCCAAAATTGAGAACACTATGTGATAACAAAGCAAGCCAGCACCAATCTGAATCTTCCCAGCGTCTCACATGGACACACTAATCCTTGCTCACTTCCCCCTTCTACTCTCTTGTATAAACACCCCTGCACTATGCCAAAGAGTAGGACAACGGCCTTCAGACAGGTGTCTGCTACCCTCCTTAATTTGTTGACTAACTACTGTTTCTTTTTATTGGCTGAAGGAAACCAAGACATACATTTGGTTACATAGTGAGAGTGGACAGCTTTACCTAGTTCCTAGTCATAGGTGATAAACATATAGTTTCTCATGATTTTGACAGTAGAGTTTTGGTAGATTTTCTTTGTAAAGTTGAGAATTACCTCCTAATCCTAATTCACTGAGAGTGTAATGAATGAATGGCTTTGGAAGTTATAAAATGTTCTTTCTTCATGTAATGATATGATTATGATTTTCTCATTTCCTCATAACATGGTATCTTCCATTATTTTCTCTTTTGAGTGTCTAAACATCTGTGCACATCTGTAATAAATATCAATTTGTTTCAGTGTATAATTTTATTATATGTAATTGGGTATGACTGGTGTAGTGCAGGCAGGCGGCAGGGCAAACGGGGGGCAGGAGCCTGGTAGATCTCCCAGCCCCTGGCAAATCTTTACTATTTGGGCTTTCCCTCTCATTGCCATTGCTCAAGTTCTCATTGCTCTTCTCCGCCTCGGCCTCCAGGCTCAGGTGTTCCCATTTACGTATGCCCACACCAGACTCCAGGTGTCTGCTATCAGGCATGTGTGCTTGAGCCCACCCTCCCAAGTTCCTCCTGCATTCAAGGCTGCAGGTGATAGCCATAGAGGCCAACAGCCCAAAACCTGACCATCCCTTACCCTGCAATCCACCCACTCCGGGATTTTTTTCCATACAATCTACCTACAAATTTCCCTTGCTGAATGTGGAACACTGTAGCCAAGACCTGCAAAGCTAAATAGAATGCAACAGAATGCAACAAAACCCAACAGAATACACCAATTCCCAGTCCACTAAGGTGTTAGGGAACCAACCTAGGAGCAAAAATGACAGGATTAACTTCAGCAGATGATCCATCAAGTCTGCTGCCAAAGGCGCTGCTCCTTCAAAGGGGGACCACTCTACTTACAGCATCTATGCCAGGAGCCATAAGGCCTTTTCCTGCTGTGGTCTCAGCCACAAGCAATGCACCACATCCACCCCCAGGATGCACTCACTCTGAGCTTGGTAACACACTCTATTCTCTTTTGGAGATAATCTGCTCAATCCCAGGGGTACCGACTGCTGTCACTCCCAACACTCGGCTTTCACAGCTACTGACGTGACAAGCAGATACATGAAAAAAGGCTAACTCTTTGCACATGCACATGCACATGGGTTGGGGACCTCCACACATGTGAAGTCTCCACATAGCCTCTCTCTGATCCCCACTTTGGCTGTGTTCTCCACCACAAGCCATGTTCCCCATCCATCTCCTAAGGACAGGTTCCTCAGCATCCCACCCTTATTCAAAAGTGAACGGGGCGGGGGCTCCCTGGTGGCTCAAGGAATTAAGCACCGCACTATGAAACTATCCGCAGCTTCTTCAGCACGAGTTCAATCCCCAGCCAGGGAACAACACACATGGCCAAGCAGACCTCTCCTGTCCCACCTGCTGCTCCCCTCAGCAGTGTATTTCAGTCAGTCTGCCTGTTCTGTTCCCCACTCTGTCTTTGGTGAATCCTCTCATCCCCTGCATCTCTGGCCTATACCCCAGCTCTTATATGCATAAATAAATAAATCTAAAAAAAAATAGAGGAAAAGTTTAGAACTCACGCAACAAGAGGATTTTCCTACTAAGAATAGATTTGAACCATTAAAAAAATGTGAATAGGTGATTTTTTAAATAAATTAATCAGCCTTTTTTAAAGATTTATTTTATTTATACAATAGCTGGGGTACAGGCCAGAGACATGGGAAGGTGAGAGAATTCTCCAAAAACAGAGTGGGCAGCAGAACAGGCAGATGAATCGAAAACACTGCTGAGGGGAGCAACTGGTGAGACAGGAGAGTTCTGCACCATGTGGTTATCTTCCTGGCCAGCTGGGAATCAAACCTGCACTGCAGAGGGTACAGACAGCTTCACAGTGCTGTGCTCCACTCACTGCGTCACCAGGGAGTCCCAATAGGTTATTTTTAAGTGTCTCACTTGCCTTCTTTAGCATCCTCCAGCTGCTTAACAACTGCTCAGGCCTTCCTGCCCCTGGCAACAACTTTTGCCTTTTCCAAGTTGACTTTCTGATATACCTCCTGCATGGTTACAGAGAACCTTGTGAGGGCTTCCTCCCTCAGCCAGTATTGGGTTGTTTTCATGCCTGCCTCTTCCTCCACTCTGCCTCTGACCTTCTCTCTGGCCTCTGTTTCTCCAGGCTGTGACCCTGGGAGTGCAGGGCAGTGCACAGGCTGCTTTAGGCCTCCAAGACCCATCAGCTACCCCATTGATTTTCATCTCCTGGGGTGTACAAATGATACAATATACCCCAGGTCCCATAGTCATAAGAGCCAACCACCAAAATTCCCCTGCCTTCTGCCAATCCATCACTTCTATCCTTGTGTCAGTACAGGAAGATCTCTGAATGACGGATTGTGGTCTTTCTTCCCCAATGAGCCTGCTGCCTCAGTAACAGTGAGCTGGCCTTCATGGGCTGTTCTCCCCCTCTTCTCCACACAAGTCTTATGCCAAATCTCCCAGGCCTTGTACACCCTCTGCTTCTGCAGCATCTTTAGCTCATCTTGCAGCTCCTAGACGTTGGTCACCTCCTGTGCTGCCATTACACCTCCAATGTTGTCCTTGACTCCAATTGCAGAGTTCATGGAACACTCAATCCTCAGCCCTGCCTCTAAGCAGACACCATGTCCATCCAATGGCCTCCCCCACTGTGTGCACAATCCTCTCCACATGCACCAGGGACTTGGGGGGCATCCAGAGAGGAGGCTGGACACTGAGAATTATAAGCTCACAGCCTGCCACCACTCAGTCCCTTCTGAGGTCTTTGGAGGGCTCCATACCTGTCTGCATCAAATCATCCTGCCGACCATTGCCAGTTGTAATGCAGGAAGGCAGCAGGGCAGGCAGGGCTTGGGGAGCCAGGAGGCTAGCAGGCCTCCCATCCCCTGGTAAAACTTTACTCTGCTCTTTTCCTCTTGTAGCCATTCTCCACCTTTGCTGCCCTCTAAGTAACACCACCTTTATAGCCTCCATCTCCAGGCTCAGGTGTGCCCATGTACACATGCCCATACCACACTCTGGGTGCCTGCCATCAGGCACGCCTCCCCCACGCCCACTCTCCCAAGCACCTCAGCATTCAAGGCAGCGGATGATAGCCAGAGGCCAGCAATGCAAAAGCCTGAGCATTTCACCTACCCTACAATCGGTAATATATTAGTGAAGTGGTTTTCCACTCTAATACTGTCTTATCTGGTTTTTATATTCATGTAATGATGTTCTCAATAATGAATTAGAAAGTATTGTCTCCATTTCTAATGTAAATGGGAAATTACAAACTTCCAGCATAATCTGTGAGATGTTCAGTAGAATTCACCAATGAAAACAATTGGACTTTGTTGAGGCTTATAGGGCTAATTGTTCAGTCTCTTCCTTGCCTTGCAGACAGGGTGGGAAGTTTTAAACAGGTAAGTGCAACTGAAGGGTACCCTGGGAGCTGGCCCAGAGGCCTTGGGAAGATAGGGGAGCCAAATGACTATCATTGAATCAGGGTCATAGAGGCCACCTGTGGCCACTGAAAGCTGATGCAACTTCTAAAAATGTAGGGACTGAGCATGGCCTGACATGTTAGTAGAGGGTGGCCAGCACACTCCTGTGTCCTAAATCTTAAAAAGTACACAAGCTCAGAGTCTAAAGAATGCTTCAAACTCCCCTGACTGTGCAAACAATTAGTTTTTCCTTGTTTCTTTGCCAGGGTGATTGTTATAGGGCAGGGAGAGGGTCAACCCAAACCCCGCAAACCTATTCTAAATGGGTTCTGCCATCCGCCGCATCAACACAAAACATATGAGACTTTAATGGGAAGGAACTTTAATACAATTTGGAAACAATACAGGTAAGGCAAGGAATCTAATTTCTAAATTCCACACCCAAAGTTACCCGTCCCCTCGTGGATAAAAGTCCATCCAAATGGGAATGGCCCAGATCAAGTCCCCAAAGCCTGCCACAAGTCCAAAGCATCTTGCAGTGGGGACCCACAGAAAAGGGTCAGAAACAACCAGACAAGCCTGGAAGGAAAAGAGCAAAATCAACATCAAGATAAAAGCTGCCATTGTCACCTCCCCACGGGTCTCACCCACATCTGTGTCACCCAGTACACAACCAAAAGACAAGTGCAGTTTCTTCACTGTCTCTAGGCTCCATGCGCCTCCTCCAGGTCTCCTTCTGGCTCCATCCTGTTTCCTTCCTCAGTTTCCTCGGCAGCTTCTTCTCTTCCTGCTCAGCATCACCCTCCCTTGGGTGGGGTAGGGAACCTGGAACCTCCCCTTTCCTGGGGACCACCCTGTTACACGATCAATAAATCTGCCTTTTCTACTTTCTATAAGGTCTCTAGTGAATTTCTATCTCTAGTGAATTCTCTTCACCCACCCCCAGTCCTTTCACAGCAGTTTCATTTCCCTCTTACAGTGTTTTTTTTTTTTTTTTTTAAAGGTTATCTTTTCTTTATTGTGCAGTTATGCTTTCAAGGTCAGTTCTACTTAGGTAATCTGATTTGTGAGTGTAGAGTTTTTCATGATATTCCTTTATTGTGCTTTTAATGTTTGTGGGATTTGTAACAGTGACTCTGTAGGGGCAGGAGGACATGGAGCAGGATCTCTATGACCCAAGCAGATGGGGTAAAGGAGGAGTCCTGGAACCCTCGGTGGCTTTTCAGCCCCCTTTTTTTTTTTGTGGGACCCTTGCCGGCGGCCGGGGAACAAACCGGTGCTGCAGAGTCTGCGGGCAGCCTCGCAGCCCAGCGCTCAACCATTGCGCCACCAGGGGAGGCCTTGGCTTTTCAGGCTTTTATTGGGATTTACCAGGTACACGGCAGGCAGGGGTGCTGTGGGGCCGGGAGGCTGGCATGCCTCCCAGCCCTCAGCAAGTCTTCACTCTGTCTGGGCTCTCCGGCGTTCTCTGGTAGTCTCTGCTTCTCTTTTGCTCCTTCTTTTGCTCTTGTTCTCTCTGCTTCTCTCGTGGATCTTCTTCTGCCGGCATCCCCGTGACGCTGCCCTGATTAGCCCAGTCTCTCAGCACAGGTGTATCCACTTATGCATCCCCACACCCTACTCCAGATGCCCGCCATCAGACATGCATTCAGGACCACAAGGATCCATCGCCAATCCTAATGACCAGAGGGCAGGAAAGCCTGACACTCTTTCACTTACCCTACAGACTCCTATTTCCTTTCTGGTATAATTTCTTTTTCCGTTGATTAGATTCAAGAATTATCATATTTTTAAAAGATTTATTTATTTATACAAGCATGGGGGTATAGGCCAGAGGCATGGGAGGGTGAGAGAATTCACCAGAGACAGAGTGGGGAGCAGAACAGGCAGACGGACACAAGACACTGTTGAGGGGAGCAGCAGGCAAGGCAGGAGAGGTCTGCCACGCCATGTGGGGCTCTCCTTGGCCAGCCGGGAATTGAACCCGTGCTGTAGAGGCTGTGGACAGCTTCATAGCGCTGCGCTCAACCCGCTGTGCCACCAGGGAGGCCCACAAGAATTATCATTTTTATTGATATTTTCAAATAATCAGTTTTGGTTTTCTATTTTTCTCTATTTATTACTTGTTTTCAATATTTTGATATTTACTATTAATTTAGTTTTATTATTTGGGCTTAAATTTTGCATGTCTGATGGTGGCACCTGGAGTGTGGTGTTGGGTGTGCCTAAGTGGGCACACCTGAGCCAGAGACTGAGCCTATAAGGATGGTAGAGAATGGTGTGGTGGAAAGCATGCGAGAACAGCTCTGAGAGAAAAGAGGGTATAGAGATTTGCAGGCTGCCCAAGTTGCTGTCTCCCTGCTGGTTTGTTTCCCCTAACCTCTTAGGATGATGCCAAAGTGTCCAAGTTTCACTTTCAAGCTGCCTGAACTGACCATGAACCTACCTATCCAGGAATGGTTGCAAAACAGTTATTGATTTCAGAGTTTTTTAAAATTTTATTTTATATACATTTTACATCATTCTTCCTTTTTGTACAATGTGTGTTTTCTCTTTTCAGGTGTAGTCCCTGCAAAATTTCCATCACCAATTTACCAGCGCACCATCACCATAGTCCCTTGTGTAAGAACACTTCCCTCCTGTTTTGATCTCTCTCCCTTCCCCTCCCCTACAGAGTGTCTCTGATTAGTAGTTGCCTGTTAATTTTGGTTTTTGATTTATAATAATTTTTTCCTGGTTCCTTATTTGGTTCCCCTACATTCATCTTATAAGTGAAACCATCTGATATTTTTTCTTTCTCCTTCTGGCTTATTTCACTGAGCATAATCTCTTCCAGCTCCATCCATGTTGCTGCAAATGGCATGAGTTTATCTTTTTCGATTGCTGAATAGTATTCCATTGTGTATATATACCATATCTTTTTTTTAAAGACCCATTTATGTATGCATACAATAACTGGGGTACAGGCCAGAGGTGTAGGGGGGTGAGAAGACTCACCAGAGACAGAGTGGGGAACAGAGCAGGCAGATTGAGTAAAAATACACTGCTGAGGGGAGCAGCGGGTGAGTCCAAGAGGTCTGCTGTGCCATGTGGGTCACCTCCCTGTCCGGAGATCGAACCTTTGCTGCAGTGGCTGCATACAGCCTCATAGGGTGTGTCTTAATCCCTTGTGTCACCAGGGAGGCCCCTACCACATCCTCTTGATCCAGTCATCTACTTTTGGGCATTCAGGTTGTTTCCATAGCTTACTGTAGGAAACTGTAGGGTAGGTGATTATCAGGCTTTTCTGCCCTCCTCCTATTAGCATTAATGATGGATTCCTGTGGTCCTGAATGCATGCCTGATGGTGGACACATGGAGTGGGGTGTAGGCATGCATAGGTGGGTACACCTGGGTGAGACTGGGCTTATAAGGGCAGCATCATGGGGAACAGAACCACCAGAAGAACGAAAGAGAATTAGCAGTGGTGGGAGCACAAGAGAGCAGAGAAAGAATAGCAGAATGAGAGAGCAGAAGAGAGAGAAGGAGACCATGAGAGTATGCCAGGGAGCCCAGAAACAGTGAAGATTCCCCAGAGGCCAGGAAGCCTGCCAGCCTTCTGGCCCCCCAGCACCCCTGCTTGCTGTGTACCTGGTAAAAGCTCAAAAAAAAAAAAAAAAAAAAAGCCTGAAATAGCCACCAAGGGCTCCAGAACTCTCCTTTACTCGTCTGCATAGGTTCATAGAGATCCTGTCCTGTGCCTTCTTGCCACTACACTTACCTATTATAAACAGTATACAGTGAACATAGGGGTGCAGGGATCCTTCTGATTTCATGTTTTTGTGTCCTTTGGGTAGATTTCTAGGAGTGGAATTGCTGGGTCATATGCAAGCTCCATTTTTAGTATGTTGAGGAACTTTCACACACATTTCTATAGTGGTTGGACCAGTTTGTACTCTCACCAGCAGTGTGGGGGAGTTCTTTTCTCACCACATCCTCACTAACATTTGTTGTTTTCTGTTTTTTTTCTTTTTAATATGTGCCATTCTCACTGATGTAAGGTGATATCTCATTGTGGCTTTGATTTGCATTTCCCTGATTACAAGTGATATTGAATGTTTTTTCATATACCTGTTGGCCATTTGCATTTCCTCTATGGGGAAGTGACTTTTTAGCTCTTCTGCCCATTTTTTGACTGGATTGATTTCTTTGTTTTTGTTGAGTTGTGTGAGCTCTTTGTAGATCTTTGTGATCAGTCCCTTAATAATCTTTATTGTGTACACATTTTTTTTTTCCCATTCAGTAGGGTGACTTTTGGTTAATGTCTCTTTTGCTATACAGAAGCTTTTTAATTTGATGTAGTCCCAGCTGTTCATTTTTACCTTCACTTTTTTTGCTTTGGGGGATGTGTCTTTAAAGATGTTGCTGAGGGACCTCCCTGATGGCACAGGCAGTTAGGCGCTGCACTGTGGGGCTGTCTGCAGCTCTGCAGCATGGGTTCAATCCCAGTGGGCTGGCGAGAATCCCACATGGCTCAGCAGACCTCTCCTGTCTCGCCCACTGCTCCCCTCAGCAGCGTATTTCCTCAGTCTGCCTGTTCTGTTCCCCACTCTGTCTATGGTGAGTCCTCTCACCCTCCACACATCTGGCCTGTACCCTGGTTCTTGTATAAAAATTAATAAAATCTTTAAAAAAAATAAAGATGTTGCTGAGATGTATGCAATGTAGTGTTCTGCTTGTATTATCTTCTATTTTTTTAAAAAATATTTATTTATTTATGCATACAAGAAGTGAGGTACAGGCCAGAGGTGTGGGGGAGAAAAGATTCACAAAAGACAGAGTGGGGAACAGAACAAGCAGATTTGGCTGAAATACACTGCTGAAGAGAGCAGTGGGTGAGTCAGAGAGGTCTTCTGGCCATGTGTGTTGCTTCATGCCCGAGGATCGAACTTGCGTTGCAGTGGCTGTGGAAAGCTTCTTAGTGCTGCGTCTTAAATCCTTGCGCCACTAGGAAGGCCCCCATTTTTAGCTGTTTTTTGTGCATGGTGTAAGGTAGTAGTCTAGCTTATATTTACAGATTCAACACTATTTCAGTAAAAATCTCAATGACATTCTTCAAAGAGATAGAACAAATGATGAAATTCATATGGAACCACATAAAAACTTGGGTATCAAACCTCTCCTAACCAAAAGGAAGAGAATGGAGGTATCACACTCCCAGACTTCAGACAAAGCCATAATAATTAAAACTGCATGATATTGAAACAAAAACATTCACATAGACCAATTGATTTGAATGGAAAACACATAAATAAGCCCACATATTTATGGGCAACTAATCTTTGACAAGGGTGCAACGAATATACAATGAAACAAGGACAGTTTGTTCAATAAATGCTGAAAAAACAACTGCTACATGCAAAAAAATTATTTTAGAGTTTTATTAATTCCCACATATATATTTAAAAAATCTATTCAAGGAATTGTTTTTCCTGAATTCCACAAGTTGTGTTGAGCTGCATTTTCATTTTGATATCATTTTCAATATTTCATTTAAAATTGTTTTCATTTTTATTATATTAAATTCAGCTATGACTTCATTAACCCATGTGTGCTATTTAAATGTGCATTGCAGGGCCTCCATGGTGGCACAAGGGGTTAAGGCACAGCACTTTGAAGCTATCCACTGTGACTGCAGCACAAGTTCGATCCCTGGCCAGGGAGGTGGCCCACATGGCACAGCAGACCTCTCCTGACTCGCCTGCTACTCCCCTCAGCATTGTAAATAAATCTTAAAAAAATGCATTGCATACTATCCACATATTTTATGATTTCCCAGCTATATTTTCATAATTTGTTTTAGTTCAATTCCATTGTTGTATACACACAGATTTTGCATGATTTCTAGTTTTTAAATATTGGTAAATAACTTTTTATGGGCTAGAATGTGGTCTATCTTGATGAATTTTTCATATGAACTTGAGAAGGTAGTATATTTTGCTATGGAAATTAATGAAAGAAGACCTCTATTTTACACTATTGTGCAACCATGAGGGTACAACCAGCAGACAGGGAGACAGCAACTGAGCCCACTAGCCTCACTCAGAGTGATGCCGCCTGAGGTGAGGAGCCTCTTTTAGCCTCTGCTTCTGGGAACAGGTGTCTGCATTTACATGTGTGTGTGCCCCAAGCTCTCTGGGCCCAGACATCTGTAATCATAGGTGCGTGGGCTGTGCGCACATGCTTCTCAGCCCTGGGCATCTGTGCACAACCCAGGAGGATACAAAACCACAGGTGCTTGCCAGAGAGGCCTGCAATGGAAGGTAAGAAAAAAGCCTGAATTAACTCCATTTTCCCTACAACTATACACAAAAATCAAATGAAAATGGATTTAAGATTTGAATGTAAAGCTGAAACCACAAAACTCCCATAAGAAAACTGGGGGTAAAGTCCTTGATGTCAGCCTTGGCAACATCTTTTTTTGAATTAAAAAGCAAAATGAAGCACAATCAAATTCTAAATGAACAAGTGGAGGTGTATCAAGCTTCAAAGTTCCTTCAACACAAAGAAAACCATTTAGAAAATAAAAAGGTAACAAGAATATGGGAGAATATATTTACAAATATTATTTCTGATAGGTGTTATATCAAAAATATGTAAAATTCTCATGCAACTATCAGGAAAAATATCTAAAAAATATGGGAAGATGAATTGAATAGACATTTTCCAAAAAAAAAAAAAATAGATAGACAACAGCTATATGAGAAGGTGCTTGACATCACTAATCATCAGGGAAATGCAAATATAGCCACATTGAGGTATCACCTTACACCTTTTAGTGGGGTTATTTACCAAAAAGACAAGAGGCCAGACAAAAAATAGATGACTGGATCAAGAAGATGTGGTACATATACACAATGGAATATTACTCAGCAGTCAAAAAGATAAACACATGCAGTTTGCAGCAACATGGATGGAGCTAGAAGGGATCATGCTCAGCAAAATAAGTCAGAAAGAAAAAGAAAAATACCTATGGTCTCACTCATAGCAGGAATTTAGAAAACCTAAATAAGGGACCAGGAAAAAGACTAATTAATACAAAGTAAAAAGCAAAATCAACAAGGAACTATAAACCAGAGACACACTATGGGGCTGGGGGGGCAGGGAGAGGAAGGACTAGGGTCAAAATAAGGGGGGGTGCAATTGTATGGGGAATACAACCAAAATGAAAATGCATACAGTGTGCAAAAATGAAAAATGATGTAAGAATTATATAAAATAAAGTGAAAAAAAAAATACAAGAGGCCAGTAATGATGGGGATGTTCTGAAAAGGAAAGTATTGCTCACTGTTCATGGAAATATAAACTGGTACAACCACTATCAAAACCTGTATGGACATCTCTCAATCAAAAATAGAACTACCATATTATCTAGCAATCCTGCTGTAGGGTAAATGGAAACTATCAGGTTTTTTCCACCATCCTGTCATTAGTATCAATGATCAACACCTGTAGTCTTATAAGTGTCTGATGTCAGCACCTAGAGTGCGGTGTGGGCATGTGTGAGTAGGCACACCTGAGCTGAGAAATGGAGCCTATAGAGGAGGCACAGAGGACTATGCAGAGGAGTGCAGTAGAGACCCGGGAGAGACCAGGAGAGAATGTCGAGAGCCCAGAAAGAGTAAAGATTCACCGGGGCCTGAGAGGCCTGCCAACCTCCTGATTCCCAGGCCTCCCTGCCTGCCCTGCACCTGGTTGCCTCATGACAAATGGTGTAGAAAGATCATTAAAACCCTGAAAAGCCACTAAGGGCTCCAGGACTCCTCCTTTACCCATCTACGCAGATCCATAAAGATCGACTCCATGCCTTGCTGGCATTACAGTAGCACAGGGGAAACAAAAGCATCGATTTGCAAAACTATATGCATGATCACTGTAGGGTAAGGTTAAAAAAGTATCAGGCTTTCTGCCCTCCTGCCATTAGGATTGATGATGGATCCCTGCAGTCTTGAATGCATGCCTGAGGGCGGTCACTTGGTGTAGGGTGTGGGCATGCTTAGGTGGGTACACCTGGGATGAGACCGAGCTTATAGAGGCGGCGTCATGGGGCCTCCCCTGGTGGCGCAGCGGTTGAGCACTGGGCTGCGAGGCTGCCCGCAGCCTCTGCAGTGCCAGTTCGTTCCTCGGCTGCCAGCGAGGGTCCCACAAAAAATAAAAATAAAAAAAAAGGCGGCGTCATGAGGACACCAGCAGAGCAGCAGAACCAGGAGAAGGAGAACAGACGCGAGTGGAACCAGCAGAGAAGCAGAGGTCATGAGAGAATACTGAAGAACCCAGATAGAGCGAAGATTTGCTGGAGGCTGGGAGGCCTGCCAGCTTCCCGGAGCCCCGGCACCCCTGCCTGCCATGTACCTGGTAAACTGAATAAAAGCCTGAAAAATCCACCAAGGGCTCCAGGACTCCTCCTTCACCCATCTGCTCGATCATATAGATCCTGCTCTGGCCCCTCCTGCCACTACAATCACCATGTTTAGTGGGACAGCATTAACAATAGCCAAGACATGGAGACAACCTGTCCATGGACAGATGAATGGACAGATGAATGCATGCATGTCCTATCTTTAAATCTACCTAGTTATCTATATTCTTTAAAGATTTATTTATGCATATAAGAACTGGGGTACAGGTCAGAGATGTGGGGGGGTGAGAGGATTTACCGGAGACGGAATGAGGAACAGAACAGGCAGACTGACTGAAATTCACTGCTGAGGGGAGTAGTGGGTGATACAGGAGAGGTCTTCTGCACTATGTGGGTAACTCCCTGACCAGCCAGGGATTGAACCCCTGCTGCTGAGGCTGTAGATAGCTTCACAGTGCTGCTCTTAACCCCTTGTGCCTCCAGGGAGGCCTGTTATCTTTTTTTTTAAGATTTATTTATGCATACAAGAACTGGGGTGTAGGCCAGAGATGTGGTATGTGACAAGAATGGGGAACAGAACAGGCAGATCTACTGATATACATTGCTGAGGGGAGCAGCAGGCAAGACAGGAGAGTTCTGCTGCGCCATGTGGGTAGCTCCCTGACTGGGATCGAACTTGTGCTGCAGTGGCTGATAGCTTAGTAGCACTGTGTCTTTAACCCCTGTGCCACAAGGGATCCCCACCTACCTAGTTATCTATTATCTATGTGTCTATCCACCTATCTATCTGTTTATCTATATTTATATGTTGCTTAGTGACAGAGTGAAATCATGTATTTTATTACATGTATGGACCATAAAGGCATTATGCTAAGTGGAAAGAGAAAGACAAAATACTCACATGTAGTGTCTTAAAAATAGCATTAAAGATATAAAAACCTCACTGGCAGTGTGTGAAAAGGGTGAAGGTGGTAAACATACAAACTTCCAGTTATAAGATAAATAGGTCCTGAGTATATAATTTATAGTACAGTGACTATAGTTTCTAACACTCTATTGAATATCTGAGTTGTTAAGAGAATAAATCTTAAAGTTTTTATTACAAGGGTGAAATTATAGTTTTGTGTGGTGATTGATGTTAATTAAACATTAAAATTAGAATTTCCAAATAATCCAATAACACCTCCTTTTTTTTAACCTGAAAAACTGCAAAAACAAATTTGATGAGGTATTGCAGACCAATTTACAGTAGCCAGTAACTGGAAATAACCTAAGTGCCCATAGATAACAAATGGATAAAGGAAATGTAGAATATATACACAATGGAATATTATTTTACTTGGACTACAAGTAAATTTTAAAAAAAGACAAGAACAGTAAGTGTTGGTGAGGATGTAAAGATAAAGGAGAAATTTTGCAATGTTAGTTGGGACATAATTTGGTGTAATCACAAGAAAAACATTTTGGAATTTCCTCAAAAATATATCACTAAGAATACCATATGATCCACTTTGGGATATATATTCAGTTAATATGAAATTTCTAATTCAATACAATATTTTCACCCTATGTTCATTGAAGATTTACTTGCAAAAGTCAAGATATGGAAACAACCTAAATGCCCATTGACATTTGAATGGATTCTCAGTATACTTTTATCTTTAATATTGTGTTATTACTTTATTCACTTCTTAAATTTTTAATACAAATTATAAAGAACAAACAACAAAAATATTTATTTTATTTGTTCTATTCAAGTAACATTTAGTCATTCCGAGATACAGATTCATATCTCTTCAGATGTTTGTTATTCTATCCCACCCAACACAGACACAACAATGCCTTGACCCTCCACCATAGCTCATTGGGTGCCCTACCCTGATGGTTCCCTCTGCTAGTTCAATGTGACAGAGAGATGTTTAGAGTTTGTTTTGGTTTACTTTTGTCTTTTCTTTTATGTGTACTAAATTGCACATGAGTGAAATCATTTCTGAATTATTTCACTTAGCATAATTCCTTCCAGTTCCAACCATGTTGTCACAGATGACACAATTTCATGTTTGTTCTTTCTTTGTTGTTCCTGAATCCATTTTGTACATATGCCAGATCTTTCTTTTTTTAAGATTTATTTATTCATGCATACAAGAACTGGGATACAGTCCAGAGGTGTGACGGGATGAGAGGATTCACCAGAGACAGAGTGGAGAACAGAACAGGCAGACTGTTGAAATACACTGCTGAGGGGAGCAGCAGGGGAGACTAGACAGGTCTGCGCCATGTGGGTTGCTCCCTGGCCGACCGGGGATTGAACATGTTCTGCAGAGGCTGCAATAGCTTCAATGGTTGCGTCTTAACCCCTTTCGCCAACAGGGAGGCCCCATATGCCATATCTTAATTTACTCATCTGTTTTTGGGAACTTAAGTTAGTTTTACAACGTGGCTATTGTAAATGGTACTGCAATGAACATAAGTGTACATATATATCTTGGGTAAAGACCTAGGAGTAGAATAGCTGGCCCATATCTATTTTTGATAGTTTGAATAACCTCCATATTGGATTGCATAGATGCTGGAACATTCTACATTAAGGATCTGCATGGGTTCCTCATTCTCCACATTCTTGGCAACACTTTTTTTTTTTCTGTTTCGATAAGAGCCCATCTCATAGATTTGAGTTGGTACCTAACTGGAGTTTTGATTTGCATTTCTCTGATGACAAGTGATGATGAACATTGTTTCATGTGCCTATATATATATCTTCTTGGAGAGGTATCTATCGAGCTCTTCTGTCCATTTTTCAGATTGGGCTATTTTCTCTTTATTGAGTTGTATGAATAATTTGTAGAGCTTCCTATTAGCATCTTGTTGGATATATGATATGAAAGTATATTCTCCCATTCTCTAGGTATCTTTTTGTTTTTATGATAGCTTGTTTTTCTGTATATAAGATTTCAGTGTAATATTGTCCCATTTGTTTATTTTTGTTATTATTTCCTTTGCTTTGGGAGTCCACTCCATAAGTATATCCCTGAAACTAAAGTTGTGAACTGATTTACTTATATTTTCTTGTATGTATTTTATGGTTTCAGGTCTTCCATCAAATTATTTGATCCATTTTGATATAATTTATTTGTATGCTGTGAGATATTATCTATTTTCATTCTTTTGTATGCAACTATCCAGTTTTCTCAACATCATTTTTCTCAACATCACTGTTCATTTTTTAAAAATGTTTGCTCCCCAAGGTGTCATCTCTATAGAATTTCCTTCACCAATGCACTCTTGCACTATCACCACAGTCCCCTGTGCTCCACTCTCCCTCCATCTGTTCCCTCTCCCTCCTCCTCCCCTGCAGAATGTCTCTGATTTATGATTGTCTGTTTTTGTTTTGTATTGTTATTTTTTATATTGATGTCTTATTTGGTTCCCCTATATTCCTCCTATAAGTGAAACCATCCGATATTTTTCTTTTTCCTTCTGGCTTTTTTCACTGAGCATAATTCCTTCCAGCTCCATCCACATTGCTGCAAATGACATGAGCTTATCTTTTTTGACTGTGGAGTAATATTCCATTGTGTATAGGTACCACATCTTCTTGATCCAGTCATCTATTTTTGGGCATTTGGGCTGTTTCCAGGTTTTACCTATTATAAATTGTGCTGCAATAAACATAGTGGTGCAGGTGTTCTTTTGAATAAATGGTTTTGCGTCCTTTGGATAGATCCCTAGGAGTGGAATTGCTGGATCATATGGTAGCTCCATTTTTAGTAGACTGAGGAATCTCCAGACAGCTTTCCATAGTGGTTGGACCAGTTTGCAGTCCCACCAGCAAATGTAGGAGAGTTCCTTTTCCACTACATCCTCACCAACATTTGTTGTTGCTAGTTTTTTTGATATGTGCCATTCTCACTGGTGTGAGGTGGTATCTCAGTGTGGTTTTGATTTACATTTCCCTGATTATAAGGGATTCAACCATTTGTTAAAGACACTTTCCTTCCGGGCCTCCCTGGTGGCGCAGTGGCTGAGCGCTGGGTTGCGAAGCTGCCCGCAGCCTCTGCAGCGCCCTTTTGATCCCAGGCCGCCAGCAAGGGTCCCACATGGCTTGCAAACCTCTCCTGCCTCCCGCAGCTCCCCTCAGCAGTGCACTTCAGTCCTTCTGCCTGTTCTGCTCCCAGCTCTGGCTCTGGTGAATTCTCTCACCCTCCAGTGCTTCTGACTGTACCCAGTGCTTGTATAAATAAATAAATAAATCTTAAAAAAAAAGACACTTTCCTTCCTCCATTTTGTATTTTTGGCTACTTCATTAAATCAATATATGCACAGAAAACATTTGACAACATCCATTTATGATGAAGGCTATTAAAAAATGGAACTATATGGAACATACCTCATCATAATAAAGGTCATAAATAACAAAACCGCTTAGTGGTGAGAAACTGAAAGTTTTCCCTGCCCGAGCCCGCGGACTGGTCAACGAGGTTCTCGGGGGGAGAGCAGCGACCTGAAAGAACAGGGGTACACCACGGAGGGAGACACATACACTCGGTTCAGCTAAAGCATGTCTCCTTTATTTTTTGGTTTCAGCGGGGCTTTATAGCTGGGGAAAAGCGGAAGAAGCAGGCCAACAGTGCCTAGCCAATGATTTGGTGCGCCGGAGGTCGTCATGCGCACTGGACCAGAAGGAGCACAGCTAATCCCGGAAGGGGGAAGTATCCTGATGCCATGAGGCAAGGTGCCAACAGATCCCCCTTTTCTCTTTATTAGTGAGGAGGAATGTGCCTGTCTTAGGTTGCGGATTGCAGGGACGCGCCTTACCCGTCATCACCCGACAGTCCTAGATGAAAGGGGAGCGCGGGCTGTCTTAGGTTGGTCTCGTCCCACATTCCATCTTGCCCGTCATTGGCTATCCATTCCAGCATCCTTAAGGGGGCCCAGCCAGGAAGCTGGATAATGACTGACGTTAAAAGGCTACCAAGGGTCAGGACGGTGGGACTCCCATAGCATGTAGGCTGTGCTACCTACTGGCCAGGCGCAGATGGCGACCGGAGATCCGTATATGCGTCCCCACTTTCCAGCATTTCCAGGCGGTGATAGTGCACCTGGATAGGTCTCGCCTGAAGGGACTGTATTTGTTGCCTTACAGACCCAACAATATTGTTTAAAACATAAGGACCTGTAGCAAGTAACAATAAAAGGGATAACAGGGGACCCAATAGGGGGAGCAGATACGGCAAAAGTCCGTTGAGGCCAGTCCATAAGGGGTTGGCTGCAAGATCCTGCCGGCGTCTGTCTAGGTCTTCTTGGAGCTGGCGGATTTTATTGTGTACGATGTCGGACTTATTGGCATAGAAGCAACAACGCTCCTGCAGGACCACACAGATGCCCCCTTTATCAGCGGTGAGGAGGTCAAAACTGCGTCGGTTTTGGAGGGTAACTTCGGCCAGAGAGTCTAGTTGGTCCTGAAGATCTTGGATGGTGCTAGATAGTGCCTGTACATCATCAATGAGTTGTTGAGACAAGGTATGGTATTGAGAAAAGGAGATGGCCAAACCAGAGGCACCCGTGGCCAGGGCAGAGGTAATGCCTTGCAGTTGCAGGGCGAATCCAAGGAAGAAGACGTGGATGTGAGAGAGGCGGGTGGTCCAAGGCCGGCTAAGACACGGGTGACAGGGTACTGTAGAAGAACCAGGAGAATCCAGGTGGCCACAGGCATCCTGAAAAGGAAACAAAAAGAGACGCCTCAGAGGGACTCAGCCTCCCTGGGCAGAAGGGGTGGACGGGGTGCCTCGGCGGCGTCCGGAGGTTTTGCAGTGGCGCTGGGTGGCGCAGGTACAGCGCGAAACAAGCGCTCTGGGAGCCAGCGAGGAGAGTCAGCATCATGGGGGTAGACACAAACCGCTCCACAAGCCCAAATCAAAACAGGGTCTGGACCATTCCAAGAGCCGGTAAGTGGGTCCTTCCATTTGACCAACGCAAACTGAGTGGAGGTGGAGGAGTGCCAAAAGCGGTCGGCTGCACTTTTACCGGCATCATCCAGGCGGAGGAAATTTAAAATAAACAAGGCATGACACAGGACATTGCGGGGCACCAACTGGGAGGGGTACCAGGAAGATTGGCGGATTTTGTGAATAACGGTTTTGAGTGTCTGGTGGGCTCTTTCAACGATGCCCTGTCCCTGGGGATTATATGGTATGCCAGTAGTATGAGTAATGGAAAGGGTGGCACAGAATTCAGAAAATGCCTTGAAAGTGTAGCCTGGTCCATTATCAGTCTTAAGGGCCTTAGGCACGCCTAAAACAGAGAAGGCATAAAGGAGATGGGAGATAACATGTTTGGTGGCCTCCCCAGCATGGGGAGAAGTCACCAAAAATCCACTGAAGGTATCAATGGAAACATGGACATACTTGAGATTACCAAACTCAGAAACATGGGTGACATCCATTTGCTAGAGGTCTCGAGGGGCCAAACCACGAGGGTTGACACCCAAGTGAGGGACAGGAAGGGAAGTAGCACACGTTGGGCAGGAGGGAACAATGTGCCTGGCTTGGTCTCGGGTGAGACGGAACAACACACGCAGGGACCGGGCATCGAGATGATGGAGGTCATGGGCTTGTTGGGCCTGGGTGACCGAAAGAACGTGAACTGTCTGAGTGGCTGCATCGGCCAAGTTGTTTCCGTGTGTCAAGGGTCCCGGAAGACCCGAATGGGCCCGAAGATGGCCAAGGAAGAAAGGAGCGGTGCGGTTCCAATGGCCACCTGGCACTGCTGAAAAAGGGTCGCAGCCATGGAGGATGTTTTGATAAATGGGGCGGTTTCAAGTAGGGGGACCGACTGGGCGATGTAAGCACTATCCGTATATAAATTAAGAGGTTGATGGGCAAAGGAAGAAAGAACAGTGATCACCGCCTCAAGCTCTACAAGCTGGGCCGAGGAATGAGGGGTTTTGTCTTTCAAAAACCTTACAATTATCAATAAACTCAGCCTTCCAAAGGAGGTAATCGCCCCCAGAAAGGGTGGCCTTTGCCAGGGAGTACCAATCCGATGGAGTGAGAGAGGATTGGGCTAAGGTGTCCAAAACAGTGAGGGTGAAGGGCGCCGTGGCTCCATAAAGGGACACCGCCTCTTTTAGTTCTTTAACGTTGCCGAAATTATGAGGCTCATGATGACATTGAACAACGCCCTGGGCGTTGGTGGTTTCAACCAACGGAAAGAGATGTAATGGAGCAGGGCGCGAAGGAGGAGGGAGGGACAGAGAGGGCGGCTGAGCAGGAGGAGTCAAAGAAAAAGGCGGCAAGGCAATAAGGGAGGAAGAAGGAGGGCAAAATGGCGGCAAGACGGGAACAGAAGAAGGACAAAATGGCGGCGGATTAACTTGTGGGGGAGGAGCAGAAGGGCCGTCAGCAGACATGGGGAAGGCCGCACACAATTTATCAAAACGGTTAACAAGAGTATTAATTTGGTTTCCCAAGTTCTCAAGCGTTTGTATTAAAACAGGCTTTTTATGGGGTCCTTGGCAATAGAGGCGGGGGGAGGCCAGTAGTGACCCTCTTGTTCTGCCAACTCGTCCCAGTCTACCTCGGAAGCCGGAGGGGACCTACGGCGGGGTCGCGGCAGAGAAGGGTAGAGGCTTTTGCATGGGGGAAGTGTATTTGGACGGGGCTCCTTTACGGGGGTGCTGGCAGGTTGGGGGGCACCATCTGGCACTGGGGGCGCATTATTTTGGGGATTTGTCTCATCACAAGGGTTGGGGACCCCTGTCGCATGTTTTGGGGGCGAAATTTCTTCATCCTCACTATGGGATGAAATTAGGTCCTCACTGCAAGCCCCAGAAGGGGGAGCCTCAGCTACACTGGAGGGGGCACTTTTAAGGATATTTTCAGTATGGGAGATAGCATGTTGTAAGCCAGGATCAGTTTTTTGCTTAGCCAACAGATCATTAATAAGATTCCAATATGAAAAGGCCGTTACGGGAACATTTTCGGGCCCAAAAACTCGGTAAAAATCGTTGAGAGCATCTCCCACTCTCTGCCAGCATTTTTCATCAATAGTTGCTTCTTTAGGGAACTACGGGCATGTTTCTTGTACAAAATCAAAGAATAAAAAGAGGTCCTTGGACTTAACCCTAGCTCCGCGTGTCCTAAGAGCTTCCTTGAGCTGGGAAACATAAAGCTGGTGCTCACTAAGTGCCTGTCCCATTTTTAAACAAATCAGACGCCAAAACTTACCTAATGACTGTCCTGCCGGGTGGGTCGGGGCCTGAGTAACTCGCGCCGCGCGCCGCGTCTGGGTCTACTGGAAATCTCTCGTACCTCGAGCGCCACGTTGGGCGCCACCTGCCCGAGCCCACGGACTGGTCAACGAGGTTCTCGGGGGGAGAGCAGCGACCTGAAAGAACAGGGGTACACCACGGAGGGAGACACATACACTCGGTTCAGCTAAAGCATGTCTCCTTTATTTTTTGGTTTCAGCGGGGCTTTATAGCTGGCGAAAAGCAGAAGAAGCAGGCCAACAGTGCCTAGCCAATGATTACACACATGACCTTATTTGGTGCGCCGGAGGTTGTCATGCACACTGGACCGGAAGGAGCACAGCTAATCCCGGAAGGGGGAAGTATCCTGATGCCATGAGGCAAGGCGCCAACATTTCCCTTTAAGATCTTTTGCAGGACAAGATGTCCACTTTCATGACTGCTATTCAATATAATTTTAGAAGTCTTAGCTAGAAAATTTGGCAAGGGGAAATATAAATATATGCAAATTGGGAAGGAAATAGTAAAACTATCATCATCTGCAGATCACATGATAATATAAATAGAAAACCTTAGTGGCTCCACTGAAAAAATAAAAAAAAAGTCAGTCCAGCAAAGTTTCAGGATTAAAAAAGCAATATACAAAAAATTAGTTGAAGATGCAAATATGATCCTCTTTTGAAATACAAATTTTGTTTAGATTAGATACATTCTTATTCAAGTAAAAATTAAATGTATCATTTACTACAATTACATGAAATCTTTCATAATACATGGCATTGGAATTTACCTATTTCTACTTTATATATATACATTTGCATTCAGATTTTTTTATAAGGTTTATTTATTTATGATTACAAGAACTGGGGTACAGGCCAGAGGTGCAGGGGTGAGAGGATACACCAGACACTGAATGGGGAATAGAACAGGCAGATTGACTGAAATACACTGCAGAAGGTAGCAGTAGGTGAGACAGGAGAGGTCTGCTGTGCCATGTGGGTATCTCCTTGGCTGACTGGGGATAGAACTCTTGCTGCAGAGGCTGTGGATAGCTTCATAGTGCTGTGCTTAACCCCTTGAGCCACCAGGGAGGCCCTGCATTCAGAGTTTGGAAAAGGAACTGATATTAGATGAGTAAATTCTATCACAGTTTGATTTAATAACATGATCTCATAACCCTATTGGTAGGAGCATATGTTATTCTAGCACATAAATAATAAGACTAAGGTTTGGAGGCACTGGATACACGGGAAACATATAGGAACATTTCTTCTTTAATTTATGAGATGCAGCACACACTTATGTGTCCCTTCTAACCTTAAATATATATAAAACCAGAATAAACATGAGAAATATTTGATAAATAATATTTATTCAAACTACAAATCTCATCCTGCTCATTATCCCAAGTGAATAAAATGTTTATTTTATGTTATTTTGCGTTACTTTTGTATACTTACAATCATTGGCAAATAATTATGTGTGCATATACAAATACTATTGTACATATCATTGTTTATAAAAATATTATGTGAGTTTTGTTACCTATTACACTTATTAATTAGACATAATTTTATGGAAACTGGTAAAAATCTAATTCATATACTTTTTAATGCCAAATAATATTCTATAACATAGCTCACACTAAATATCCCATTATTTCTATATTGTGGCATTTATCAATTCTGTGATCTAGAGCTCCCAATTTGATTTCTTAGTTCCTGAGTTTTTATGCTATCTGATCATGGTATCTAATTATACTATTGTCCTAAATATATTGACCATATTTTTAAGTGGCCTGGAATAGTTTTAATTGTAAATTATTGTTATTTATAAATTATGTATATCCTAGCTATTCTTGGGTTCAATTGTCATTAAAAAAAAAAAAAAAAAAAAAACTTGAGTGTTCATCTACTTTTTCTAGGCTTTCAAGTACCATATCACAGAGACATTTTATTTACTCTTATGATACCTACATTTAAGACTTCCTAAAATCTAATCATATGTTTTTCTTTTTCCCTCTTAATTGGAGTCATGGAGAAACACTGGATCTATTTATATCAACCTATTTATATCCATCAACAGATATGTTCACAAAACCTGTATCTTTGGTCATTTAGCTACAGGCACAATGGACAATTCTAATCAGATTTATATTTTGCTTGAAATCCAGATACCATGGCTATCTCAGATTAACCTGCAAGATTATTAGTCTGAATGATAGACTCACTTACCATTAAGGACTGGAAAAGTTTACACAATTTTTTTCAGATAATATTCAAATCATGGGGCCTCCCTAGTGATGCAAGTGGTTAAGATGCAGCACTATGAAGCTATCCATAGCCCCTGAAGCATGATTTTGATCCCTAGCCAGGGAGCCACATGGCTCAGCAGGCCTCTCCTGACTTGCCTGCTGCTCCCCTCAGCAGTGTATTTCATCCAATCCACCTGTTCTGTTCCCTACTCTGTCTCTGGTGTCTTCTCTTACTCCCCACACCTCTGGCCTGCACCTCAGTTCTTGTATGCATAAATAAATAAATCATAAAAAAATCCCAATCATAATGTAAGAATTTTCCAGAAACAAAAATACTTTTATTTATGTTTTTACCTTTTGAAATAAAATTATTGGTTGCTATTACCGAAATGCTACAAAAGTTCCAAATATTGGCAATATAGAATTAATATAAATAGTAGTTTGGCAGAAGGGAAAGAATATTTGCATTAGTGTAATAAAACTAACTAAATTTTAAAATAAAATATCAAATATAGTTATAAATCCAAGTATGTAGAGGTAAGTATATGTAAATATAAATAATACAATCAAGTAAAGTCAAGTGATTCAGGAAAGGACTGAAAATGTAGTCATATATTCATTGATTATTTAAACACATTATTTTTAAAACAGGAGAAAATATTTTATATAAGGTCAGAAGGGTAAAGACTGGGGCCTCCCCGATGATGCAAGGGGTTAAGAATAGCACTGGGATGCAGCCTCTGCAGCATCAGTTCAATTCCTGGCTACCCAGTAAACAACCCATGTGGCATAGCAGACCTCTCCTGACTTGCCCACTGCTCCCCTCAACAGTGTATTTCAGTCAATCTACCTGTTCTGTTCCCCATTCTGTCTCTGGTGAAACCTTTCAACCCTCCCCCCCCACACACCACTGGCCTGTATCCCAGTTGTTGTAGCATAAATAAATAAATCTTTAAAAAATAAAAGAAGTGTGAAAACAGCCCCAAGAGTAAAAATTCAAACTTTCCAAATTACTAAAAGAATAAACCACAATAAATTACCCACAAATCATATAGAAAAAATAAAAAAGTCAATAAAGCAGAAAGAATAATAGAATATATGATGCCAGAAATAATGCAATAATTGCAAATAGGACAAATGTTTGTCTTCAAAAAATATATATAGTTTGACTATCCTCCCCTCCAAAAAGAGATCTAGAGTAAGCTGTGTTTATGGGATATCATAACTCAAAGTGGAAATTTACTCTGGCCAAAATTCCTCAGAATGATTGCAGGAAAAATTTGTCCAAGTCATAAGCAGATCATTTAAAAAAAATAGGAACACAAAGCATTCATACAAAAAAAAAATAGTGTTTTCTTCCTTACATTCCTCATTTCTCCTCTCAATCTTCATTCACATTCAAGACAGTTTCCTAATGGAAGAAGTTGCTTGCTGTAGAAATATACTAGTCACTTAGACTTTCATCTATAGAAATTGATAGATTTACAATTGAGCTTCAGAGCAATCAACACAGTAGTTGTTCATTTTATTCTGAACACTTCCAACTACTATATACATATACATATATCACTTTCTCTGCTGTAAGTCTGAAGAACAACTACAAATAAATCAATCTTCCAAAGCTGACTAAATTAGTGTAACTAATCTGTGAAATAGAGAATTAGAGTGGAAGGATAGAATATAATATAATGAGGTACATATACACAATGGAATATTACTCAGCAATCAAAAATATAAACTCATGCAATTTACAGCAACATGTATGGAGCTAGAAGGGATCATGCTCAGCAAAATAAGCCAGAAAGAAAAAGAAAAATACCGGATGGTCTCGCTCATAGCAGGAATTGAGAAAACCTAAAGAAGGGACCAGGAAAAAGACTAATTATAATAAAGTAAAAATCAAAATCAACAAGCAATGGGGGGGAGACACACTATGGGTGGGGGGAGAGGGAGTAGGATCAAAACAAGGAAAGGGTGGGAATTTATGGGGATTATAACCAAGACGAAAATGCATACATTGCACAAAAATATATTAAAAAAAATTAAAAAAAAACTTAAAAAAAGAATTATACAATGCAGTTGTGACCAATTACAAATAAATTTCAAATGATAATATGGATAAGTATACAAATTTCTTAAATATATTTGTGAAGATTCTAAGAAAGACTTGAAATGTGAACTATCAGAAGTGTATCACTTTCAAGACAGGCTTTATGATCAAATTCAAATTTTTTTGATGCATATTTAATATTCATATAATTAGCTATGCATAAGGAGTACCTTAAACATTTCCAAAAGTTCAAAACAACAAGGATAACTTTATAACAAGCTCTAGAACATGTATCAAAAATACCTGTTTAAGCAGTGAATATATTATAATTATGCAATAACATGTTGTCCAACACAAATAGAAAAATCACTATGCAAGGTGAAAAAAAAAAAAATCCAAACCAAAACTTAAGAGTAAAATCAATGGTGGTAAAACATTAAACTCCTACCATCTTTTAAAGTTATCAATTGCTAATTCAATTCTAAAAAGCCATAGAGTTCTCTCCTTGAAGGAAATTCAGTTTTCAAGGTGTGACTTATTAACAAAGAGATTGGGGTATGCTAATGAATGCTGTCAGGACAAAAAAAAAAAAATCAAATTTTTCATGGTATGGCACAACATAGTGATAAATATTACCTAAAACATTTTACTAATTGAACTGCATTTCTTTTTTTTTTAAATTTAATTTAGCATACTCTTGTTTAAAGATTCAGCAAAGCAATTAATACCCTTAGAATATTTGCACAGATCTAATAGTTTTAGTTTTTGATAAGCTAAAACCGATATTCATTTGCATTGCGGAAAATATTATTTCAATATGTGAGCGAATTATTGAAATAAAATTCTTGCAAACTAACATTTGAAGAATTGTGGCATCCTATTATTTCATAGTTGTTCTCTAAGCTGACTTTGTAATGTGTAAGATTGTTGTGCTGAGTTCCATTTCCCTGTCTTATATTTTTCCACAAGAGAAAATTTTGCACAGTATTTGGAAAGCTACTTGTCAAGCAGCAAGTGCACTGCCTTTGTTTTAGAAGGTAGGTTCTTTTAGAAGAATGATGTCGTGAAACCAACCTAGGGTGGGTGGGTTCACTGTAAGTTTTCACAGAGAAAAAGAGAATTTTGGAGACTTCATTGGATTGTGCGGTCCTTTAATGCTGAGAGGGGACCATATACACAAGCACGCAACAGAGCAAGAGGGACTCCTGCACTGATAGAGGCAGGACAGCAACTCCACTGCCCAGCACCCTTTACACTGTCAAGTACCCACAGCCACACAACTGATGCATTAGCTCATCTCATTGACCAGGCTTCACACAGGGCATTCTCCAGCTGAACCTTCCTTAAGTTTCTATAATGCCTTCTAAAATATCTAATATTGAGAAGAAAATAAAACATTTGCATTTTGAAACTTTTGATTCATAAAAATTTGAAATAAAAAATATTACCATCTACCCTTCTCCCAACTTCTCTAAGTGATAACATCTTAAATATATCTTACATAAATATATAATTAGAACCAGGGCATTAAAATTAGGTAGTATTATAAACTGAACTATAAGTCTTGTTCAATTTCCTCAGTTTCTACATGCACTTAAAATTGCTGGGAGGTGGTTGTTCTATATGAAATGTTAGGACATATAGAGATTTTATGTTTCTGAAACAAAAATCATGGGCCTCCCTGGTAGTGCAGGGGTTAAAGACAGCACTATCTAACTATCCCCAGCCACTGCAGCACAAATTCGATCCCCTAGGCCAGGGAGCAACCCACATGGTGCAGCAGACCTCTCCTGTCTCACCTGCTGCTCCCCTCAGCAGTTTATTTCGGTAGATCCGCCTGTTCTGCTCCCCACTCTCTCCGGTGAATCCTCTCACCCCCCACCTCTGGTGTACACCCCAGTTCTTGCATGCATAAATAAATTTTAAAAAAATCAGGATGTATGAACCTCCCTTAAATTTCAGTATAGCTGTGTGATAAAAGGTGCAGCCTCTCCTGAAGAACAACTGGCAGGTGGTTGAAGTGAATGGTACAATATGATATGGCTGCTAGTCCATCATCATGGATCCCAGTTAATTAGTTCATTGAGTTTGTTTCTCATTTATCCATGCCCTCCTCTATTTCATATCCATCATCCTGGTGCCATATGCAAGGACAATAGTCATGCAGACTGCTTAACCAGCTTTCTAAATTGAGCAAGAGCAAGACAGTATAAAAATACAAACATACACCTGTGTACATATACAGATGTGTGTGTATTCTGGTGGTATTCATCTGTATTTTGAATATATTTGTATATGGCAGAAAAAAAAACATAATGGGGCAGAGTATAAGGAAAATGAATTAAAATTACAATATTTTTCTCCTTCCACACAGCAGACAGCCCATCCCTTGAAATGCTGTTTTCTACCACTTAGACATCTAGCAAACAACAGAGGGGCCTTGAATCTGCAACAATGTGTCAGCTGTGTGGCTGTGGGCACTTAAAAGGGAGCAGGGAGCTCAGTCTCTGGTCTATCTCTCTCAGTGTTGGAGTCAATCTGTTGCTCTGCCTGCCTCAGAATTAAAGGCTTGTTGACTCCAAGCTTCTTCCATCTGCCTGAATTAGCAGAGAAACTGCCTGGCCTGGGATGGTTGCACAATAATTTGATACATCCATTAAAATTTGTGGAAATGAGAGTGATTAAACATTCTTTTTTGGGCCTGCCCCGGTGGTGCAGCAGTTGAGCACTGGGTTGTGAAGCTGCCCGCAGCCTCTGCAGCGCCGGTTCTATCCCCAGCTGCCGGGTGAGGGTCCCACATGGCCCACAGACCTCTCCTGCTGCCCGCTGCTCCCCTCAGCAGTGTATTCGTCAGTCTGCCTGCTCTTTTCTCCCCTCTGGTGAATTCTTTCACCCTCCCGTGCTTCTGACTGTACCCAGTGATTGTATAAATAAATAAATAAATCTTAAAAAATAAAAAAAAAAAAATGCATGAGTTTATATTTTTTGATTGCTGAGTTATAGTCCATTGTGTATATGTACCACATCTTCTTGATCCAGTCATCTATTTTGGGGAATTTGGGTTGTTTCCAAAACTCAGCTATTGTGAACAGTGCTGCTATAAACATAGGCGTAAAGGTGCCCTTTTGAATTAATGTTTCTGTGTCTTTTGGGTAAATACCTAAGAGTGGAGTTGCTGGGTCATATGGAAGCTCTATCTTTGGTAGGTTAAGAAATCTCCACACAGCTTCTTAATAAACATTTCCAAATTTAGATGGCCAATTTTGTCTAACGGAAATTGAATTGTGTTTGGTGGTACTTCTCACAGACACTGCAGTCACTCAAATTACTGTATGCATTGTGGTGTTTTGGAGTATTCAGTTCTTGACAGGTGAAAATATGTGTTTATGGGGAAAAAAAAAGTTTCTCAATAACAGAAAAACGGACTATAATTTATAACCAGTCATAAACTGAAGCTATGAAGAATTTTAAACACAATAGCATACTAAATTTGACAAAAAAGAAGGAAACACTCATTTTTATTGTATAAATTGAATAGTTCGTAGATGCAGTATGATGAAATCACAGTTAAGCCAGTGCCCCTGACCAGGCTCCATCCTAAGACAGAAATGACAGGAGAACCAGGGGTTAGAGACCTCACTATTGTCAACAACATTAACAATAACAAAAAGTGAATTGATACCTAGCAGTTTATTTGTTTAATTATTTGAGTCACTTTAATTACTTTAACCATGCTATTCCTAGTTCTATATAATCTTTCATTGTAAATATTAATATTTAATTAGTTAAAATGAAGATTTCTCTAAAATCTGCTTTCAGCTTTGAGATTTAAGGGCCATATATAATTGTAAAATAAAACATTCACAATAGCTAGATCATCTGCCATCTTTTAAATAAATTATTTGGAAATAAATCATTCAACTATATACTTAAAACCAATATTTAGGAAAAATGCATTTGAAAATATTATCTTACAGACTTCACAGAACAAAGTAAATTTTAAAGTGATTTTTCAAATTACCTAATTAAAGGGAACAAAAGTGCTCAAATTTACATGGAATCTAAGTCTTCTGCTCCAAGGTTATTTTTAAATATTTGCATTATAGATACTGATCTAACTTACACATATTTAACCTTCTAATTTACAAATCTGCTTTTTTTTTTTTTTTTTACTTTTTGCTGTTATTTTTTCAAGGCACCAATTTTAAGTTTGTGGTTTCTGAAATATCTAATTATTGAGATTTTTTTTGTGTGTTGAGACGTTTGACTTACAAAAAAAAGAAATGAAAATCTTCTCTACCCTTTCCCAATCTCTACAAATGATAACATCTTACATTAATATATTATTAAAACCAGGACATGAATATGAATATTCTGAACTATATAAGCTGAACTATAATTCTTACTCAAATTTCATCAAGTACTTAAAATTCAACAAGGTGGTTTGCTCTATATGAAATGTTATGACATCTACAGATTTTGGTTCTGTGACCACAATGGGGATGAAGAAAAGTTACATCTGCACAAAGTAACACCTTTGTGCCAGTCTTTTGCCATCATATTTTGCTACTGAATTCCCCTGATAGTCACTAATAACCCTTATTAGTACAAATTTGTCAATTTGATCATTTATTTATTTATTTATTTATTTATACAAACACTGGGTACAGTCAGAAGTGTGGGAGGGTGAGAGAATTCACCAGAGTGAGAGTGGAGAGCAGAGCAGAGCAGGCAGACTGACGAAGTACACTGCTGAGAGGAGCAGGGGGCAGCAGGAGAGGTCTGGGAGCCATGTGGGACCCCCCCCGGTGGCCGGGGATGGAACAGGCTTTGCAGAAGGTGCTCGCAGCTTCGCAACCCAGCGCTCAACTGCTGCGCCACCGGGGAGGCCCACAATTTGATATTTTTATATAAATGAAATCATAAGGCATATGATAATACTTTCAAAATATCTTCTCTCATCATAATGACTTTGAGATTTTTCCTAGCTGTTGAATGCATTATTTTGAC
The DNA here is from genome assembly GCF_014898055.3 of Talpa occidentalis. Classification (NCBI taxonomy): domain Eukaryota; kingdom Metazoa; phylum Chordata; class Mammalia; order Eulipotyphla; family Talpidae; genus Talpa; species Talpa occidentalis. The sequence goes on from NW_026555331.1 coordinate 69,500,547, forward strand.
TCTTGATTGCAAATAAATATTTCATTCTATCAATGTACAATTGTTTATCCTTTACCCATTAAAATATTTGAGTTGATTTCAAATTTTGTTTTTTATAAATCGAGCTGACAGAAACATTTGTGTACACATTCATATTAAAATCCAATTTAATTTATCTGGAATAAATTAGGAGCAAACAGCTCCTAAGAAGCAGTAAGATGACAGCTGCTAGATATCCTTTCCACACGTCTATAGATTTATCTGGTAAGCAGGTATGGAACCCAAATGGGGGTTTAAACAATTTATTTCCAATGAATGGAAGACAGCATTTGTTACATATTCTCCTTGACCCACCTCCAATTTCACATGGGTCCCTGGTAAGTACAGACCATACTTTGACTTAGTGCCATAGTTAAGGAGTTTAGAAATCTCCCAATTATATAAATGGATTCATCTCAAGCCTGCTCTTGGTACTCCCTGGTGTGAGATATTTTTACTACACTGGAAGTCAAGTAAAGCTTGTCTGGGGAGGAGAATATAGCATTTTTATTTTATTATTTTACTTATCTATTTTAATGTTTCTCTGGGGAAGAAGTTCTCTCTCTTTTTTTTTTTTTTCTAGTCTGTTGATAAGTAAAATTGTGTCTCTAGCTTCCAAGAATGCCTATACAAAAGTTTTTGCAGGAGGATGTGAAAACATTTTGATTTTTTTTTTTTTAGACTTTTCTTTTCTTTCTTTTTTTTTTTTTTAAGATTTATTTATTTATTTATACAAGCACTGGGTACAGTCAGAAGCACAGGAGGGTGAGAGAATTCACCAGAGCCAGAGCGGGGAGCAGAGCAGGCAGAAGGACCAAAGTACACTGCTGAGGGGAGCAGCGGGCGCGCAGGAGAGGTCTGCCCGCCATGTGGGACCCTCCTCCCGTGGCCGGGGAGCAGCCGGGGATCGAACCGGTGCTGCAGAGGCTGTGGGCAGCTTCGCAACCCAGTGCTCAACCGCTGCGCCACAGGGGAGGCCCTGAAAACATTTTGAAAAGATACTCCCTGCCACATGACATATAGAAATTCCATGGAGAAATAAAATAGTTCCCAATAAGTCTACATAAGTCAAAATGCTATGTTATGTATTAAGTGGAGACTTAACTTTATAAGAAATTGACTTAAGTATTTTCTCTAGAGGCTATATTTTACATTTCCGCTAATAATGCATGAATTTTCCAGTTACAATATAGCCTATTCAGCACTATCAGTTGTCAGATTTTATATTAGCCATTCTATTATGTACATAGTGATATTTCATCATGACATGGATTTACAGTTCCCAAATGACTTCTGAAGTCTTTTTTTTTTTTTAAGATTTATTTATTGGGGCCTCCCCTGGTGGCGCAGCGGTTGAGCGCTGGGCTGTGAGGCTGCCTGCAGCCTCTGCAGTGCCGGTTCGTTCCCCAGCTGCCGCAAGGGTCCCCCCCACACACACACACACACACACACACAAAAGAGATTTATTTATTTATGCATACAAGAACTGGGGTGTAGGCCAGAAGTTTGTGTGCGTGTGTGTGTGTGTAAGATTCACCAGAGACAGACTGGGGAGCAAAACAGGAAGATCTACTGAAATACATTGCAGAGGGGAGCAGCGGCAAGACAGGAGAGTTCTGCTGTGCCATATGGGTTAGCTCCCTTGCTGGGGATAAAACCCATGCTGCAGTGGATGGCGATAGCTTGATAGCGCTGTCTTTAACCGCTGTATCACCAGCGAGGCACAAGCTTCTGAAGTTAAGAGTATTTAGGAGTATTCATTTGCTATGAGTATATCCTGCATCCTCCATTCAAAATTGGATATTATTTTATCCATTACTTGTGTATTTTATATTGTTGACTTTATTTTGAATTTGTTTTCTGAATGAATATTCTGAAAAAAATAATCTTTTGTCAGAAATGTGTTTTTCCAATTTTTTCATTCAGTCAAATAGTTTTTTTTTTTTTTCATTTTCTTAACAGGGTTTTGCATATATAGCATGTGTTTTGAATTTCTTAAAATCCAAGTGTGTGTGTTTTTTTTTTATTTATAAATCTTCATTAAAATAAGATTGTTTTACAATACTACAATACTACATATGATCCCAGAAATTTATGATTCCATCTCTTCAGATATATGTTTTATTTTCTTATTTATCTATTTTAAGTTTCTCGGGGAAGATGTTTTCTATTTTTTCTAATCTGCTGGTAAGTGAAATTGTGTCTGTAGTTTTCAAGAATGCTTGCAAAACAGTTTTTGCATGAGAATGTGAAAACATTTTTGAAAAGATAATCAAAAAATAAAACATCACACCCACCACCAAGGCACGCATAATGCTCTACCATAGTCCTCTTTGCTGTCTTCTAGTTTTTTTGTTTTTTTTATAAGTCTCACTTCCGGTGTTTTACTTTTTAAAAATATATTTATTTATGCATGCAAGAGCTGGGGTACAGGCCAGAGATGCGGGGGGTGAGAGGATTCACCAGGGACAGAGTGGTGAACAGAACAGGCAGATTGACTGAAATACACTGCTGAGGGGAGCAGCGGGCAAGAAAGGAGGGGTCTGCTGCACCATGTGGCTTGCTCCCTGGCCTGCCGGTGATTGAACTTGTGCTGCAGAGGTTGTGGATTGCTTCATAGCACGGTGCTTAATGCCTGGGTGCCTCCCAGGGAGGCCCTTGGTGTTTTACTTTTATTTATCTATACATGCATAAACAATGGATGTATAATATGCATATGTGTATAGTGTATAAAACTTTATTATTTTGATGATAGATTTAAGAAAGCTTCAAAGAAAGTACATAGAGTTTACTTCATAGACTTCATCAAAATTCTATCAGTGGAAGTCAGGCAAGAAGGCTGCAAAGTGAAGACAGTGGGCTTGCCTCCTCCAGAAATGCACAAAAAATCTAATGTAAAACAAAGCCAGTAACCCATGAAGGAAAAAACTGATTATCAGCTTGCACAATAGGACCATTAGCCCTACTGAAAAAGATAGAAAAAACTCTACTCTCAGTGAACATTGTTTAAAGTTCATGAGTGTAAGGGAAGAGTGATTGTGGTGAAAAGGTTTTTATAAGTATAGATTTGGGCACACAGCGATAGCAGGGCTTCTGACACTGCATAGGGTAAGTGAGTCCATGAGAGGACACCAAGGAAAAAAGGTTCATTTTTGGAGAGTTGCAGAGTTGAGGGTATAGGCAAGGAATACTGGCTTGAATAGGAGGTTCATAACATAGAGCAGCTGTAGACTCATTTAGAAACAAGGACTTCTCGTAGAAAAGACTGCTACTGAAGTCAAAGCTGAGATATTTGAAACATCTGTCACCCCCTATCACAAGGTGAGGTATCTAAAACACTTGCTACCCCCCAAGAAGAAACACAGAGTGGTACTTTACAACATGAATATACTTTCAAACAAATGACAACCAAGAAAATCAGTGTCCGGAGCCACATGGAGCACTCACAGTGTTGGGCACGCTTGCAAGTTAGGTTTCGATTCCTGTTTCGCCTTCTGAGAAACCACTGCGTTTCCGGTAAATCACGTGGGTCTGGGAGGTACGATGGGAGGAGCTACGAGGGTATAAGAAGGGAACCACGGGAGAGAGCGAGAGAGACTGCGGAGACTGCATAGAGGATAAGGCAAGGAGACTTTGAGAAGGAGACTGTGGAAAGGATACTGTGCAGAGACTTTGAGAGAGGATACTGAGAAACGTACTGAGAGAGGAGCAGAGAGGAGGCCAGGGAAGGTAGTAGGACAGGGAAAAGAAAAAACATGTAAAAGTAGGAAAAGGAAAAAGGAAAAATAAAGAAGCAACCGCTAGCGGCAAGTCGTCTCAAGCCCCTCATTTCAATCCTCAGCTCTTCTCTTTCCGTGCCTCCGAATCCCGCGGGTCGGGACAATCAGAAAACAAATTATATATCAGAAAACAAATTTTCAATTAAGAAAGAAAATAGAGCCCTATTGGCAACTGCCCAGATCAGGGAAACACTGGACCCATGCTGAGGCAGGTGCTTGAGCAGTCAGAAGCTGAACTACCACAAGCCTCTGTGTCTGTCCAGGCTATTGAGATGCATGGCCAGTGAGCAGGGAGGAGCCACACCCAGAGGAAGTTTCCCACAGACTATCATACTTCAATAAGGACTCTAAATGAAAATGGACTGAACTAAACAATAAAAAAGAAAAATACGGGATGGCCTCACTAATAGCAGGAATTTAGAAAACCTAAATAAGGGACCAGGAAAAAGACTAATTATAATAAAGAAAAAATCAAAATCAACAAGCAACTATAAACCAGAGACACATTATGGGGGGGGGAGAGGAGGGATTAGAATAAAAATTAGGGGGATGGGAATTGTATGGGGAATATAACCAAAATGAAAATGTATACATTATGCAAAAATGAAAATGATGTAAGAATTATATAATATATTATATAATTATATAATATAATTATATAATATAATATTTTATATAATATAATATATGCATTTTATTTATATATATATATATATATATATATATATATATATGGCACAGACTATCTAATTGGACAGGGGACAGAATCCAAACTTCTACTGTCTCTAGGAGACAAACACAGGCTCAAAATAAAGGGCTGGGAAACAATCCCACAAATGAATGAGACTCAAAAGAAGGCAAGACAGCTATACTTATATATCAAACAAAACAGATTTCTAATTATGCTGAAGATAACCACAGGCTCAAAGTAAAGGTTTGGAAAACAATTCCACAAATGAATGGGACACAAAAGAAGGCAAGACATCTATACTTTTATCAAACAAAATAGATTGCCAGTTAAAAAAAAATTAAGAACAGAGCAAGGGATAGTAGGGAAAAATACATTAAAAAGACATAAAACTCAACAATGTGTACTCACGAAATGAAGGAGCACCAAACACATTAGGCCATTAATATCAGCTCTGAAGAAAGACATTGGAAAAAACACATTCGGGGTAGGGGATTTAACATCTCACTCTCACAAATGGACAGAAAACTAGATATTTAATTGATGCCTCACATCAACTAGACAGAAAATAAACAAGGGTGCAATAGCCTTAAAGAGAGAATTAGAATATATAGACCTAAAAGATGTTTATAGAGCACTGCACACACAAAAATCAGAATACACATTTTTCTTAAGTGCTCATGAGATATTCTCCAGAAGAAACCAATGATACTAGATAAACAACTGATGCAGAATCCAAATGATATTTATTCTCCAACATGTGGAAACCGTGGATTCTCAGTAGTGACTTTCAAATTTATCAAACTCTTGATCTACGCTCTGCAATACCCAGTCATTCTAGATGTTCATAAAATTCCCTCCCACTGTTGGGAATCTTGCACATGTGGCTGCATTAGACAGAATTCCTATAATCAGGACTTAATTAATACAACTCATTCTCATACCTCACCAGTGAATTACCATTTATATGCCTTAGCCAATGGTCAGATACAGGGTGGGCACATGCATCCTCAGAGATTGCAGAATTTAAAGAATATCACAAAGTGAAATTTGACTGCTCCCACACTACACTCACCTCAAAGCCACTCACTGACTGCCACTTGATTTGACTTCCACTTCTGACCTCCACGCTCGCTTTTGAGTAACCTCAGTTTCGCAGTCAGATTTCTAGGGTGTTTTTGGTTTGGTTTTGCTATTCCCTTGTTTTATTTCTCTATATTCTAAATTTGAGTGAAATTATCCAGCATTCCTCTCTCTCCTTATGATTTATAGCTTAGCATAACCCTCCAGATCCAATCATGTTGTCATTTCAATCCATTCATCTGTCCTCATGTGCTTAGGTAATTTCTTTCACTTGGTGCTATATTAGTCTGTGATACATATAGGAGTGCTTATGTTCTTGGAATTAGGGATTTTTGTATTCTCCTGGTAGATACTTAGGCATGGAGTTGCTAGGTCTATGGTAGATCCAACCATAATATTTAACATTTCGAGTGGTCTCCATTCTGTTTTCCACAAGGACTGGACCAGTCTACATTCCCATGAACAGTGCATGAGGGTTCCTTTTTCTCCACATCCTCATGGACACTTTTTTTTTCCATTTTTAAAATTTTAACATTTGTCATTTTTTTTACATTTTTAGACAATATTTGCTTCCGCCCCGCCCCCTCAGATTGAGTCCCCATAGAATCTCCTTCCCCAAGGCACCCATGCACCATCACCAGAGTCCCCTGTGCTCCTCCCTCTATCCTTCTCATCCCTCTCCCTCCTCCTCCCCTGCAGTATGTCTCTGGTTTATAATTGTCTGTTTTTGCTTTGTTGTGTTTTGTAATGTTATTATTATTATTTTTTACACTGATGTCTTATTTGATTCCCCTATATTCCTGTTATAAGTGAAACCATCCAATATTTTTCTTTTTTCATTCTGGCTTATTTCACTGAGCATAATTCCTTCTTAGCTCCATCCGTGTTGTTGTGAATGACATGAGTTTATCATTTTTGATTGCTGAATAATATTCCATTGTGTATATTTACCACATCTTCGTGATCCAGTCATCTATTTTTGGGTATTTGGGTTGTTTATTGCAGCACTATTTACAATAGGTAAAACCTCATTGAATCACATTTCATTGTGATTCAATGAAAATTTCATAATGTTTCTTCTGATGTTTTGGAAAAAAAAAAAACATTGAAACTGAGAGGATTTCTTTTTATCTGTATATTACTTTGGGTGATATGGATATTTTAATAATGTTAATTATTCTGATCCATGAGTAAGGAATATATTTCCATTACTTTGTGCCTCTGTTTCCTTTAATAATTTATTACAGTTTTCAGTGAATAGTTACTTGACCTCCTTTGCTGTGTTTGTTTCTAGGTATTTCTTCTTCTTTTTTTTTTTATAGAGGCATGTTTTATTTATTTTTTTTTATTTGTTTGTTTTGTTTATACATGCACTGGGTAGTCAGTAGCACGGGAGGGTGAGAGAATTCACCAGAGCCAGAGCGGGAAGCAGAGCAGACAGAAGGACCGAAGTACACTGCTGAGGGGAGCAGCGGGAGGCAGGAGAGGTCTGCGCTCCATGTGGGACCCTCCTCCGGTGGCCGGGGAGCAGCCAGGGATCGAACCGGCGCCGCAGAGGCCACGGGCAGCTTTGCAACCCAGCGCTCAACCGCTGTGCCACCGGGGAGGCCCTAGGTATTTCTTTTCTTTAAGACACAGTAGTTTGGGAGCTGGTTCCTTGATTTCTCTCTTTTCCAGTTCATTGTTTGCATATAGAAATGCAACTGACTTCTGCTAATTGACTTTTCTGTCCTACTATTTTACTGTATTGATTTAGTTATCATTTTAATTAGCTAATGAATTCTTTAGAAGTTTCTTTATATATTATTATGCCCACTGCAAATGGTAATGATTTTACTTCTTCTTTCCCAATTTCGATTCTTTTAATGTCTTTATGTTGTATACTTGCTCTAGCTAGGACGTATGATGTTATGTTGAAAATTAATGGGATAGGGGACTCCCTGGTGACACAGAGGTTAAGACACAACCTATGAAGCTATCTGCAGCCACTGTGGCACAAGTTAAATCCCTGGTCATGGAGCTACCCACACGGCACAGCAGACCTCTCCTGACTCACCTGCTGTTCCCCTCAGCAGTGTATTTCAGTCAATCTGCCTCTTCTGTTCCCCACTCTGTCTCTGGTGAATCCTTTTACCACCTGCACCTCTGGCCTGTACCCCAGTTCTTGTATGCATAAATAAATAACTCTTTAAAAATATAGCAGGATAAATGGTCATTCTTTTCTTAAACCTAATGTTAGAGGAAAACTTTCAATTTTTCATCATTGAGAATGGTGTTAGCTTTGAGTGTCACATGTTGCCTTTGTTACATTGAGGTGCATTTCATTTTTTTAAGATTTATTGTATTTATTTATTCATATAAGAGCTGGGGTATAGACCAGAGGCATGGGGGTGAAAGGATCCACCAGAGGCAGGTGTATTGACTTAAATATACTGCTGAGGGGAGCAGGGGGTGAGACAGGAGAGGTCTGCTGCTCCATGTGGGTCACCTCCCTGGCCGGGAATAGAACTCATGCTGCAGTGGCTGTTGATAGCTTCACAGCATTGAGACTTAACCCCTTGCACCACCAGGGAGGCCCACATTGAGGTACATTTCTTTATACCCCTATTTTTTTCATAAGTGCATATTGAAACTTCTCAAATGTGTCATGGAATCTATTACCATTAATCTATCACCATTATGTGAATTTTATGTTTTATTAGTTTATATGGTGAATTACACTGATTAAATTGTGTATGTTGAACCATCCATGGGTCCCAGGAAGGAATTTCATTTGTTTTGATGGAAGATCCTTTCAATGTATTGTTGAATAAGTTTTGTCTTAAAATAGCTGTTTACTATCATACTGCAGAGATGCTTACCTTCTCTGTATGGCATGATGATTATTTTTATTTTTTCAAAAAGATTTATTTATTTATTTATACAAGCACTGGGTACACTCAGAAGCGCGGGAGGGTGAGAGAATTCACCAGAGCCAGAGTGGGGAGCAGAACTGGCAGACTGACAAAGTACGTTGCTGAGGGGAGCAGTGGGCGTGGCAGGAGAGGTCTGCATGCCATGTGGGACCCTCGCCAGTGGCCGGGGATCGAACAGGCGCTGCACAGGCTGAGGACAGCTTTGCAGCCCAGTGCTCAACTGCTGTGCCACTGGGGAGGCCCTAATATATAGTTATTTTTTCAAAAATCCACTTTTTGATTTTCTATTCATGGACCTCCCAAATACAATTATTTATTTGCACTTGTTATGTTTAGTGAGAGTATCTATACACATATATGCATGTGCACACATATATATTAATTAACTATATACCTGAAGATCAACTAATTATACACACATATGTGTGTATATATATATATATATATATATATATATATACACACACACACACACAGTTGCCCCTATATAAACATCTAATGTGTATTGTGTTCATTTTATGGTGTGAGATTTAATAGAAAATGTAGTGGGTTCATTTTTGCATTTTTCATGTTCTTGTTCAACTTACCTATGGTGAGCATATACTGATTTTTAGGAGAGACTTTAAAAAATGCATATCCAAATGACAGAAATTAAAAATGTTCATTTAGCAAGTAGAGTAATATATACACAGAATTGTTCTGAAGTGGTTTATATGATCACTCACTTTTATGGCACTGTAATTATCTGAAAGACAACTATGGTTTTTTAGGTCATGAAGTGGTGAGCTGCTTCTCATTTACAAATAAACAGTTAATGGGGTCTCCCCTGTGGCACAGCAGTGGAGCGTTGGGTTGCGAAGCTGCCCACAGCCTCTGCAGCACTGTTTCGATCCCCGGCTGCTCCCCGGCCACCAGAGGAGGGTCCCACATGGCGCGCAGACCTCTCCTGCCGCCCGCTGCTCCCCTCTGCAGTGTACTTCGGTCCTTCTGCCTGCTCTGCTCCCGGCTCTGGCTCTGGTGAATTCTCTCACCCTCCCGCGCTTCTGACTGTACCCAGTGCTTGTATAAATAAATAAATAAATCTTAAAAAAAAAAAAAAGAAAGAAAATAGCAACGTGTGCAAGGTTTTCTTATAAAACAACAACAACAACAAAAACAAATAAACGGTTAATGATACCCTGTCAGCTAAGTCCTCCCAAAGTAGATTCAGCTCATAATGGGCCATTGTAAAGACAGCAAAATTGACTTGTTTTCAAAAATTGTAACAATTATTTTTAAGTATTTTGTCAAAAAGCATTTTTCATTAGTCATAAGGGTCTTTTATTTTATTTATTTATTTATTTATTTATTTATTTATTTATGATTTATTTATACATACAAGCACTGGGTACAGTCAGAAGCACGGGAGGGTGAGAGAATTCACCAGAGCCAGAGCGGGGAGCAGAGCAGGCAGAAGGACCGAGGTACACTGCTGGGGGGAGCAGCGGGCGGCAGGGGAGGTCTGAGCGCCATGTGGGACCCTCCTCTGGTGACCGGGGAGCAGCCGGGGATCGAACCGGCGCTGCAGAGGCTGCGGGCAGCCTCGAAACCCAGCGCTCAACCGCTGTGCCACCGGGGAGGCCCCATAAGGGCCTTTTAGATGTCATAATTATTGATGAACAGAAGAGAGGATATCCCAAGAGATCAGCACCCATGGCACACAACTCACAGTGCTTCTTACACTCATTGCAGATGAGTTCTCAGTATATCATTATATGCCTGTGTGTCACTGACAAATCAAACCCAAGTAATGAAAACATAGATGTAGTAAAAAGTACTGTTTTTATTTTTCAGTATGCTTCTTTAAAAAAAAGGTACACTTAATTAGTAGTACATTAATGAACTTAAAGAACGAAGTGACAAGTTTTTGTCACAGATATTAATTTACATTTTACAAACATCCACCAAAACAATTAAAAACAACATAAATATATTACATTTCATATTTCTGGTATTTTCATTTCATTTTAATAAGTATAAAATATATAACATATATAATGTTTTATTTTTCTTCAAAAGCAACTTCAAATGTGCAAATAAGTAAATTATGTTTTTAAAGTATTAAGGAATAAGACTAAATCATAAACAGAAATTTTAGAGGTATGAATAAAGCAATTCCTTAAGGAGAGTTCATGAGTACAGCAATATTAAAGTGTAGCAAAATGTTATTAATACTGGAACATCTACACTTACCTTAAAAAGTTAAGCACAAGATTGTTCTTGTGCTTTTAAAGCTTCTTCTCACTGCTGATTCCTAGCAGTAATTTTAAATAATTGTTAGGATTATTACTTCCCCATGATAATAAATCAAGCATCTTTCAAATTAAGCATTCAATGTAGATGATGTTTATGAACAAGTTTTGTTGTAAATGAGGGAAATGTTTATCTATAATCAAATGCACCCAAAGGAAAATTCCTCTGCTTACGTTGTTAATGCAGGTTTGACATTTATTTTATTTTAAAATAATAACTTTTCTTCCTGTTAAATGACAGTTTTCGAACAAAGACTTTAAAACTTTAAGTTAGTACATGCCTGAAAAATGGACTACAAATGAATAGCTGATTATTCTCCCTTAAAAATAGTGTTGGATGGTAAATGTTGGGGTATATATTATACTTACATTATCTAAATATGTAATTCTTCTTGCAATATAACAAATTAAAAATACCCCACTTTAATATACTTCAGCTTAAATAACTGTTATTTTTATCAGGCAAAATACATTATTATAGTAATTAGCAATATTTCAAATGACATTTGAACTTCTTTTCTGACCTAAGTACCTATAATATAACATTCCCTTTGAACTTTCACTATGTACACTCTAATGTATACATACATATACCAAGGCACTGGAGAGGTTAACACATAATTAAGCATTTTATTGTTAAAATGTTCTCTAGTACAAACTAGGATTTCATTATAAATCTCATGCATCTAAACCTAAATTACATGAGAAATAGAGATTCATCTGAGTACTTTTGTTCATTTCTAAACTTTCTCATTCAAATAGTCCAAATTATAGCAAATAATAGAGGCTTATCATTATACTGTAAAATAATATGTAAATACAATTTTCTAAATGGAGAAAATCAGAATAATATTTTTCTAATATGTGACTGCTGCACTAATCATATTAATTAGGCCTTTTCATCAATAGTATCAAAAATAATAATTGTGTCATAAATTTTAATTCAAGGTAAAAGTTATAATGTAAATTTAAAATATACTAAGTATATGTATTTGAAATATAGTCCTCTAATATAATTTGTGGTAAGCATTTTGTTATATATATACATATAAGTATATATGTGTGTATGTGTTGTAAAAGGAGATATATACCCATATTTTTTCTTTCATCAAACACATGAGCACAGGCTTGAAGATTGTTATAACAAAAATATTTAATTAAATTGACTTTCTGTATTTTTAAAATGAACCTTTAAACAAAATTTTAATGATCATTTCATTATAAACGATTATATTGCACTTATATAAAGTGTTAAAACTCTTTGTTTTTGATTAATTAATCCATTTCATATTGTCTGTAGACCAGACTCTCACACTATGGACATATAAATGTGGGGTACATTTAACTAGAGATCTAACTCTAAGTAGAAGCAGAGTTTCTGTAATGAACTGGTAACTAATGTTTAAAATCCCAGGATATGGGCCTCTCCTGGTGGCAGAGCGGTTGAGCGCTGGGCTGTGGAGCTGCCCGCAGCCTCTGCAACGCCAATTCGTTCCCCGGCCACCGGCGAAGGTCCCACATGGTGCGAAGACCTCTCCTGCCTCCCACTGCTCCCCTTGGCAGTGGATTTTGTCAGTCTGCCTGTTCTGTTCCCCAATCTGGCTCTAGTGGGTTCTCTCACCCTCCGGCGCTTCTGACTGTGCCCAGTGCTTGTATAAATAAATAAATAAATCTTTAAAAAAAAAAAATCCCAGGATAGTTGCTTCCCTCTACTCTTTCTACGAAAGTTCACAAGTGACATGTTGGCCAGCTTTTGTTGGGTTTCTAATTTTAGAACGACTGTTGTGTTGTTGTTGTTGTTTTTTTTAATCAATATATAGTAAGCAAGAATTTAAGTGTTACCTTAAATGTAGACATATATTCAGTTTTGTGGCAAAAAATATTAAAACTGTATACTGTTCAATTTGCCAAGAATAAGGTATTCTAAATTGAATTTATAACTTGCTCAGAACAATTTTGAACCATCATTTTTTTCTTTTTAATTTAATGTGTTTAAGAATTAATCAGATGCCACGTGGATATTTATATAATTTATAATGATTCTAGCAATAGTTTGACATCATTTAAAAAAAGTAATTGTCAATTGTCTCTTCTCCATATAATTTAATTTACTTATCTATTGTCTATTTTTTCTTATTTTTTAAAAAAGAAATCAAACCTTCTGATTATATATTTGGTCATCTTTACAAGGAAATAGCCAATGTTTAATTATGCTGAGAATATGTGTTAACAAGAAAGTTATAATTTTGAGAGGCAATTGATCATTTAAAAGCACATCTCAAGAAAGCTATGGTGAAGAACAGAGAAAACTTTCCAGATTATACAAATAGTTATGGAATTAATAAGACCTGGGAGTTCGTGACATCTCAGATATTTTCAAATTTCCAGCCTATTCATATTTATATTCTTAAGACAACAAAATAACCCCATTGGTTTGGCATTATGTAATAATTTTTATGATATTATAAAGAAGAAATATTAAGTTTTATTTTCTTACCTTATTTTTTCATAAAATATTAGTAAAATTAATTTTATTTACTTACATAAATAATACATTTGAGACTGCTTTTGAAGGACATTTCAGTCCATGATTAACTAGCAAAGTTAAGATTACAAACAATTGTTTCTCATATCATATTTTATATTATTTTCTCTACAAAATGTTTTGTGATCACTGAAAATTTCTGAAACTTTAATTTGACAATAAATTCCATTAGGTAAAATATAAATCTACTTAAATAAATGGAGAAAAACAGGTCCATGGATGTTTCTATCCTTACAATTAAATTAACACAATTTGGCTTATTTGGTTGACACTGACAGGTAGTAAAGCATTTAGTATCAGTGACTCAAGGGAGAAATAGTCCCTTTCACATTGTGTCTCAATGCAACTATCGTTTTGCAGGTCTTAGGAATATTTCACAACAAGATAAACAAAATTGAAGACCCAGCATTGAATTTTGGAATGAGTATACAAGGAGAAATATACATCAGCAAATTAAAGTGCCTTCTTCTTTGATGAGATATTTTTGCATGCCATATGTTTATTTATCTCCTTTATGTCACTCATATTACATGATAGATCACTAGTTCATGATCTGGCCCAGCAAGTGTTTTTTCATACAAAATAATCTAAAATACAGAAATAAACATTTAACTGGCATTTTTATTTATAGGTAGATTACAATTTTTATATTATTTACATACATTGAGTCTTCTTTTTGATAAAAGCACTGTACCAGTCAGTACAAATTAACTGAGTGACAACAAGCTGTTCTATTCATTGAGGATGATTCACAGATGTCATTTAGGATTCACAGATGTCTTCCAGAGTAGAAATGCTTTTGAGATCCGTATGACCTTTTTTTCTACGGAAACTTCAATTTCATTCTATGTTGACTTGGTGATATCATGATTTCTCTAAGGTCTAAAATGATGAATGTATTTATATTGTTTATATAGTTATAGGAAATGACAGCACAAAGCTCAGTATGTCAAGTTGTATACTTTGCTTTGCTTGTAGAAGCAGAGCTGGCAGCAGCAGAAGCTGTAGTCTGATTGCCTAAAAAGAGAGGGTCCAAACAAGCTACTTTGGCAGCAAAGAATGAATGAATGCAGTGAAGAACAGCAAATAAATTTGAAAATTCCAGTTCCTGGAATTGAGAAGGGAAAAAATAATGAGTCAGATAAAATAAAAATCAACTTCTTAAAAAACTTGATATCTGGACAACTAGATAATTTTCAAGTGCAATAAACAACTCTGATCAATTATATTCAATGCATGGAAACTACAGAAGTTTTTGTTTGATATATACATTCCATATGCATTACAGATTTTCTTCAAATAATGGTTGTCTAAGGGCTAGAAGAACTAAGCATTCTTACTATTCCTGAAACTAATTTCAACATTGATAAAAATTGCATGGACATACATTTGGTCAGATTAACATGAGAGCACTGCAGAAAGTATTTTTAATCTTTTTGTACATATTGAAAAAATAAATTTGAATGAGAATTATTAAAATATATTTCAGTACTTCAAGAATACATATTGTTTGCCATAGGAAGCTGAATATTAAATACTAAAAGCAAGGGTGATAGATGCTTATGACAGTAAGAGCCAACTATTCAATTAAAAATAATTATTGTACTGATTTGACAATTTTAATACATTTTATTTTTTATTATTATTTTTTTAGAGTTATTTGTTTGTTTGTTTTTTTGTTTGTTTATACAAGCACTGGGTACAGTCAGAAGTGCGGGAGGGTAAGAGAATTCACCAGAGCCAGAGCGGGGAGCAGAACAGGCAGAAGGACCGAAGTATACTGCTGAGGGGAGCAGCTGGCAGCAGGAGAGGTCTGTGCGCCATGCGGGACCCTCCTCTGGTGGCCGGGGAGCAGCCGGGGATCGAACAGGCGCCGCAGAGGCTGCGGGCAGCTTTGCAACCCAGCATTCAACCGCTGCGCCAAAGGGGAGGCCCAATTTTAATACATTTTAAATGCTGTACGTTGCTACTTAAAATTGTTGTTTTTTTTTTTTTTTTGGTCATTCACACATGCCTCCCTGGTGACGCAAGGGATTAAGCACAGCACTATGAAGCTATCTGCAGCCTCTGCATCACGAGTTCAGTCCCCAGCCGTCCAGGGAGCAACTAACATGGTACAGCAGATCTCTCCTGTCTTGCCCGCTACTCCCTTCAGCAGTGTATTTCAGTCAATCTGCCTGTTTTGCTCCCCAATCTGTCTCCGGTGAATCCTTTCACCACCCACACCTCTGGCCTGTACTCTAGTTCTTATATGCATAAATAAATAAATCTTAAAAAAAATTTAAAAAATCCACAGCTCACTAATTGCTTGAATTTTCAGAAATATTTCCCATTTTGGATATATAATGAAATTTGTAACCTATGTATCAGCAGTGACCAAGTGATAAATATTTCAATGAAAATAGAAAATTTTCTTTCAAAACACAAATGCGGTCTGACTAGCTGCAAATTCATAAGGAATGTGATAGAGCAATACACAGGCACAGATTTTTTTCTTGTTTATTTTTTTTTCATTGAGTTAACACTGATTTTTCAATACTGTATATGACTTAGGGGAATAGTCCACACCTCAGATGTGTATAACCACACCCACCACCAAAGCTCCCACACCATTTACATAGATCATTTGACCCTTTTCTCCTTTGTCCTTACCCCTATCTTCCCTCATCTGGTATCATCAACTCTGCAGTCATATATATAGGGTTTGCTTTTGGTTCAGTTTTGTCAGTTCCTTTGTATGACTTCTCCACATTCCACAAAGTTCTTTAAAAATCAATAAAATAAGTGAGATTGTCTCAATAATTCCCTTCAGAGTTTCAGTTCTCATAATTTGTTTGCTATGGCAAGTGTAGACTTAATTTGTAGGATATCAAATTACATATTTAAATATTCTAATTACCCAAAATAATTCTATTTAAGACATTTTAGTTAATCTATAATAATCATTTCAAAATATTTACTTTAATAATCTACTTCAGTGTCACTATGGTGTTATTGGTTATCTAGTAGGTATCCTTTTCTTTTAATTTCCTAAAAGTTCTCCATTCACTCTGTATTTTTTGTTTGTTTGTTTTTTGTTCAGCTAGCTCATTTCACATGCAATTTAGAATACTTCTGTGTCAAAACATATCAAATCCACCAGATATGAGAAAGGTGGAGCAGTTTTGGAAAACAAAATATGCGATGTGTTATTAAAAAAAAAAACACATACAATTTACTTTGGGTAAATTCAGGAATACTGTTGAATGTTAGAAGGGAAAAAACATTCAGCAACTTTATTAAAAAGTAATTTTAGTATATTTTGATCAATGTGGAGATTGCATTTTGGTTAACAAAAAACGAATATCTATAGATTCGTAACATTTTGGAGACATTTATATTTTCATTTTCAGCCATACACTGTCAGTTGTATGTAATTTATTTTATTTAGACTGGCACTTTAAAATTTGTATATCTTTTTGCAGGGGAGTTCATGCTGGGCAGGGTAATTATAAGAGAAAGCTGGTGGCATAGATTTGTCATTTGTGCCTTGATATTAATGTCAATTCTGCTTCAATAATCATCTTTGATAATCATATTCACTCCTATAGTGTCAATAATCACTTCTATATAAACTGATGTGTTTCCCCAGTCTTTTTAAATGACATTTTAATCTATATATTGAACATCAACAGGTGGCTTACAGCAAATTATTTATTATGTTCTTGTCATAAAGGAGATGGAGACTTCAGAATCTGTGAATTTCACTAAATAAAAGTTATCTTCAAAATGAAATCATTCATTTACTCAATGAATATTTAGTGAGTATTTACTATGCACTAATGTTTTGGTGAAAGGACATAGTAGTGAAAAAAAACAGATCAGAAAAAGTCCCGATGGAGTTTCCTTTCTCAAGGCAAGAAGCAAAACATTTGGGCATTAAAAAAGGAACAATCAAAACTAATCCAAAAACAAATCAGGGAAATGTGGCTGCAGAATTGACTAAAAAGGTCAGGGTGTGGGTGGAGAGCAAAGGGGGGATGGAGCCAAGTGGGCTACAGAAATGAGGGGTCCTTTGGTGGTGGGTGTGGTAATAATAACATTAATTTAAAGAAATGTGAATCTATTCCCTAAATCATATACAGTGGTGTAATCCAATTAAAAAAAAAAGGGATGAAGAAATTAAATATAATATTTCAAATTATGATGATTAATATCATCAAGAAAATAAAATAGAAAAGAGACCACAGAATGTGGGATAGTGGGGGCAGAAAAATTCATTTTTCCTTAAGGGAGAATTCTAAGGGAACAAAGGAATAAACTATTTGATGTCTGTGTGAGAAACATTCCAGGTCGAAGTTCATTTCAAGATCCTGGGGAAATACATTCTAGAACCATTTGAGGAAATGCAAGGGTCACCTGTGCCTGGAATGGACTGAATGAAGGAATGATTCAGAGGAAATGAAGTAAAAGAAATATAAGGAGATCAGATCTGGCAGTGCCATGTTGGTCCTTTATGAATTTTGCTGAGTGGCATGAAAAATCTCTGAAGATTTTTGAGCAAAGAAATAGCACGAGCTGACATAAATATTAAATGGGAATTCTGGATATATTGTTGAGAAGAAATTATTTGGTATGATATTGAAATAAGGGGATGAGTTATAAAGTTTTTAAATAAGGAGTAGAGTGGGATTTCAAAGTAAATTTTAGTCAAAGATGATACCAAGGTTGAACAACTACAAGGAGAGAGTTGCATTTACTGAAATGGAAGAACACTGGGGAGAACAATTTAGGCAAACCATCAAGATTTTGTTTTAGATATGTTACATTTTAGAGCATATTGGACAGACAAGTGGTAAGTATATGGCTCTATACATTATTACAGATTTAAGGAAAGAGTCAGAGTTGTACATAAAAATGTAGGATGTCAGCATATAAATGATTGGTAAAGCTGTTGTCGGAATGAGAAGATCAAAGTGTGGAGGGTATGCAGAGAAATTTAACTCAGCCCTGGGATCTTACGGTATGGAAATGTTAAGGAAGAACCAGTTAACAGTTTTTTCCAGGGAAGTGAGGAAGAAAGAGCTTGTCAGGTGACCCCTGGAAATTGATCACTGGATGTAACCACGTGGAGGTCATTTTTGTGTGTGACAAAAGATTGTGCAGATAAGTGGTAACAAAAGACTAATATGAATGGATTTGTGAGTGAATGGGTTGAAAGAAATAAAAGGCTGAGTATGAATGATAACACTTTAGAGGGGCTCACCCTATTCTAAAATTAACAGAGAAATAAAATGTATCCATAGGTGAAACCAAGAATGTATTTTAGCATTTAAGTTTTGAAGATGGGTAGACATGGATATAGAACTCACATAAGATCACTGGGGTAGGGACATTCCTGATGGCAAAAGGGGTTAAGAGCAGCACTGTGAAGCTATCTGCGGCCTCTGCAGCACAAGTTGATCCCGGCTGGCCAGGGAGCTACACACATGGTGCAGCCGACTTCTCCTGTCTCGCCCGCTGCTCCCCTCAGCAGTGTGTTTCAGTCAGTCTGCCTGTTCTGTTCCCCACTCTGTCTCTGGTGAATCCTATCACCCCATGCCTCTGGCCTGTTCCCCAGTTCTTGCATGCATAAATAAATAAATCTTAAAAAAAAGACCACTGGGGAAGAGGAATGATGGAAAAAAAAAATGCATACTGAGAAGAAAAGTGTGAAACTAGTGAAAATACATGTTGGACTGTATGGTGTCATGGACATTTCCCCCACAGCAGAAGAAGAAAAAATCAGAGTAAAATGACACAATTCAAGGTATATGGACAGAATTGGTAGTATGTTACTCTGCCTAAATCTGTTTTGTTTGTTTGTATTTAAGTTATTATATCTGTCAACTGACATATATAATAAGGTAACATGTATTAAAATTTGAACCAAATAAAGAACTCCTAAGTATGGGGCCTCCCTGGTGGCACAAGGGGTTAAGCACCACATTGTGAAGCAGTCCACAGCCTCTATAGCACAAGTTTGATACCCGGCTGACCAGGGAGCAAGCCATATGGCAAAGCAGACTTCTCCTGTAGTGCTTGCTGCTCCCCTCAGCAGTGTATTTCGTCACTCTGCCTGTTCTGTTCCCTACTTTCTGTGGTGGAAACCACATCTCACCACCCCACATCTCTGGCCTGTACCCCAGCTCTTGCATGCATAAATAAATAAATCTTAAGAAAAAAGAATTACCAAGTAATAGCTAGGTACCATTTTGCTAGAACATCTGGAATTTATTATCCTCCTTTTGCTGACTGCTCAGAAACTTTTCCTGACTCTGAAGCTATTATATAAAATCTAGAGTATCATTTAATTATCCTCAATGATAAATAGCAATCTACATTTTCATATCTGTTTCCCATACCACACGATCATACTTCATTAACTTGATGAATTATGAAAAACATACCAAGTTTTCTAAATGTGAAAACAGAATAATTCATTTGAAACTAAGAAAAATATAATTTATTAATTCTTTCACTAATAACATCATTATATTTTATTTTGGCTCTTGATCACAGAAGTTCCCTCTTTGCATGAGAAGGTTCTGTCTCATTTCCACTACGATTCTCATTCAGCCTTCAAGAAATAATTCAGTAACATTATTGTCCATAATATCACAGACTTCCTGGGGTGAGCAGGGGACTCTCCAATGTGATTAATAAAATTCTCTTTATTCCATATGTCATTATTCACAACTGATGACTGTTCAGATCAGATAAATTTACCTATATCATTAGTATAAATGTCAATATTTCCCTAGCTTGACACCCAATTTATGTATAATTCACTTTTTCCCCATAAAGACCTTATGCTGACAGAACTTATATATTATAAAATTTACCTGTTCAGAGTATACATTTCAGTGCATCCACAGAGTTGTATAACCATAACTCTATTAAATTGCAAATACTGTATACTCCAAAAGGAAAGCTCATACCTGTTACAAATCACTCCCTGTTTTCCCCCCTCTCTCTAGGTCCTGGCAGCAATTAGTCTCATTCAGCTTCTATGGGTTTGCCTATTCTGGACACTTTATGTAAGTGATTGATCTTTGGCTATTGTTTGCATTAATTTAATATTTTCAAAGTTTATCCATTTGTAACATATATTGATATTCATTTCTCTTTATTGATGTCTGGATATAATCAATTTCCTTTATCAATCAATTGTTGAAAATTTTGGATTGTTTTCACTATAAATAGTGTTGCTATATACATAAATGTATAAGTATTTGTGTGTGTGTGTATGGCACACATGTGTTCTCATTCCTCTTGCACATAGGTAGGAGTGAAATTGTTGGGTCATCACCTACGTGGCACATTTTGAGGAAGTGTTAAACTGCTTTCCAAAAGAAATACCTTTAAATATTTTACATTCTCAATAATGAAGTTTAAGAACTCCAAGGCTTTTATATCATTTCCAATCTGTGTTACTATGTGAGTGACTTTCTGATTACTGGCATCCTATGTGGAGAAAAGCGATATATATTTGTGATTGATTTGAATTTTCATGGCTGATGTTTTGAGCACCATTTCTTATCTTGTTTAACATTTGATATCTTCCTTAGAGAAACATAAACTAAGTTCCTTTACCTTTTAAAATGCAAATCGTTATACATTTTTTCAATTTATAAAAATCCTATATATTTCTTCCACCTATGAGCCCCTTGAAAGACATATGATTTGCAAATTTCATCTCCCACTCTGTAGATTTAATTTTCACTTTCCTTTTGGCATAGCTTTCAGAATAAATATTTTTTGAAATTTTATAAAATCCAATTTATCTATTTTTTTCTTCATCTCTTGGTATTTTGGTGTTGAATCTAGGAATCATTGTCAAGCTCAAAGTTCAAAGATTTACGTCCATGTTTTGTTTTGCTTTTTATCATTTATATCTCACTTTCAGGTTGCTACAGTTAAGTTTTAACTAATTTCCCTCATGGATTAAGAGTTCTATATAAACATATATATAGAAATATTTTTCCCCAGCACAATTTGTTGGAACGACTGATCTCTCTACTTCTATTGCGTTGTAATGCAAGTCAAAAGTTAATTAACTCTAGGGCCTCCCTGGTGGTGCACGGGGTTAAGCACTGCACTATGAAGCAATCTGTAGCCTCCGCAGAGTTCGATCCCCCAGCTGGCCAGAGAGAAACCCACATTGGCGAAGCAGATCTCTCCTGTCTAGCTTGCTGATCCCCTCAGCAGTGTGTTTCAGTCAGTCTGCCTATTCTGTTACCCACTCTCCCTGGTGAATCCTCTCACCCTACACCCCGCATTTCTGGCCTGTACCCCAGCTTTTGGATGCATAAATATGTAAAAAACAAGATAATTAACTGTAAATAAAGAGTTTTACTTTTAGAATTTCAATTTCATTCTATTTATCCATTTGTCAACCTTTATAACATATCACAGTTGTTATTTCTGTAGCTTCTTGGAATATATTTTGAAATATGGAATGATAATTTCTTTCTCTTCATTCTTTTTATCTAGACTGTTTTAACTATTTTGAATCCCTTGTATTTCCATATAAATTTGAAAACAACTCTATTTCTACCAATGAGTTTTTGATATTTTTTTCCAAGCAACTATAAGCCAGAGACACACTACGTGGGGCGGGGGGGAGAAGGAGTATGATCAAAACAAGGGGGGCATATGATTTCCTCTTTGGAGAAGTCCATTTTTAGCACTTTTGCCCATTTTTTGACTGGATTATTTACTTTGTTTTTGTTCAGGCATACGAAAAAATGTTCAGCATCAGTTGTAATCAGGAAATGCCAATCAGAACTACAATGAGATACCATCTTATACTAATGAGGATAGTACATATTAAAAAAAAAACAAAAAACAAAAAAACAAAACAAAACAAAACAAAAAAAAAACATAGCTACAACAAATGTTGGTGAAGATGTGGAGAAAAATGAACTCTCCTGCCCTGCTGGTAGGAGTGAAAACTGGCCCAACCACTATGGAAATCTATGTGGAGATTCTTCACCCTGCTAAAGATGGAGCTACCATAGGATCCAGCAATTTCACTCCTGGGTATTTACCCAAAGGAAACAGAATCATTAATTCAAAAGGGTACCTACACCTCTATGTTTATAGCAGCACTATTTACAAAAGCTAAGCTATGGAAACAACCCAAATCCACCAAAAATAGATGACTGGATCAAGAAGATGTGGTATATATACACAACGGAATATTACTCAGCAATCAAAAAGATAAACCCATGCAATTTGCAGCAACATGGATGGAGCTGGAAGGAATCATGCTCGGCGAAATAAGCCAGAAAGAAAAAGAAAAATACAGGATGGTCTCATTCATAGCAGGAATTTAGAAAACTTAAATAAGGGACCAGGAAAAAGACTAATTTTAATAAAGTAAAAATCAAAATCAACAAGCAACTATAAACCAGGGACCACTATGGTGGAGGGGTGGAGGGGAGGAGGACATAGAGTCAAAATAAGGGGGGTTGGAATTGTATGGGGAATATAACAAAAATGAAAATGCATACAGTGTGCAAAAATGAAAAATTATATAAAATATATAAAATAAAATAAATTGAAAAAAAAGGTGAGGTGGGATTTGTATGGGGATTATAACCAAGATGAAAATGAATACATCGTTCAAAAATGAAAAATTATGTAAAAATATAAATAATAATAATAAATAAAAATAAACAATAAAATGAGTTTTTGATATCTCAATAGTGATTTTATTGAATCTGTAAATTAATTTTGGGATATTCAAATTTTAATAACTTTGCTTCTTCTAAACCATGCACTTTGGATATCTCTCAATTCATTTGTCTTCTTTAGTTTCTTTCAGTGTTTATAGTATAGTTTTCACTGTAGAGATCTTTTATTTTTTCTCTTTAATTCATTATTAAATATTTTATTTTTTTACATTATGGTAAATGAGATTCTTTTTAAACATTTTTATTGAAGTTACATTGGTTTATATTATATAGATTTCAGTTTTACATCATCTGAGTAATATTCCATTGTGTATATGTACCACATCTTCTTGATCCAATCATCTATTTTTGGGCATTTTGGTTATTTCCATAACTTAGCTATTGTAAATAGTGCTGCTATAAACATAGGCAGTTTGCAGCAACATGGATGGAGCTGGAAGGGATCATGCTCAGCAAAATAAGTCAGAAAGAAAAAATAATACCGGATGGTCTCACTCACAGTAGGAATTTAGAAAACCTAAATAAGGGACCTGGAAAAAGACTAATTAATACAAAGTAAAAATCAAAATCATAAAGTAACTATAAACCAGAGACACACTATGGGGGTGGGGGAAGAGGAAGGATTAGACTCAAAATAAGGCGGGTGCAATTGTATGGGGAATATAACCAAAATGAAAATGCATACATTGTGCAAAAATGAAAAATGATGTAAGAATTATATAAAATAAAATATTAAAAACCAAATAAATGGAAGACACTGTAATAATCTAAAAAAAAATCTGAATATACTACATTAGATTCACCATTAGGGCCTCCCCGGTGGCACAGCGGTTGAGCGCTGGGTTGCGAAGCTGCCCGCAGCCTCTGCGGCGCCGGTTCGATCCCCGGCTGCTCCCCGGCCACCGGAGGAGGATCCCACATGGTGCGCAGACCTCTCCTGCCGCCCGCTGCTCCCCTCAGCAGTGTACTTCGGTCCTTCTGCCTGCTCTGCTCCCCGCTCTGGCTCTGGTGAATTCTCTCACCCTCCCGCGCTTCTGACTGTACCCAGTGCATGTATAAACAAAACAAACAAACAAATAAAATAAATAAATAAAACATGCCTCTATAAAAAAAAAAAAAAAATGTAGCCAAAAAAAAAAAAAAAGTTAATTTCCATTCTTCACCATATTTTCATTTTCAATTTGGTCATTGTAGTATACAGAAATACATTGATTTTTTATATTTGGCTGGGTTTGGCATTGTGTTATTTTGCTAAGAACTATTTCATCTATATTCCCAAGGGATAATAGTCAATAGTTTCCTTTATACCTGATCACCTATTTTTAATTTGGCTAACTCTGGCCTCATTCAAAAAAAAATGGAGAATGTTTCCTTTTCCAGTTTTCAGAAGGTTTTGTGAAATACTATCAATAACTGCTCTTTGGTGAAATTCATTAGATAAGCTACCTTGTTCTCTAGATGGCACTGCTTATTATTTACATGGTTTGTTTTTACATCCCTTTAGTTTCAAGTGATAATACACATTTAGCTATAAAATATGGAGAATGATTTTGTGGGGAACTATAATAAACTTATGCCCCTATTGTTTCCAAATATGCCATTAGCCCCTTCATATTGTATGTAAAATGATCATAAAAGATACTGAAAGAAAATATTAACAAGCTATTGTATCCATTACAGTTAAGAGGATGCCAGTGGAAGTATACTAGTGAACTCTAACTTTTTTTTTTTAAGATTTATTTATTTATTTGTACAAGCACTGGGTACACTCAGAAGTGCAGGATGGTGAGAGAATTCACCAGAGCCAGAGCAGGAAACACAACAGGCAGACTGAGGAAGGACACTGCTGAGGGGAGCAGCAGGCACGGCAGGAGAGGTTTGTAGGGCCATGTGGGACCCTTGCTAGCGGCCGGCGATCCAACCGGCACTGCAGAGGCTGTGGGCAGCTTCGCAACCCAGCACACCACCGTTGTACTACCAGGGGAGGCCCTGAACACTAACTCTTAAACTTGTATATCACTAATGAGAAGTCCACTGTTTAACTGTCAACAGAGGTTAAGTGAGGAGTCTGTGTACTACCAACACTTGGTAGAAACAATGTGACACTCTTTAACCTCAATACAGCAATATTAATAGAAACCAGGTAAAATAGAAATTTCAAGCAAAATTTAGAGTCTCAACATAATATCCAAAATATCAAGTTACAATGAAAAAATACACATCATACTAAGAACCAGTTAATGAAAAACACAGAAGTGACACCACTTTTATAATTATCTGAGGATATGTTTACTTTAATCCATTACTATTTTGTTCTTCTGTAGACTGTATGATCTCTGTTGACATGATGAGATTGGCATGTATTGAACCCTCAAGTTATCTAGTTATTTCTTTTTTTTTTTATTTTTTTTTTAATAGAGGCATGTTTTTATTTATTTGTTTGTTTGTTTGTTTATACATGCACTGGGTACAGTCAGAAGTGCGGGAGGGTGAGAGAATTCACCAGAGCCAGAGTGGGGAGCAGAGCAGGCAGAAGGACCGAAGTACACTGCTGAGGGGAGCAGCGGGCGGCAGGAGGGGTCTGCGCACCATGTGGGACCCTCCTCTGGTGGCCGGGGAGCAGCCGGGGATCGAACCGGTGCTGCAGAGGCTGCGGGCAGCTTCGCAACCCAGCGCTCAACCACTGCACCACTGGGGAGGCCCTCTAGTTATTTCTTTACAAAGTTAAATCTGTTAAGTTCTTGTAGGGAATTTTTTATGCCTTTTTTTTTTTTTTTTTTACAATTTTATGTTGCAGAATTTCTTTTAATTTTTTTATTGTTTTTCTGTCCTTAGTGATATTCTCCATATTATGAAGCAGACCATGCTCTCTTTTAATGCTTTAAATATGGCTTTCTTTAGTAATTTGAACATATTTGTAGTAGACAATTAATTCAGAAATATTGTCCAGTAAGTCCAACACCTGTATTTCCTTAAGGAAAATTCCCACTGAGCTAATTTTCCTATATAAATGTCACAATTTCCTGATTCTTTGAGAATTTTTTTTGGTTTAGAATGAACATTTTAAATAATATTCTGGAAATCAGATCTCCCTAGGGTTTGCCATTGTCAGTTTACTGTTGCTCTCCCTCCCATTTTTTAGTGGCCACCCTAGAGTAATTTGTAATTATGTGAATTCTGTATTTCCTGTAAATGTGACAATCTTCTTGTTTTGATTGATCATCAACTAGTGATTTGACAGACATTATTTTTAATGACTTGAAGCTATTAATTTCTTACTTTTACTTGGGGTTTTTGTGTAATTTTTTCCTGCTCCTTCAATAATGGTCCAGAGATTTAAAATATCTCTAAGCTTCTACATCCTTAATACACAGGGTATTAAAATCAGTGAAAGCCAAGACATTAGGGTACCTTTCCTGATTTTCCTAGTTTCTCATTTGACAAAACTGTTTTCACCAATTCAGATAGCTGTAATCTATCTGATAGCTGTAATCTTAAATAATGTTTGCTGATTGTTTTTAGTAAATACCTTGGAATAGGACTTTTCCTAGTAATTAAGGTCTGAATCATGCCAAATAATGGCAATCACAAATAAACTCTTCTAGAGTTCAGATTGGTCAAATAGGTCAAATAACTCCAGTTTTCTGAAAGTGGGCTTTTTGAAGATCTCTAAATACAGTTTCCACACTTCAGTTGTTTTCTGGGCTGCTGATTTTCAGTCAGCAGGTTCTCTAGGGTACTCCTTTTCAATATGATAATGGAGCTCTGGAAATGGGAACAGAGCTAGAACAAGTTAAAATGCTACACAAATCTCTGCTCTTACCAAAATTCCTGATTTTTGGTTTTAAATGAATTCTTTATAAATATTACAAATATCTAGTTAATTTCCAGAGTTCTGAAAAAGTTAGTTCTGATGATTTTGCCTATTTTCTCATTGCATTTTCAGAGAAACAAAATTTCGAAAGACCTTACTGTGTCATTCTGGAAACCAACTTGCATTCACATTTGAGTCCCAAAAAGGCCTTAAGGTATGGTATTAATTTAAAATTGTATGTGTTCAATAAACATCAATTAATTACTTGCAATGTTTATGGACATAGATATGAACTCAACCTATTGTTTCTAGATCCTTCATCTACAATATGGGTACCCAAGAATTACAGTCTGTCTCATTGTAATTTAAATTATTTATTCATTACTTACATCTCTTTCTTGAATTCCATAACAGGTCTTGGTGAATAAAATACAAGCTCATTTAGTTGCTGATTTATACTAAGCTGTTTACATTCAAAATCTCATAAGTACTTATGTCAGCCTTTTAAATTAATTTCAAAAAATAGGGGCCTACCTGGTGGTATAAGGGATTAAGATGAAACCTATGAAGGTATCTGCAGCCACTGTGGCATGAGTTTGATCCCTGGACATGGAGCTACCCACATGGCCCAGCAGGCCTCTCCTGACTCACCCGCTGCTCCCCTCAGCAACGTATTTCAGTAAGTCTGCCGGTTCTGTTCCCCACACGGTATATGGTGAATCTTCTCACCCGTGCACCTCTGGCCTGTACCTCAGTTCTTGCATGCATAAATAAATCATTAAAACAATTAAAAATAAAATACTGATATATTTTATACCATTTTTGTTATTTTCATTTTTTTTAATGTATTTATTCATACATACAAAAACCGGGATGCAGGTCTGACACACGGCGGGGTGAGAGGATTCACCAGAGACAGAGTAGGGAATAGAACAGGCAGACTGAGTGAAATACACTGCTGAGGGGGGCAGTGGGGAGACAGGACAGATCTGCAGCACCATGTGGGATTGTCGCCAGTTGGCCGAGATCAAACCGGTGCTGCAGAGGCTGCTAACAGCTTTACAGTGCTGGCCTCAATTGCCTGCGCCACCAGGGGAGACCCTATACCATTTTTGTAATATTGTTTAGTGAATGTCAACATACCACCTCATGTGTCGATGAGGGGACTTCTGAGGAAGGCAAGACTGTTACAGTTGAGAAGCTCACTTGACCTGGTTAAACTTAAACAATTAATTCTAATATAAATGGAAAAGACTCAACAAAATATGTATAGCTTCAGATCAATTATATATAACAGTTTTCACCATCAAGTAACTATTTTTTCTAGTTGAAATCCTGTTTGCCTTTTCCATTTTCATGTGTTTTCATGCTTAGTATAATTGTGTACCATTTTGATTAATAGTAACTTGTGACTACTCTATTTTTTATCATTGAAAAATTCTTTCAAGTGTACCTTTAGTCTTAACATTCTGACTTTCAAAATACTTTTTACTTACGTCAATTAAATTAAAAAGTAACTGTTTATTTTATAGGTAAACACTGGCAAATAGAAAAATAAATTACATTATACCATGTACATGCTCTGCTTCACAGCAACTTTTTTGGAGGCCATTAACATATGCCTTACCTAAGAAATGGCAATTTAAGTTTCATAGAATATTAAGTTAAAAATATTCTGGATTCTTAATACACATGGGTAAAGTTCAACATCCTTGTGAAGAAACAGAAGACTTAAAATAAATTATATACAAAGAGAATAAAATTCTTAATGAGAAATAAAGATGGTTAGAATCCTCAGTAATTTGCAGGTGGTTAGAAGGTCTTTTAAAGATTGAGGCAGGGGCCTCTCTGGTGGTGCAAGGGGTTAAGCACCACGCTATGAAGCGATCTGCAGCCTTTGCAGCACGAGTTCGATCCCCGGCCAGCCAGGAAGTAACCCACATGGCACAGCAGCCCTCTCCTGTCTTGCCCACTGCTCCCCTCAGCAGTGTATTTCAGTCAGTCTGCCTGTTCTGTTCCCCACTCTGTCTCTGGTGAATCCTCTCACCCTCCGCATCTCTGGCCTGTACCCCAGCTCTTGTATGCATAAATAAATAAATCTTCAAAAAATAAATGTTGAGGCACATACAGTCTGCATATCTTCTTGAGCACATGCTTTTCCCTAACTGAATCAATTGTTTGAAATAGCAGTATGTAAATTACACACATTCTTGCATGTGTGCACACGTGCTTGCATATGAAGTTGACTTCGATTTTCCCCTTAATTTCTGCTGATTTAATTTATTTTACAGTATGAAGCACTACTAAACAATGATTGATGCAGAACCTGCATTTATTATGTAGGTGTCTCTGCACTGCACTGTCCTTTTTTAATTTCTCCATAATCTAAACAGTGATGCCTCACACGATTTGTAATGAGAGGACAAGGATCTTGGAGTTTAGGAATGTTCATGTCAGATGCCAAAAAGAGTCAGAAATTCTGGAAAGATTGATAAACAAGAAGATGATACTTCATTTCTGATACAGGTATAGGGCCTTAATCCAAATGCCCCTTTCTGTAAAGGTTAAACTTCCCATTTATAAAACCTGAAGAATTAAACAGGAGGTCACTTGGATTACCAGTTATCCTCTTCCAAAATGCAAACTTCAATATATAATGAATTATTTAGTGCAGATCTTTTGCAGACACTATTGAGCATTTAAAATTTTCCATCAATTGTGTTATATATTCAATCCTTATGTTCAAATCAAAGAACATTTTGCCCCTACAGCAATTATTTTAGGTAGAATTTATATCCATAATTTTAATGATAAAATGAAAATTTATGAAGATTAGGTAGAAAGTGGCATGATTGGAATTTTTTTTTTTTATAGAGCCATGTTTTATTTATTTATTTATTTATTTTATTTTTTGTTTTATTTATACAAGCACTGGGTACAGTCAGAAGCGTGGGAGGGTAAGAGAATTCACCAGAGCCAGAGCAGGGAGCAGAGCAGGCAGAAGGACCGAAGTACACTGCTGAGGGGAGCAGCGGGTGGCAGGAGAGTTCTGCGTGCCATGTGGGACCCCTCTCTGGTGGCCAGGGAGCAGCCGGGGATCGAACCGGCGTCGCAGAGTCCGCGGGCAGCTTGGCAACCCAGCGCTCAACCTGCGCCACCGGGGAGGCTCATGATTGGTATTTTTGATTTGAGTTTTACTATATTGTAATAAATGTGGAAAGGTCTCACAAAAGCAGAAATTCTCTGAGAATGTGAATATTAAGGGCAGAGAAAGGTTTTAGGAAGAACTCTCCAATGAACAACTGTATTTAAAAAATGTTTCCAGGGCCTCCCCGGTGGCATAGTGGTTGAGCGATGGGTTGTGAAGCTGCCCGCAGACTCTGCAGCGCTGGTTCGATCCCAGGCTGGTCCCCGGCCACCGGATGAAGGTCCCGCATGGTGCGCAGACCTCTCCTGCTGCCCACTGCTCCCCTCAGCAGTGTATGTCGGTCCTTTACCCTGCTCTGCTGGTGAATTCTCTCACTCTCCTGCGCTTCTGACAGTACCCAGTGCTTGTATACATAAATAAATAAATAAATAAATAAATAAATAAATAAATAAATAAATAAGTCCACTGGACAAGCATTGATTATTATAAATAAATAAATAAGTAAATAAATAAATAATGTTTCCATACTCTGCACTGTTGCACTAGATTCAAAAAGTAATTTCCTTTTTCCTTCCCTGTTGTACTGTACAGAAGAACTACCTAGCTCCTAGATCTCTAAGTAGTTTAGGTTGAGTAGGCTGTGTACATTAGATTAGAGAATACTTTAATAAGTTTTCCATAAAAGGAATTGCCATGAATTTAAATGAATAAAGCTACAACAATGTTTTTAGAAGACATCATGTTTTGAAGCAGATTGGACAGATTATATTAATTTATAATTAAAATACATAGATATATTAGAGCAATAATAATATTTTCTTTCACACATGAACTTTAATTAAAAACAACTATAAGGACATATTAGTAATCCTTGTACTTCTAATAGCAATAAACTTAACTTTTTAATAAATTATCAAATGGCAGCAATAGTGCTCATGATTTCAGTTGGGAACCATTTCCCTGTTCTACATGGAAAGTTCTGAGAAACACAATAAGGCTTTAGAAAATAGATCCAAAATTTTAAGACTTTCTGAGTAATGAAATGAAAAATTATGAGTTTCTGCTTTCAGAGTAAAGTGTAACCAGTATTAGTGTTATGGCACTCTTCTGATATAGCCATGAAATAACAATAAAAATCCAAAAAAAAATAAAAATAATTCCCTCAATCCCATGTAAAGCTACACAATTTTCTTCAGTTTTCTGAGACTTTTTCACAAACAAAAAGTTAAAAACTGTATAGGACTTTTAAACTTGTAATATATTCTGGAATTCAAGCAATGCTGTCCTGCAAATAGCCCATATTTGCTGCCAAATAAGCCTTAGGTAGAATATGTTTGCCTTGTGACTAGGAATGCACACATGCATTATTAAATGAAGACATATTTTATTTCATATCATCTTATTATTATGTCTGACAAGATTTAAAAAAATAATTTTTTTTTCAAAAGGAAGGGAACATTGTAGAAGCTCACTATTTTGTCTGACCTATCTTTAAAATACTGGCCCAGCTTTTCTTTTTTAAATTGTATTTTTTTAGATTAATTTATATATGCATACAAGTACTGGAGTTCAGGCCAGAGGAACAGGGGATGAGAGGGTTCACCAGAGACAGAGTGGAGAACAGAACATGTGGATTGACTGAAATATACTGCTGAGGGAGTAGCAGTGAGGTAGGAGAGGTCTGCTGTGCCATGTGGGTTAGCTCCCTGGTCAGGAACAGAACCTGTGCTTCAGTGACTGCAAATAGCTTCATAGTATTAAGACTTAACCCCATCTGCCACCAGGGAGGCCCTTCTTTTTTTTGAAGTACCCGTATCCTGGTATCATGTATAAAATTATACATGACTTAAAGTATATGATTTGATGTTCTGAGAATGAGTACTACTATCAAGAAAATTAACATCTATCATGTGTATATAGTTTCCATTGTATAGGGAGGGGAAGAATCACATTTCCTTTTTTTTTTTTTTTTGCCTTATTCTTTCATTTTTAGATTTTTGTTTTGTTGGGTAACATTGGTTTACCACACTGTATATGAGTTCAGAGTTATAGGATCACACCATTGCAGATGTATGTTACACAACACAGTCACTGCCAAGTCACCCATAGTCCTCCACCATATTCTATTGGCAGTCTCCCCAATTGGTCCTCATCACTTCCCCTTAACACAGCACCATTGGAAATCACAATTATAGAGTCCAATTTCTATGGTTTGTTTTTGCTATATTCCTATTAAGTGAACCATCTTGCATTTGTCTCTTTACTACTGACTTAAATTGCTTATCAGAATCCCCTCTAGGTCTATCCATATTATGGCAAATGGAAAGAATTCTTATTTATTATAAAGCTGAAATGTATTTAATTGTGTATATTTATTACTTATTAAACCACTCATTTATTCTTGGGCATATCTGGGATACTGCAAATAATGAACATAGGAGAATTCTCTGGAATTAGTGTTTTTGCAATCTTTAAGTAGATGCTAGGTTTGGAATTGATGGAGCATATGGTAGATCTCATATATATATATATGTCTAATATATATATCTAATATATCTTATATATACATATATATTATAGAAGTGCCATTGTTTTACATATTTGTTAATTTTTTGACAGTATAGAATTTCTCCCCTCAGGTGTCATCACCATCAAAGTGCTCATAGTCCTCCATCATAGTCCATTGTTTTCCCCTTCCCTGCTCTCACCATCACTGGTCTCCTTCCCCCATCCCCTCCCCTCTTGGATTCCTCAGATCTATGGTCATTTTTTTAAAAATATTCCTTTATTGTAAGATTTGTATTTATTTTGTGTACAAGAACTGGGCTGTAGGCCAGAGGTGCGGGGTGTGAGAGGATTCACCAGAGATAGAGTGGGGCGCAGAACAGGGAGATCTACTTAAATTCACCGCTGAGGGAAACAGTGGGTGAGACAGGAGAGGTCTGCTGCACCATGTGGTTAGATTATTTACGAATAGTAGTGCTTACTCTGAACCTGTATTGCTCTATACTTCCCTTTTAGTATTGCTTTTGCTGTGTCTCATACATTCTGGTATGTAAGTTCCACATTCTCATTTTTATCCAGGTATTTTTTAAATTTCTATTTTGATTTCATTATTTAATAGTAATTCAACATTGTTTTTTAGTCTCCAAATATTAGATGTTTTGTGATTTCTTTTTGTGGTAGTTTTCTTCTTTTGTACCATTATGATCTGAGGATATACATGACATTATTTTAATCTTTGTGAATTTACTGACATTTGTTTTGTGATCCTACATTTGTCTATCTTGTTGAATATCCCACATGTACTTGAGACGAATTTGTACTCAGCTCTTTGGGAGTACAGAATCCTACAAATGCTTATTAAGTCCACATGGTCTAATTCTTTAAGGCTACTTTTTCCTTGTTTATTTTTTGTTTGTTCATTCTGTACATTATTAAAGGGGGGTGTTGAAATCCCTTATAATTATTGTATTGCTGTCAATATTGTTTTCATTTTTTATGACAGTTGGCTCTGTGTTTTGACTCTCTCTCTCTCTCTCTCTCTCTCAGATATATTATTGATAAATGATATGTCATCCAAATGTATTGTTTCCTTAATCATTACATACTATCAATCCCTGCTTTTTTTTTTTTAACTTGGGAATCTAGATATAAGCATGACTGTCCTTTTTTATCCCAGCTCCATTTCTTGTGGGATTGTTTACCAATTATTTATTTAAACATATGTGTATCATTGGAGAGTATATGGCTATGCTGGGGACAACAGGAAGTTTTGTTTTATTTTCTGATCCAACTAGTCACTGTGTTCTCTTTAAATGATGACCTCAGTCCTTTCACATTTTAGATGAATCCAGATAGATGAGAGCCTGCCACTGCCAGTTTGTGTTTAGTTTTCCGGTTCTACTTTTGGTTCAATTTTTAGTGGGCATTTACCTATTTAATTTAGATAAGAGAATTTTTAATATTTGTTGTAGGGACAACTTCAATTGCAAGCTCGTTCAGTTTCTGTTTGTCTGGGTAGCCTAGTTTTTTTTCCTCATATCTGAAGGAGAGTATTGCAGGGTATAGCATGCTTATGGTTTTAAGTATTTAGAATACTTCATTCCATTCTCTCCTTGCCTGTAGTTTTTCTTCAGAGAAGTCAGAAATGATGGAGATACTTAATAGCTTATCTACTTTTGTTTTCCCTAGTCATTAATGTGTGTTGCTGTGGGTCTCATTACTTTCAGATAACCAAGGTTTATTTTATCTTCATAGACTTTTGTATTTCCTTCCATCCTTATTATTTAGAAGTTTAGATGTATAAGTTTTTAATAAGTCTCTGTTCCCTTGTGTATGTCTTTCCTTTTTGGGATACCCTTTATTCTTTTTTTTTTTTTTAAAAGCTTTTTTTTTTTTTAATAGAGGCATGCTTTATTTATTTGTTTGCTGGTTTGCTTGTTTGTTTTGTTTATACATGCACTGGGTACAGTCAGAAGCGCGGGAGGGTGAGAGAATTCACCAGAGCCAGAGCGGGGAGCAGAGCAGGCAGAAGGACCGAAGTACACTGCTGAGGGGAGCAGCGGGCGGCAGGAGAGGTCTGCGCGCCGATACCCATTTATTCTTAATCCAGCATTAGTTTAAGTTTATTTTAGATTTAAAATCAATACTGGAAATAAAAGTTTAGATGTTAAATTAGTTTAAATTCTGTCAAACTATGTAGGTTCCTATAGTACTTTCTTATTTTTTAAAGATTTATTTATTTATATGTACAAGAGGTGGGGTATAGGCCAGAGGTGGGGGTGTGAGAGGATTCACTGGAGATAGATTGGGGAGCAGAGCTGTGAGTCTACTGAAAGACACAGGTGAGGGGAGCAGTGGACGAGACAGAAGAGGTCTGCTTCACCCTGGCCAGGGATCAAACTCATGCTGCAGTGGCTTAACCTTTTGCCTCACCAGGGAGGCCCTCCTGTAGTGCTTTTTAATACAATAAAATCTATTTGTTTTTCCATCAGATTGCAGTGTAAATAAAGTGGAACCAGGAACCATTTCCTGGTTTTTGGCAAACCTAAAATTTTACCAATTAGATATCTATAATTTGATTCTTATATAAGAATAATTCTTCCTACCAAACTCCATTTATTTTTGTCATATTTCTTCCATTATTTCAGTCAAGTATAAATTAAGAGGCTTATTATCACTGCAATTAATTTTCTTTTAGAAGTGGTATTAATAATGCAATAAATAAGTATGGTTGTATTATGGAATGAATGAATTTTCATTATTTCTCTCCCTAATTATAATAAAAAGCTCTGGGCACTGCATAAAAAAAAATAAGGACATTCTGAAAGAAGGCGGGCAGATTAGGAAGGTAGAGCTCTCAGGATCTGAGGCATACAACATGGTGAATTCTCTTCTCTCTTTTTAGTTTTTACATCATATATTTCAAAAAAGAGGCTGAAAATCAAGAAAAGCAAACAACTACAGACAAATTTGGGAAAAAATTCAAAATAAAGTCATGTGACAAGGGCATTTAACATTTAAATTGAAATCAAGGGATCATTAAAGAGGAACAGTTTTCACTATGACCCCGCCCCAAAAACTAAAATTGAAAAGTACTCTTAATTGAATAAAAACACTAGCATCTTGGAAGAAGCTGCTGATCAATACACATTTTGTCTACAACAGTCATCTTTCTGGGAGTCCTCCCTGTTGGCACAGGGGTTAAAGTCTCAGTGTTATCAAGCTATTGCCAGCCACTGTCGCATGACTTCCATCCCTGACCAGGGAGCTAACCCACATGGCACAGCAGATCCCTCCTGTCTCACCCACTATTCCCCTCAGCAGTGTATTTCAGTAGATGCATCTGTTCTGCTCTCTACTCTGTCTCTGGTGAATTAAAAAATAAACAATAATCATTCTGATAAATCACTGGAAAGAACCTTGTAATTTTTAATACTTGTGATATCTAACCCTCTGTGAGATCCCTGGTGCACAGTCTCAGAACATTTTTGAATTGTGTCTCCCAGATTATAAACCAAAAGATTCTGAGTAATTTTTTTTTTTGCCTTACTTTTCATTGATGCCTCATTTCAGTTGACCAGACAAAAGAGATGCCTTCTTTTCTAGTCATATAACCTGAAAAAATATTGTCTATCAAAGCAAAATACTTTATTATTATTGTTTTTTTTGTATTTTTTATATTTTCTATATTTTTACATCATTTTTCATTTTTGCACAATGTATGCATTTTCATCTTGGTTATAGTCCCCATACAATTCCCACTCCCATTGTTTTGATCCTACTCTCTTCTCCCCAACCCAACCCCCCCTCCCCACCGCCTCAGGCACAGTAGCACAGTAGTGTGTCTCTGGTGTATAGTTGCCTGTTGATTTTTATTTTTATTTTATTATAATTAGTCTTTTTTTCTTGTCCTTTATTTAAATTAACTACCTTCATATAAACAAATGCTATTGAAAAAACTGTGGGCCTACTCCTACTCCTACCAGAAAAAACCTAGTAGTGAGCAAGACTTTAATTTTTACCAAGTGATAATGGATTTATACTGGTCACAAGGTAAATGAAACCTAATTTTTTTGTTTTGGAAAACTGAAATCATATAGAGTGTATGTTCTCATGAATGGAATGAGGCTTGAAATAAATTTTAGAAAAATTACAGAACAATGACCCAAAAGAAGCTAAACATCAGATTTCTAAAAAATGCAGATCTGTCAAAAAGAAAATCAAAGAAGAGCAAGGTAAAACCATGGCAACCAATAAGAAAAGTATAGAACAGAGCCCATTAAGTTAATTATAAAACTCAATAGAGAATATCACTGACAAATTATTTCTGGTTCTTTTTAGAAATCTCTAACAAAACTAACATAAAAATATAAAGAGAAAGTATCATTGTTAATATCAAGAATAAAAGAAGCATATATAATTACAGAATCTTCAGCTTAAAAATAATGAAATACTATCCACAGAAATTTGATGAAATAAATTATGCTAGACAATACCTTTAAAATCATTATAATTCTAATGAAAATCAATAGATAATGTGAATGATTATTAAGTAAATTGAATCATAAATTAAAAATATTCCAAAAATGCAATCCACTGGCCTGGATGATTTCACAAGAGAACTCTTTTAAAAGGAATCAAAACCAAGTCCACACAATTCTTACAAAATATAAAAAAAAATGTGTATTTTCAACTCATTATAGAAGCTTTATCCTGATACCAAAACCAGGCTAATATAGTACCAACAAAATAAAACTAAACTAAAAGCAACACATAAAAAGTCCCACAAAAATAAAACCCCACATTTCACTATCTTTTGTGGATATAAAAGCAAAAACTCTTAACAACATTTTGACAAACATAATTCATAATATTCATAAATAATTATATATCATAATCAAATTAGTCTGTTCCAGGAATGCAATACTGTTTCAATATTTGAAAATCAATTAATATACCCAATCATCTTTACACATTGAACAAAATTCTAAATGATATATTAATAGATACCCACACTCATCAATATCATACATAAATATGCATACAGCATAATAAACATAAATGAATGTAGTGATACATATCATATATGTGTGTATGTATATATGCTCTATAATCAACATTATCTATATTATGCATATGATGCATATGTCTTATGATCTATATAAATAAAGTAAAATGATTTAAAATATATTTATAAAAGTTTAAGGATATATAAAACACACATATATATATATACATTAGTTATATTTCTATAGAGTAGTATTAATATGTGAAAAACAAAATTAAAAACTTGTGTTTTCCCTAAAAAATATTTATCTAAAGCAAATCTAATGAAATATAAATAGGACTTATGTGATGATGAAAGCTATACAATACAGAAGAAATAATAAAAAATACTGGTTTTAATTATTTAAGAATTCAATATAATAAAGATTTTAATTATCCTCAAATTGATTTATAAATTTTATTTCATTTTCATTAAAATGCCAGTAAGATTTTTTTTTTCCATAGGTAATGCTAAAATATCTATGGAAAGATGAAAGAACTAGAATAACTAAACCAATTCTGAAAAATAAGAATAAAATAGAAGGATCATACTTATTCATTTCAAATATTATAATGCTAATGTAATCAATATCATATTATGTAGGCAAAGAGATACATACACAGTTGAATCAGAAATAGAACTACATAAGTATGAACAACTGATTGTTGGCAAAGCTGCAAAAGCAAATCATAGAGGAAGAATAATCTTTTCAACACATGATGCTGTGTAATTAGATACCCAGAGGCAAAAGAGGAACCATGACTTACACCACACAACTAATAGAAAAAAATGAGCTCAGATTTGTCATATATATAAAAATGTATCTGGAAACGCTGTAAAACTTTCTGAAAACAGCATAAGAGAAAATATTTACAACCTGAGACTTGGGGAATAGTCACTGAGAGGATACCAAAAGCACAGTCTAAAAGAATTGATAAGCTGGGTTCATGAAAGTTTTAGAAATTTCCCAACAATATGATGGTTAGGATGATGATATAAAAGCTACAAATAGGAAGAAAATATTTACAGCATATCTAATTGAAACTCATCTATCTATCTATCTATCTATCTATCTATCTATCTATCTATCTATCTGTCTATCTATCTAAACAACTTATAAAACTCAACATTGAAACAAAAAATAGACAACATTTTAACAAAGGTAACATATGGAAAAAATAAGCATATAAAATGTTGTTCATCATTAGTGGCCATTAGGGAAATGAATATTACAATTATGATGAGAACAGAAAAACAAAAATTAGTGACAATCCCTAATGCTAGTGTGGAGATAGAAAAACCCTATCTCCCGCACATGGCCAGTGGGAATGTAAGGAAATATAGGTGAAACACTACGTGATTTGCATATCAAAGACATCTTTACAGACACATCACCCAAAGCAGTGATAGTGAAGGCAAAGATAAACAGCTGGGACTACATCAAATTAAAGAGCTTCTGCACAGCAAAAGAGACAATAACAAAAACAAAGAGAAACCCCACCAACTGGGAGAACATTTTTGCACACAACACTAATGATAAAGGACTGATCACAAAAATCTGCAAAGAGCTGATGAAACTCAACAACAACAAAGAAAATAACCCAGTCAAAAAAGGGCAGAAGAGCTAAAAAGAAACTTCTCTGAAGAGGAAATGCAAATGGCCAACAGACATATGAAAAAATGTTCAACATCACTTGTCATCAGGGAAATGCAAATCAAAACTACCATGAGATACCATCTTACACCAGTGAGAATGGCACATATTAAAAAAACTAGCAACAACAAATGTTGGCGAGGTTGTGGAGAAAAAGGAACTCTCCTGCAC
This sequence comes from Talpa occidentalis, assembly GCF_014898055.3. Classification (NCBI taxonomy): domain Eukaryota; kingdom Metazoa; phylum Chordata; class Mammalia; order Eulipotyphla; family Talpidae; genus Talpa; species Talpa occidentalis. Next base: position 69,539,924 of record NW_026555331.1, read on the forward strand.
TGTTGGTGGGAGTGCAAACTGGTCCAACCACTATGGAGAGCTGTGTGGAGATTTCTGGACCTACTAAACATAGAGCTTCCATATGATCCAGCAATTCCACTCCTAGGTATTTACCCAAAGGACACAGAAACATCAATTCCAAAGAACACCTGCACCCCTATGTTTATAGCAGCACTATTTACAATAGCTAAGCTTTGGAAACAGCCCAAATGCCCAAAAATAGATGACTGGATCAAGAAGATGTGGTACATATATACCATGGAATATTACTCAGCATTCAAAAAAGATAAACACATGCAATTTGCAGCAACATGGATGGCGCTGGAAGGGATCATGCTCAGCGAAATAAGCCAAAAAGAAAAAGAAAAATACTGGATGGTCTCACTCATAGCAGGAATCTAGAAAACTTAAATAAGGGATCAGGAAAATGAATAACATAAGAAAGTGAAAATCAAAATCAACAAAAAACTATGAACCAGAGACACTTTTTGGGGGGTGGGGGCCGGGAGGGGAGGGATTGGGGTCAGAATGGGGCATGTGCAGTTGTATGGGGGAATATAAAATAAAATTTATTATTTAATAAAAAAATATAAAATGATGTAAAAATATATAAAATTAAAAAAATTAAAAAAATGACTGAGAGCCAAAAAAAAATAACTTTATTGAAAAAAATATTTTCAGTAAAATACAACCATTTTCAAAGTGCAATGAAATATATTTTGGAAGTTGCTGAAATTTCACAATTACAGTATGACATATGTTTAAAAGAATTACTTTGCTTCAAACTTCTTGTGTCAACTTCTTTGTATTCAACTCTTTCAACTTTGGCAATCACTGATCTAGTTGTAAATTAATTATGCAGATGGGAAAGCTCCATGTAAATGGAGTCATACAGAATGTGTCTTGTGTTCTTTGCCTATTTCACTAAGTGTAGTATTCTTGAGATCTATCCACATTGCTACATATAGCTTTATTATATTATTGTTTTGTACTAAATAATACTCTATGAACATAAAACAAATAAATTCAAATTTATCTGTTCAAAAAAAAAATGTTACAGCCACTCTGAAAAATAATTTGGCATTTTCTCTAAACCCAAGCAAACATTTCTATATTCTAGTGCAGCTGCACTCTTGGGCACTTATCCCAGAGAAATTAAATAGCATGTTCACATAAACACCTGCATACTATTGTTCATAGCAGCTTTATTTGTAAAAGGAAAACTCTGGAAGTTTCAAAAGTCCCTCAACTGGTAAACAGTTAAACAAGATGTGCCACATCCATATCATGGAATACCACTGAAAAATAAAAAGGAACAGACTATCAATACATAAAGTGATTTTTTATGAATCTCTAGCACATTATGTTGAATGGAAAAGTCAGTCTCCAAATATCACATACTACATACTTTATTCATTTAATTTTATAATACATTTTCTTTTCTTTAAAGATTTATTTATTTATTTGTTTGTTTATTTATTTATTTATGAGCCAGGATACAGACCAGATACGTGGGAGGCTGAGAGGATTCACCAGAGAACAGAACAGGCAGACTGATGAAATACACTGCTGAGGGGAGCAGCGGCTGTGACAGGAGAGGTCTGCGCAATGAGGGACCCTCGAAGGCCGGCCAGGCACAAACCAGCATTGCAAAAGTTGTGGACAGCTTCACAGTGCTACACTCAACCACCTGCACCACCAGGGGAAACCCTAATTTATGAGATATTTTCAAAATGACATATATACATAGATGTGAAAAAAAATAGTGGTTGCTGGGGATTAAGTATGGTTGTGTGGGTGATTTTAAAAGAGCAGCATAAGGGAGAGTTCTGTCATAAAATAATTATATAGATCATACACATGTGTGCATGTTATAACTGACATAGCACTGTATACCTATTGCAAATCAGTAGTTTAACTTTTCTTCAAATAATCAAATGCAATCTTCCTTGAGCATACTACTTAGAAGTAAAAATACCAGTATTTTCCCATTATCTTTCTCTATATATCTACTTATCTATGTGTATTTTGGTATCTTAGTAACAAAATCATTGCCCAATTTAAAATCACAAAAACATAACCCCACATATTATTCTAAAAATTAAATTTTCTCTAATATTTTAGTTTAAAATCTATTTTGGGGCCTCCCCGGTGGTGCAGCGGTTGAGCGCTGGGTTGCGAAGCTGCCCGCAGCCTCTGCAGTGCAGGTTCGATCCCCGGCTGCTCCCTGGCCACCAGAGGAGGGTCCCATATGGCTCCCAGACCTCTCCTGCCGCCCGCTGCTCCCCTCAGCAGTGTACTTCGGTCCTTCTGCCTGCTCTGCTCCCCGCTCTGGCTCTGGTGAATTCTCTCCCACTCCTGCGCTTCTGACTGTTCCCAGTGCTTGTATAAATAAATAAATAAATCTTTTAAAAAGAAATAAAATAAAATAAAATAAAATCTATTTTGTGTTTTTTTTTTAAGCATGGTTCGATGTAAAATTTCAAAGTAATTCCTTATTTTTTTAAATATTTATTTATTTTTATACAAGAACTGGGGTACAGGCCAGATGTGCGGGAGGGTGAGAAAATTCACAGGAGACAGAGCGGGGAACAGAACAGGCAGACTGACAAAATACACTGCTGAGGGGAGCAGTGGGTGAGACAGGAAAGGGCTGCTCGTCTTCCGGGATTCTTGCCAGCTGGCCGGGATCGAACCAGCACTGCAGAGGCTGTAGACAGCTTCACAGTGAGGTGCTCAACCTCCTGCACACCAGGGAGGCCCTCAAAGTAATTCCTTTTCACAGGAATTTCTAGCTGTGGTAATGTCATTTCTTAAAATATTATGTATTTTCTTGAATTGCTTTGGCAACCTTGACCATAATCAGTTGCCTATAAATATGAGGGTTACATTTGGACTAATGAATAAAGGTTGTCTTTCTATTTATTCAAACCTCCTGAATTTTGGGCCTCCCCAGTGGTGCAGGGGGTTGAGTGCAGTGCTGTGAAGCTGCCTGCAGCCTCTGCAACACAGGTTCAATTCCCAGCCAGTCAGGGAGATACCCACATGGCGTGGCAGACCTCACCCTTCTCACCCACTGCTCCCTTCAGTAGTGTTTTTGGTCCATCTGCCTTTTCTACTCCTGATTCTGTCTGTGGTGAATTCTTTCACCCTCCCGCACCTCTGGCCTGTACCCCAGCTCTTGTATACATAAATACATCTTCAAAAAGAAACAAATTTCTGGAATTTCTCATAACAACTCTATGTTGTTTTCAACATATGATTTGTACTTTTTTTGTCAGATGTTTTCCTAACTATTTGGGTCATTTAGATTGGTCATTTGGTCAGAAATTATATGTAATTGTTTCATTTGGAATTATTAATTCCTAGCATAAAGAAATGTATTCAAATGATTTTTATACTGATCTCAATGTTGTTGAAAATGTTTGTAAATACAGTATTTTAGAGGACTCAATGTTATCAATATACAGCATCATAGTCTAGGTGACTGAGATATAGTTATTTATCTTTTTATTGTCTTATTGTCCAGGCTAGAACACCCCTTACACCATAAGAGTGTTGAACATTCAATCTTTTTATACTTAGGTACAATACTAACAGTTTGTTATTCATAGATGCTCTTTATTATTGAAAACATTCTCTTAATATGGCTCATTGCATTGCATGACTTAGACTTATTAAAACAATCATGCATTATTGGAATAAATGCCCCTTGGATGTGTTTCATAATCCGTCTTAAATGTTGTTGGATTCTTTTTGCTATTATTTTGTTCACTAGTAAAGCCATTTTCATTATGGGAATTTCTTAAATTATTAAATATATTTGAATAAGTCTATCAATCTTATATTTCTCCCAGTTATTTTTTGTAATTTGTGTCTTTCTAAAATATTAACCGGGCCTCCCCGGTGGCTCAGCGGTTGAGCGCTGGGTTGCGAAGCTGCCCGCAGCCTCTGCAGCGGTTCAATCCCCGGCTGCTCCCCGGCCACCGGAGGAGGGTCCCACATGGCGCGCAGACCTCTCCTGCCGCCCGCTGCTCCCCTCAGCAGTGTACTTCGGTCCTTCTGCCTGCTCTGCTCCCCTCTCTGGCTCTGGTGAGTTCTCTCACCCTCCCGCTCTTCTGACTGTACCCAGTGCTTGTATAAATAAATAAATAAATCTTACCCCCCAAAAAATAAATAAAATATTAACCTATCATGTAAGTTATATAATGCATTGACATAAAGTTGCTCATTATATTCTTTTAATCTTTTTTAATTTGATATCTTCCTTTTCACTCATGAATTTAGTAATTTGAGCTTAGTTTTCGCTTTTTTTAGTCACACTTGCTAAAGGATTTTAATTTTGCTGAACTTTTAAAAAACAAATGTTTTCAATTGATATTCTCTATTGCTTTTTCTTTCTATTTCATTTATTTCTGCTCTAATCTGTTATCTGTTTTCCTCTGATTGCCTTGACTTTAATTACTGTACTTTAGTTTCTAAACATAGAAAGAATGATCTCAGGCCTTCCGGGTGGCGGAGCGGGTTGAGCTCAGAGCTGTGAAGCTGTCTGTAGCCTCTGTAGCACGGGGGTTCAATTCCCGGCAGAAGGGGGAGATTCCCACATGGCGTGGCAGACCTCTCCCGTTTCGCCCACTGCTCCCCTCAGCAGTACTTTTGGTCTGTCGTCTGTTCTGCTCCCCATTCTGTCTCTAGTGGATCCTCTCACCCTCCCCTTCCTCTGGCCTACCCCCAGCTGTTGTATAAATAAAAAATATATCTTTAAAAAAAATAAAGAATGATCTTAACATTAGTAATGACGTGTTATTGCTATTTTCATTTATACCAAGACATTTTCTAATTTTTTCAATTTTAATTTTGACCCACTGGTTATTTTGTTTGCATGTTTTTCCCTCACACACAGTTCATTTTCATTATTTTCAGATTCTATACTAGCAAATTGGCCTTATGGTTAAAAATTACTTGTCATTTCAAAATCAATACACAAAGTGATTTCATGATCACTTGTGGATATATGCAAACAGTTAAAAAGTTTAGTCATACAACATGTACTTTTACGATGGAAGTCATAAAACATGATACCTTCAGCTGGCATATTATGAAATGTGTACAAAAACAAGTTCATTTTGCAATGTGTTTACCAAAAAAAATGTTTTGGGAATGAATAATAGTGTGATAAATGATAACATTAAGTAAGGCGTCCTTAAACAAAGACATACATAAAACAATGAAGCTTTAAGCAAACATTTTAAATAAATTGATCTTGTATATCCCTTAGAACGATGCTTCTGCATTTGGTTATCTAATGATAATGATGACTATAAAACATAACTATGACTGATAACAAGAATCAACTGTTTTTTTTTTAATTTTCCAAATTATCTATTTTTCTAAATATTTACTAATAAACTATCATTCATGCAAATGTTTTCATACTTAAAATTTCTAACACTATTTTTTTTAAAGATTTATTTATTCATTTACACAAGAACCGGGGTAGAGGCCAGATGCGCTGGAGGGTGAGAGGATTCACCAGAGACAGCAGGGAACAAAACAGGCAGACTAAAGAAATAAACTGCTGAGCGGAGCAGCAGGCGAGACAGAAGCTGCTGTGCAATGTGGGACCCTCGCCAGCTGGCTGGGATCGAACCAGTACTGCAGAGGCTGAGGACAGCTTCAGTGCCAAGCTTAACCGCCTGCACCACCAGGGAAGGCCAAAAATTTCTAACACTATTAAAGACTTGTATAATACAACTTAATTTTTCTAAATGCAGTATTTTTCAGTAATTCTGGACTAATATATAATACTTTTACTTGCTGGGCATTTTTATGAAAATTTTCTTGATTTTTAATTAAAATTAAAACTTAATTAGAATTTTTATAAAATTAAAAGTATACAATTGTCCATAATTATAAACAACTATCAATTCAAGGCACTTCCCAATGAAAGCAATGGCTTAGTCAGAGGGCTAACAACAGCATTCCATAAATGTAACATTTTGAAGTGTTTAATATCAAGGTGATGCCTACAATTTACTTCAAAACATTCTAGCATAGGATTGATTGATGGATGGAAAGAGGCATAAGAGGGCCTCCCCGGTGGCGCAGCGGTTGAGCACTGGGTTGCGAAGCTGCCCGCAGCCTCTGCAGCACCGGTTCGATCCCCGGCTGCTCCCCGGCCACCGGAGGAGTGTCCCACATGGCGTGTAGACCTCTCCTGCCACCCGCTGCTCCCCTCAGCAGTGTACTTCGGTCCTTCTGCCTGCTCTGCTTCCCTCTCTGGCTCTGGTGAATTCTCTCGCCCTCCCGCGCTTCTGACTGTACCCAGTGCTTGTATAAATAATAAATAAATAAATCTTTAAAAAAAAAAAAAGAGGCATAAGATAGATACATGATAAAAATATAATTAAATGTTTATGAAAAGCTTATAGTGTATATGGCTGTTCTTAAGACATGTTCTTTCCTTGAAAATTTTATAACAAAATGTTGATAAAAGTGCTTATAATCCTCAATTGTAAAATAATGATCTATAATGTTTTAACAAGTAATTATTTTATCACTATAAACAAGTTCACAAATAAGTTTTAGTCCATATAGCTTTAATTTCTTTCTTTTTTTTTTTTAATATTAAATTTTATTTTTATATTCCCCCATACAATTGCAAACGCCCCATTCTGACCCCAATCCTTCCCTCCCGCCCCCCACCCCCCAAAAAGTGTCTCTGGTTCATAGTTTTTTTGTTGATTTTGATTTTCACTTTCTTATATTCATTTTCCTGGTCCCTTATTTAAGTTTTCTAGATTCCTGCTATGAGTGAGACCATCCGGTATTTTTCTTTTTCTTTTTGGCTTATTTCGCTGAGCATGATCCCTTCCAGTGCCATCCATGTTGCTGCAAATTGCATGTGTTTATCTTTTTTGAATGCTGAGTAATATTCCATGGTATATATGTACCACATCTTCTTGATCCAGTCATCTATTTTTGGGCATTTGGGTTGTTTCCAAAGCTTAGCTATTGTAAACAGTGCTGCTATAAACATAGGAGTGCAGGTGCTCTTTGGAATTGATGTTTCTGTGTCCTTTGGGTAAATACCTAGGAGTGGAATTGCTGGATCATATGGAAGCTCTATGTTTAGTAGGTCCAGAAATCTCCACACAGCTCTCCATAGTGGTTGGACCAGTTTGCACTCCCACCAACAGTGCACAAGAGTTCCTTTTTCTCCACATCCTCGCCAACATTTGTTGTTGCTAGTTTTTTAATATGTGCCATTCTCACTGGTGTGAGATGGTATCTCATGTAGTTTTGATTTGCATTTCCCTGATTACAAGTGATGTTGAACATTTTTTCATATGTCTGTTGGCCATTTTCATTTCCTCTTCAGAGAAGTTTCTTTTTAGCTCTTCTGCCCATTTTTTGACTGGATTATTTTCTTTGTTGTTGCTGAGTCTCATCAGCTCTTTGCAGATTTTTGTGATCAGTCCTTTATCATTAGTGTTGGGTGCAAAAATGTTCTCCCAGTTGGTGGGGTTTCTCTTTGTTTTTGTTATTGTCTCTTTTGCTGTGCAGAAGCTCTTTAATTTGATGTAGTCCCAGCTGTTTACTTTCTCTTCACTATCACTGCTTTGGGTGATGTGTCTGTAAAGATGTCTTTGATGTGCAAATCCCGTAGTGTTTCGCCTATATTTCCTTCTATGTATTTTATGGTTTCAGGTCTTATGTCTAGTTCTTTAATCCATTTTGAGTTGATTTTTGTGTATGGTGTGAGGTAGTGGTCAAGCTTCATTCTTTTGCATGTAGCGACCCAGTTTTCCCAGCACCATTTATTGAACAAACTTTCTTTGCTCCAATGCATAGTCTTTGCTCCTTTGTCAAAGATTAGTTGACCATAAATCTGTGGGTTTATTTCTGGATTTTCTATTCGATTCCATTGGTCTGTATGTCTGTTCTTGTTCCAATACCATGCAGTTTTGATGATTATGGCTTTGTAGTATAGTTTGAAGTCTGGAGTGTGATGCCTCCATTTCCTTCTTTTTTTTCAGTAGAGCTTTGGCTATTCGGGGTTTTTGGTGATTCCATATGAATTTCATCAATAATTGTTCTATTTCTTTGAAGAATGCCATTGAGATTTTGATTGGAATAGCATTGAATCTGTATATTGCTTTTGGTAGGATGGCCATTTTAATAATGTTTATTCTTCCAATCCATGAGCAGGGGATGTCTTTCCATTTCTTTGTGTCTTCTTCTATTTCTTTTAACAGTGTTTTATAGTTTTCTTTGTATAGGTCCTTTACCTCTTTTGTTAGATTTATTCCCAAATATTTGATTTTTTTGTTTCGATAATAAAAGGGGTGGTTTTTTGATTTCTTCTTCTTCAGATTTATTGTTTGTGTATAGGAAGGCTACTGACTTTTGCGTGTGATTTTGTATCCTGCCACTTTACTGAATTGATTGATGAGTTGAATTAGTTTTCTGTGGAGATTTTGGGGTTCTCTATGTATATTATCATATCATCTGCAAATAGTGATAGTTTGACTTCTTCTTTTCCTATTTGGATTCCTTGGATGTCTTTCTCTTGTCTTATTGCTCTGGCTAGGACTTCCAGTATTATATTGAAAAGCAGTGGTGAGAGTGGACATCCTTGTCTTGTTCAGATCTTAATGGAATTGCTTTCAGCTTTTCACCATTGAGAATGATACTGGCTGTTGGCTTGTCATAGATGGCCTTTATGATGTTGAGGTATGTTCCTTGTATCCCAAGAATTTCAAGGGCTTTTATCATGAATGGGTGTTGCACTTTGTCGAAAGCTTTCTCAGCATCTATTGATATTATCATATGGTTTTATATTTCTTTTTGTTGATGTGTTGGATAACGTTGATTGATTTTCGGATGTTAAACCATCCTTGTGCCCCTGGAATGAATCCAACTTGGTCGTGGTGAATTATCTTATGGATACATTGTTGGATTCTGATAGCTAAAATTTTATTGAGGATTTTGCATCAGTGTTCATTAGGGAGATTGGCCTATAGTTTTCCTTTTTTGTGTTGTCCTTATTCGGTTTTGGTATTAGTGTAATATTGGCTTCATAGAACGTGTTTGGTATTGTCCCTTCCTTCTCAATTTTTGGAAGAGTTTGTGAAGGATAGGCACTAATTCGTCTCTGAATGTTTGGTAGAATTCATTTGTAAATCCATCAGGTCCTGGGCTTTTTTTTGGGGAGGTTTTGATTACCATTTCAATTTCGCTGCTTGTAATTGGTCTGTTTAGGTGTTCTATTTCTTCTTTATCTAGCTTTGGGTGATTGTAGAGTTGTAGGAATTTGTCCATCTCCTCTAGATTGTTGAACTTGTTTCCATATAACTGTTCATAGTAGTTACTGATTATTCTTTTGATTTCTGCTGTGTCCGTTGTGATTTCTCCTCTTTCATTTATGATTCTGTGTATTTGTGCTTTCTCCCTTTTTTCCTTTGTGAGCCTGGCTAGGGTTTGTCTATTTTATTTATTTTTTCAAAGAACCAGCTCTTGGTTTCATTGATCTTTTGGATTGTTTTTTTAGTTTCAATTTCATTTATTTCTGCTTTGGTTTTTATTATTTCTTTTCTTCTACTGGTTCTGGGGTTTTTTTGTTGTTCTTTTTCTAGATCTTTGAGCTTCGAGATTAGGTTGTTCTTTGAGTTCTTTCTTGTTTTTGATGTGAGCTTCTATTGCTATATATTTTCCTCTTATTACTGCTTTTGCTGCATCCCATACATTTAGGATATTGGTGTCCTCCTTGTCATTCAATTCAAAGAATTTTTAATTTCTTCTTTGATCTCCTCGTTAGTCCAGTGGTCTTCCAGTAGTGTGGCTTTTAATCTCCATGAGGTAGGATAGTTCCTTGCCTTCTTTTTATGATTTATTTCTAGTTTGATGCCTTCGTGGTCAGAAAAGATGGTTGGTATGATTTCAATCTTGGTGTATCTGTTGATGTTTGTCTTGTGCCCCAGTATGTGATCGATCCTGGAGAATGATCCGTGTGCGCTTGAGAAAAATATGTACTCCGTTTTTTTTGGGTTTAGTGTTCTATAGATGTCTGTTAAGCCCAAATGCTCTAGGTCCTTATTTAGAGCTTTAGTTTCTTTACTTATTTTTTGTCTTGTTGCTCTATCCATTGTTGATAGTGGTGTGTTGAAGTCTCCCACTACATATGTGTTTTCTCTGATGTCTGTTTTCAGAGAGGACAACAGTTGTCTGATATATTTTGGTGCTCTTTCGTTTGGTGAGTATATGTTAATGAGTGTTATTTCTTCTTGAAGTATTGTCCCCTTAATCATAATGTAGTGACCATTGGGGTCTCTTTTTATTTTTTGAGTTTGAAGTCTGTTTTATCTGATATAAGTATAGCTGTTCCTGCTTTCTTTTTTGGCCCATTTGCTTGTAGGATTGTTTTCCATCCTTTGACTTTGAGCCTATTTTTATCTTTTGTAGCTAAATGTGTTTCCTGGAGACAGCAAAAGGTTGGGTTTTGTTTCTTAATCCAGGCTGCAACTCTGTGTCTTTTTATTGAAGAGTTTAGTCCATTTACATTTAGAGTTAATATTGATATGTTAGCATCTGTATTTGCCATTGTGTTTGTCTTTCCTTTGATTTTATTTATTTATTCTTTTAATAACTTTTTTTTTTTTGGTCTTCTTTCGTTGTTATTCGTCCCTCTGAGGTTCTGGCTTTAGGATTCCTTGTAGTATTTTTTGGAGTGGGGTTTAGTCGCAATGAAATTCCGGAGTTTCTCTTTGTCTGGAAGGTCCATATTCTTTCTTCATGGAGGAAAGAGAGCTTTGCGGGATAGAGTATTCTTGGTTGGCATCTGTTTTCTTGGAGTCTGTTGACTATGTCCCTCCACTCTCTCCTTGCCCGTAGTGTTTCTTCAGAGAAGTCTGATGTCAGCCTGATTGGTTTTCCTTTGAATGTTATCTGTTTCTTCCCTCTTGTCAGCTTCATTATTTTTTCCTTGTCCTGGATTCTTGGGAGCTTTACTATTATGTGTCTTGCTGTGTTTTTCCTTTCGTCGTGGAAGTTTGGTGTTCTTCTTGCTTCTTGTATATCAATTTTCAGCTCCTTCTTCTCATTTGGGAAGTTCTCTTCAATTATATCCATGAATATTTTCTCTGTTCCTACATCTCTCTCCTCTCCTTCTGGAATTCCTATAACTCTTATTTCCTTTCCTCATGGAGTCAGATAGTTCCCGAAGTCTTTCTTCATTCTTTTTCCTTCGTACTTCTCTTTCCTTTTCTGTTTTGGTTCTTTTTATTTCTGTGTCTTCAAGATTACTTATTCGTTCTTCCATTTCATCTATTCTGCTTTCATTGCTTTTCCCAGAGTTCTTTAGTTCCTCCATTAATTCTTTGATCTCCTGCATTTCTCTTACTTCCCTCTTTAGGGACTCAATTTCCTTCTTCTGATCTATCACTTTTTTAATCATGGCAATTTTAAATTCTCTTTCTGGAAGGCTCAGAAGTTCTTCCAAGTTGCTGTCGTTGCAATCTGGGGAGTGGTTTTCTTTTTGTGGTGTGCTTCTTTCCTGAGGAGTTTTTAGGTTGCGTGTGGTTCTTCTACTCCCTACTGTCTGTTTTCTAATTTGTCGTATGCGTTGGGACACTGTGTTGCTCGGACTGACTGACATCTTGGGTGAACTTCTCCGCTCCCCTCTGGCTCTTCCAGGAGCCATCTCTGTCTTCTGGGGGAGCTTTCTGCTGGTTTTAGGCAGTTTTTACTGAAGAAATGTCCCTGTTCTCAAATGGCGAAGCGGGATGCAGTCCCTGCGCCTCCGGTTTCAGGCACACTCTTCTGCGCACCCGGTCTGCCCCGGACGTGGGTGCCTGCTCCCTCTGTGGGCTCAGACTGCTGGTCGGAAGGGGCCTGGCGTGGAATAACTTCCCGGCTGGCCACTGGGTCCTCCAGAAACCTTCTGCCCTTTTCAAGCAGTCTTAAGAAATGTCCTGTTTTATAGGGTGTTAGTGACTTTTTTTTTTCCTGGTCGCTAGGTGGCGCCAGAGATCTCTCCTATTGTCCTTGGGGGCTGTTTTTCGCCTCCCCCCACCCCGTGGGACAGAGAACAGAGCGGAATGGTAGGGTACACCTCAACAGCTTTGGGGTGCTGTGTCTGCCTTGTGCCCCACCTTCGTGGAGAAACCACGCCCCGAATTTTCGTGCCCCGGGTCTCAGTTCAAAGCCCTCAGTCCAGGAAGCGGGCTGGCCCAGTTCAGTGGCGCGGGAATGGCGCCTTTTGCACCCGGCTCCCGTGCCTGGGCGCCTGGTTCCTGCTTACTCAGGGAGGGACCTTCACCTCAGTGAGGACCTCCGTGCGTCTCCCCGCAAGCCTAGGTTGTCTCCCCGCAAGCCTAGGTCGCAGGCGCGGGGACCTGGGCAGCCGCGATCCCGGTCTGCACTTGCTTTTCAAGCGCGCCAGGCGCTGCCGCGTTTCCGCGCAGCTTACTGGCAGCCCGGGCTGTGTGCGCGTCTCCCGGGGTCTTTGTTCTTCTCTAATGGCTCCGGAGCCGTTCGCTCACCGCTGTGGCGGATCCTGCAGGGTTCGCCTCAGCTCCCGTTCACGGGGTGTGGTGGCTGCAATAGTTCCTTTCCGCTCACAGTCCCGCTTGCTGCGTCCTTTGTTCTTGTTGGTTGTTTTGGTTTGTTGTTTCCTCCTCTCTGCCGGTCGGAGAGTGCCGCCTCTGTGGGCGGGAGGGGAGCAGGTTCTGCGCTTCCCTCCCTTCTAGTCCTCTTTTATGGCCACTTTCTTCTTCGGGCAGTTCGCTGGCGTCACCCGTTTATCTTCCGTGTCCCAGTTCTCACTGGGACCTGCCGCTTTTCCTCCCTATTCACTTTTTTTAATGGGAGATCTTACTCGCAGCGTCTCCTCGCCGCCATGTTGCCCCCCCCCCTGAAGTTTTCGACATTCGCTTTAATTTTCTTTCTGATGTTTGGTAACTATACTTACATACCAGGGGTCATTTTCCTAACATGTCGTTAAGCAAATATTTCTATAACATTTTATTCCTATTGAACAAGAGTTTAAATGCAATTGAGGAAACAAAAGACAAAAAACAAACAAATAATAATTAATCAGAATAAAATAATTTGTCATATGTACACATAGTAATGTCAAATTCTTCTGATCTTCTGTCATGCATACATAGTATGGACTTTCATAGTCCATCTCAGATTATGACTACTTAGTTAATTTAGTTTGCCTGCATAAAAAGGAGTTTTGGGGCAGGGAGAGTGGTAAAGAATCATAAAAGAAAATATTGAATTTATTAAACCAGAGATAGTTATTAGCCACATGTACCTAGGCAGCCTTCAGGATAGGCCATAGAAACACAATGTTGGAATATATATTATTTGTGTTCACTTGCTAGTGAACAATTGAAATATAAATGAACCCCAATGTTATCAAATGTATACATTTTGACAAGTATATAAATTACAGAATCCTGTCTCTGACTTGTAACAGTGACTTGGGGCAAACTCACCATATTGAAATTTTAGAATTAATAGAAACTAACAAAATACAAACATTTCCCAGGCATTTGTGTACCCAATTTGGGGTTATGACTATAATAAACTTGAATTTCTAAAGGTTAGAAAGACAGTATTTATACTAAACTTATTCCTATAATAGTAGTACTAGCTTTGGAATACTTCCTATGCTATAATGGTAGGTTACTGACTGCTTCATGTGCCAGGGACTGAGTATTAATCCCTATACTTTCCCTGCAAGTAGCAGCTGCAATTTGGTACATACATTGATTCATGTAAAAAGGTTGAATGTGGTAAGAAAAATATTTTAACTCTTTTTTTTTTTTTTTAAGATTTATTTGTACAAGACCGGGACACCAGCCACGGGAGGGTGAGAAGGTTCACCAGAGACAGAGCGGGGAACACAACAGGCAGATTGACTGAACTACGACTGCTGAGGGAGCAGCGGGCAAGACAGGAGAGATCTGTTGTGCCATGTGGGACCTTCGCAGGCCAGCCGGGATAGAATCCACGCTGCAGAGGCTGCGGACAGCTCATAGCACTGCATTCAACTGCCTACAACACCAGGGAGGCCCTGAAATATTTTTAACTCTTATCCTAATTGTTCTTCCAGTACTAGCTATCTTTCCATTATATTAAATTGCCTATTTTTTCATTAAATAATAATAAATAGTAATGTTCTACTAGAGAA